>NC_139987.1:720000-1320000 GCF_963993115.1 Abramis brama
TCAAAACAATAAGTGGTAACACTTTACAATAAGGTTCATTAGTTAACATTAGTTAACTACATTAGTTATGAACTATTAATGAACTGCACTTATACAGCATTTATTAATCTTTGTTAATGTTAATTTCAACATTTACTAATACTTTAAAATCTAAATTAAAATCTTGTTAACATTAGTTAATGCACTGTGAACTCACATGAACAAACAATGAACAGCTGTATTTTTATTTTTATTAACTAACGTTAACAAAGATTAATAAATTCTGTAATGAATGTATTGCTCATTGTTAGTTCATGTTAGTAAATACATTAACTAATGTTAACCAATGAACCTTATTGTAAAGTGTTACCCAAAACGTTCAGATCTCTGAACAATTAATTTCTTGTTCACATCAGATTTGAATTTCTTATTGGTTTAAGCAAATTGTAAGTGCTTTGGCACATGTGTATAAAAGAGTAAGTATTGTCTACAGTTTAGGCCCTATGGCTTGTTGATCAAAACTTGTATTTTTACAGTACATTTTTTCTAGAAATGTGTTACATGTAAAAATTGTACTGTGCTATATGTGTTAGAGAAAGACATAATAGAGAGTGTGTAAAAATGATCAAGCAACTGAGAATTTTTAGTTTACATGTAACACATTAGATAGATAGATGATAGATAGATAGATGATAGATAGATAGATAGATAGATAGATAGATAGATAGATAGATAGATAGATAGATAGATAGATAGATAGATAGATAGATAGATAGATAGATAGATAGATAGATTATTATAGCCTACTTGCCCTTTAGGCTACTTCATAAAGTCAAATGGAATGAAAAAATGGCAAATTTTGAACAATTTAAAATTGATATTAAAATACATTTAGAAACAATATCCAAAAGTTAAAAAACTTAAAAGCAAGGAAAACAACGTCTTTTTTCTTTCTTTCTTTGTTTTTTCCCCTTTTGTTTCCCCCTGACATGTATGGTATGGTTAGGCCTATATGTAGGCTACTCTGTAAATGTATGTTTTCTATTAAAAAGAAGAAGAAGAAAAAAAGATCTAGTTAAGAATCGCAGTGAATGTGGTCAATTTGTGCTACAAAACTGTGTTTATGATTTATAAATGAACATAATATAACACATACAAGTTTGCAACATCAAGCACCATCATGAACGGGTACTATTTCGTTAAAATATGGTGTAAAGATAATATAAATGAAAAGTTGAATGATTTCCGTGGGTGTTTGTTTGAGCATTGTCTTCATGAGCTCAAGATGGCGCCACTTCATCTAATCAAACACAGGCTTCTGTCCACAGTGATAACAAAAGTGCAGTTAATATCAGCTAATCTTGATCAGTATAGCTGAAATAGTTACTGGTCTCAGAGATAAGCTACTCAGGATCAGTGTTACACATTTACACTCTACACTCAGCACCACACCTGTGCTATTCAGGATGGTTTGATGAGGAGTTCTTCTTTCGCGACCTTCATTCACTCAGAGCAGCAGCTCCTATTGGCTGTTCCCCTGTGACGTCACGGCGAAGCTGCGTTGTGTCGCGTCGCGTCTCTTGCGGAGTTGAAGGAGAGTCACTTCATCATTCGAGTCTTTGCGCGCTTCTGTGAGAATATTTCAACGAAAGAGACGCTCATTTAAGCGGATCGCATGTGTATGGACCGGACGAAAACTTTCATTTAAAAGTGGTGAGTTTTACTTTTGCGAATCACTTTACACTATATATAACTGCATTACGAATTAACAACGTAGATTAAATATTACTATTCTGTATTCTGTTGTGCGAACTAAAACGGGTTTAATGTAGGCTAATTAAATACGTTAAGATCAAATAGGTCTGATTTAATTCTAGATGAATAGGAATAATAATAGGGATATTCTGACATTTTTCAAGTGTCAGTTAGTGTTGATCACACTTGCTTAAAGATTTATAATACGATAATAACACGCTTGTGTTTTAATGTCTTGTTTGGTTGATGTGTTTATTATCTCAGACTTTCACTAACTCATTTCAATATCACATCAGTGTCAGTGATGCTGCTGAAAGTCTTGTGTAGCCCTGAGAGAGAGAAAGTGTGTGTCCCCTGCTGTGTGTGTGTGTGTGTGTCTGTCCCTCTGTTCATGCTCATGTGACTCATGATGAGCCTCTCTTCACATTTTCTCATTTAAACACACACTTAAAGGGATAGTTCACTCAAAAATAAAAAAAATACCCCATGATGTACTCACCCTCAAGTCATCCTAGGTGTATATGACTTTCTTCTTTCAGACGAACACAATCAGAGTTATATTAAGATATATCCTGGCTCTTCCCAGCTTTATAATGGCAGTGATTGGAGGATGAGATTTTGAAGCCGATAAAAGTGCATCTATCCACGAGAAAAGTGCTCCACACGGCTAAGAAAAATATCCATATTTAAAACTTTATAAACTACCTGCTTTCGACAGATCGATTGACCATCCGCATCGATTTACGGCGAAAGAGTTACCCTAGACCCGACGCATGATGTAATGACGAACGCGGAAGCTCAGAGGATTAAAGAAAAATGTCAGAGGATTTCGATAGAAGAGGAGCTTGAGTTTGTTGCCCAGCCCTATTTTTGAACCATGAGAGGCGTCAAAGCTTACGCTACTCACGCCACAAAAGTAATCACTGTATAAGCCGTAAATCGATGTATAAGCCGACTTGCGGACGGCCGTCTGCCGGAAGCTAGTTATTTAACTTTATTAAGTTTATGCCTGATCTAAAGCTGTTCTGGTGATTCTTAAAGTCCGCGTGAACCGGAAGTTGCAAACGACTTTTCTCCAGTGCTGTGACCATGGTTCGAATTACGTGGGAGCCAGTGGGAGCTGAGCTCCCATAGAGAGAGGATGAGCTCCCATGAAAGCAGTAAAATAATACACCTGTGGGGGTCTCTAAAAATCATCAGCTCCATTATTTTAAATTACAAATAAAGCACCTTTTCCTTCAGACTACTGTAGCGTGACTTAACAGATAGGACAAGATGCCAAACATGGATCTCGCGGGATCTCGGATCCTCATCACACTACATCCTTATGCTTCGCTTTCTGCCAGGACTTTTACTGACTTTTCTCAACTCACAGAAGTGACGTCAACGTCCGATCTAGCAGTAGGATAACCTTTACTGTCTATATGAGCATAACCCATCAGGCAAGTGTTATTTTAACATAGGCGTAATTTGCGGGTGGGACATGTCCCCACCACTTTTTGCTAAGGTCGATATTGTCCCCACCAGTTCTGAAACATCTCGCGGCACTAATATACCAATAGCCTACAAATAAATAAAACATCTTCAATTAACTAGCAGAGCATTCATTTCGTTCGTTTGTTAAATAAGAGGCGATCTAGCGCTGAAATGTGTTGTTTTTTAAATAAAGTGATCAAACTGCTCATTGCCGCTGCGATCAGTGGCGCGGAGACTGTGTTCTCTCGTGGCTCGCACACAGTCTTCACTCGGACACGCGCTTCAATCCGTTGTGGAGACTCTCTATTCGTTCCGGTGAAATTACAAAACAAAATGCACACAAACGTGTCCTTGCCTGATATACAACCACTGATAAACATAATCGGTTTTGATAAAAAAAAACAAAAAAAAACCTATACGAGTGCGGATTAGAACCCAGAACCTCTGACACGCTTGGCAAAAGTTCTGCCACTGGACCACTTAAACACACACTTAAAGTTTTCGGATCTATTTTATACATATTAGACCTCATTAAATGACAAATTAAACCAAATGTAGGCCTACTATTTAAACTGAATTGTGTTAGCAACGCTTTTTTATTAAACATTTTAATTTATTTACATTAGTAAGCTACACCACGCCTGCTCATAGGCTACTTTTTTTTCTTTTTTTACTCTGGGTACCGGCCAGACTTGTTTATTAGTGTTATCAGACATGTCATAAGTTGCATATGTTATAAGTTGCAGTGTCGTCGCTGTTGAGTGCAGAGTCAGTAGACGAGGCGAGAGGCTCGGGAGCACGCATGCAGGTCACGTCACTGGATTTCGCGGATTTCACCTTCACATAAAAATAAGAATACTTGCTTTCAGAGGTAATAGCAAAACCCACAAAGTGGATCATTTTAATATGAGATTACAACCCCTTCACACACAGGCAATAAAAAAAGGATTCATTTTAGTAGAAAAAATACATAGAGCACCTTTAATGTCAATCAAATCAAATTTTTATTTAAAATTTAATTTAATTTTAAAACCTTTAATCAAATTTTAATTCATGTAGTAATCTTTCATTTTTATCCTGATTGTTTATATAGTTTAAGTGAATGAAATTGCATTTTTAGGTATGTTTTTTGTGATTGTTAATTGTTATTAAGCAAGAAGGTATAATATATATATATATATATATATTTAATTAAAGCAAAACAAGTTTACAAACGTGTACAAATCTAGTGAAATGCTGTATAATCATCAACTATGCAAATGTGAAAATAATGCGTAACTGCATTCCCAAATGCACGTTAAACTCAGCACATGAACAGATAGAGTTCACTGCATTCATTCACTGTGAACTGAGACGCGGAGCTGATCGCGTGCTGATCGCTTGAACGAAGAGTGCACTTCTCATAGCGCAGCGCCAGAAATGCAGGCGCAAAACACGACATTCAAGTGGTTTAAAGTTGGTTCAACTTTGCATTTGTACTGGAAAGCTACTGCTCCTGGAGCGCAGTAAAGTTAGTTTTAGGTTTGATATTCACTGCATATTCGCCTGAGCTGCGAATGTGAATTACAGTAATTTGAAATAATTGTGTACTGTAAGGGAAGTATTGTCAAAAGTTCACTTGTAGTAAGTCATTCTTACCAATATGAACCTACTACAAGCTTTGGAATTTGAAAATGTCTCTGTTTTAATGTTAAAAGTAATTTGAATTCATACTGAATCATTAGCTTTGAGACATGAGGTAGTTTGACGCCGTCTCTCGTGACGCTCTGCAGACTCTGCTCTGGCTGTGTGTGTTGGAGGAGGCGTGGCTTTGGAGACGCTCTGAATGGAGGGTGGGATCTCATGCTTTCAAAGCTAACTCGCTAATGTTAGCCTCTCTGAAACTGCCTACCCTACCTTTAAGTGTCTGTATATATCTGTATATGTTACTGTGCTGTGATTCTGACTGTGTGATTATCATATTACGCGTCTGTTTGTTAAGGCAAGCGGTCTGATGCTCCATCTGCTTGCTATAAAAACAGCATTATTCCTATCATAATTACAGGGTTTTTCATTGACCAATGTTTCTGAGAGACAAAAATAAGTTGCTGAGAAAGTTTCACATGGATCGCTTCATCCTCCTCACACATGCTGTGAAACAGTGGACGATTCTCAGTCTGCTGGAGACGTCACACTGAGACATGAACTTCATCTGAGTCTAACTCTAGACTGTCTAGAAAGATCCAGATTGGTTTTATGTGCTGTGTTGTGTTTGTTCAGTGCCATTGAATCAGTCTTGTTGTTACTAAGAAAAAGAATGAACATAAGTGTGTTTGTTCCCTGCTGAAAGGGACAAGTGTTTGGAGTTGCACTGAGCTTTGTGTTGATTGACAGGGACACATGTGTGTGTTTATTGGCTAGTTTGAGAAAGAGGCTGTGATGTCAGTGACTCTATCCCAAAACCCCAATGCTATGATGACCTCAGTCTGCTTTATGATGCAGTTGAGCTTCTGTGTAATTCTTACACCTCACTAATCTTGTACATGAAAAATCTTTAAGTGATACGGTTCGTTTTGTCCAGTGAGATGTTTTCATCCAAAACCTAAACATGACCATGACTATGACATTATTGTTCATTGAAGGACATGAATCAAAGACAAAGTACTTCAAGTACTTCTTCTCAAGAGAGTCGTTCATCATTTTGAGTAATGTTATGATATTGGCTTAGTCTTCATCCATAAACCAGATACAAAGCTTCATACATAGATGTGTCCACATTAACATTTCAAATAAACTATTCAGATAATATATCACACTCCTTCCCACCAGACTTCAGAATGAGTTTCGTCCTCTTCCCCCTCACAGATGAAAAGTGTAATGTTAAGTTTCTCCCTCGAGTGTTTGAGGGCAGTAGACATGTATGCGTCTGGTAGACACAACACTCGTTTCCTTCCACTTCACCCACACACACACACACACACACACACACACACACACATGATGGACTGAACATCTGCTCACCTCACACCTGTGCACATTAACATGCTTCCCTTAAACTCTGGATTAGTTGTTGAGTGCGCAGCTCCAGATGAATGAAACAGACGGTCACTGCGCTGCTCTCCACACCTGTTCCCGTCAGCTAGAGACAGTTCTTGTCCTCCTGATCCGGCTGCTCTCTCCATGCTCTCGCTGGCCTGATCTCCTGCTATAGTCTGACGCAGGCCTTCTGCTGTTGTTCATGGGATCGTGGGTCATGTTTTCAGCAGGCGGGTTATGATCATCACAGTTTTCCTCTACCGTTTCAAATTTTAACCATATGTCTTTTGTCTTTCACAAATACACATCATTTCGTATTTACCATGTAATCCACACATGCATGCCAAACTGACTGCATAAGCGTGGTAAAGTTTTAGTTTTGTGAATTGGTTGTGTACTCTGCTTCAGAGTTGAGCACAAATGCGCTTTTATGATAACTTTTTAGACTGTTTATACAACTTAAGTTTGATTCAAAAATATAACTTACTTGTTGTGACGTATGGACTGCATTTGTAATGCCAAAATTGCTGTCCAAAATTCTAGAAACTCCCATAATGCAAACATATGAGCTAATGATGAGCTAAGGTGATAATGAAGATTTGACAGTCAGGGATGCTCGTGCTGGACAACATGAGGCTAGTCTCCTCTGCACACAGAGATTTTACTTTATTTGGCTCTCAATTAAAGCAAATTTGCACCAGATCTGGTGTTCTTTCTTAGCTCTCAGTTTTGCACAGCCATTCCTTATTATTTAAAAAAAATGTATGCAGAGGGTAAATTTGAAAACCTACTGGAGAAAACCAATAGTTGTGTCTCAAATAAAGCAGTATACACTTTACCCCACCGTCTAGTGTATGGATTTTATAAGGTTATTTTGTCCTCCCTCTTCCTCACACTACTGAAGGAAAGCTGTGGCCGTTGAGAGCATGAAGTGTCCAACATCACACACTTTGTTCAGTTCATTAAGGGCCTCATCCGGGTGTTTGAAGAGCACTTTTTATTTGTTGAATTTTTAGTGTGAACATACTATTACTATTTTTATACTACCAAAAAAAAAAGAAAAGCCTGGCCTACAAATATGACTTCAAATCTAAGTGGTATGTGGTTGTTCAGCGGTACTTCTAACTCAAGCTGATTAAAAGGCGATGAATAGTTTAGTGCTAGTGTATGTGGGGGTGCTCCCCAGAGCGGGCAGGAGTGATTGACAGGTCCCGGATGTAGGAATCCCCCCCGCCGGCGCCTGCAGTCTGTCTCGGACCACAGCTCACTCCTGTTTATGCGCTGCCACAGTTGTCGAGAGCTTTGTGAGTGCAGCTGTGGTGCATTAGCTCAGAGAAACTGATGTTTGCCAGCGCTGGTACTCACATTAACCTCCTGCAAACACACATCAGTGAGCTTACAGATACACACACACACACACAGTCCTGCCTCGTGTGCACACAGATCCTGAATATAGGAGTGACACTGAATCAGCACAAACATTCGAATGCTCACAATCTACTCTGATAATAGGAAGCCTCTGTGAGGATTGCACAGCTTGTTATAACCGTAGTGCTATAAGCGTACGGCCACTGCGGGGCTTCGCTCTTCTGCTCATCTCAGAGAGACTGATGTGAAACTCTAGAGATGAACCCTGAGCTCTGGGTCTCACTCATCCACGTGGGGTCTGAACTGAAACAGAATGAGGAATGCCCTTTATTATAGTGGAGTACAGTGCAGGATTTTCCACGCATACTCTAGTGTTGTTTCAGTCGCAGTGGAGTCTCTAACAGACAGGAGTCTTTCTTCTGTGCTGTTACTGCAGGACTTCAGCTCATCTGGTCTCCTCTGGACTCCTCTGGTCTCCTCTGGACTCCTCTGGTCTCCTCTGGACTCCTCTGGTCTCCTCTGGACTCCTCTGGTCTCCTCTGGTCTCATCTGGACTCCTCTGCTCTCCTCTGGACTCCTCTGGTCTCCTCTGGTCTCATCTGGACTCCTCTGGTCTCCTCTGGTCTCCTCTGGACTCCTCTGGACTCCTCTGGTCTCCTCTGGTCTCATCTGGACTCCTCTGGTCTCCTCTGGTCTCATCTGGACTCCTCTGGTCTCCTCTGGTCTCATCTGGACTCCTCTGGTCTCCTCTGGTCTCCTCTGGACTCCTCTGGTCTCCTCTGGACTCCTCTGGTCTCCTCTGGACTCCTCTGGTCTCATCTGGACTCCTCTGGTCTCCTCCTCTGGACTCCTCTGGTCTCCTCTGGACTCCTCTGGTCTCATCTGCACTCCTCTGGTCTCCTCTGGACTCCTCTGGACTCCTCTGGTCTCCTCTGGTCTCCTCTGGTCTCATCTGGACTCATCTGAACTCATCTGGACTCCTCTGGACTCCTCTGGTCTCATCTGGACTCATCTGAACTCATCTGGACTCCTCTGGACTCCTCTGGTCTCCTCTGGTCTCCTCTGGACTCCTCTGGTCTCATCTGGACTCCTCTGGTCTCCTCTGGTCTCCTCTGGACTCCTCTGGTCTCCTCTGGACTCCTCTGGTCTCCTCTGGACTCCTCTGGTCTCATCTGGACTCCTCTGGTCTCATCTGGACTCCTCTGGTCTCCTCCTCTGGACTCCTCTGGTCTCCTCTGGACTCCTCTGGTCTCATCTGCACTCCTCTGGTCTCCTCTGGACTCCTCTGGACTCCTCTGGTCTCCTCTGGTCTCCTCTGGTCTCATCTGGACTCATCTGAACTCATCTGGACTCCTCTGGACTCCTCTGGTCTCATCTGGACTCATCTGAACTCATCTGGACTCCTCTGGACTCCTCTGGTCTCCTCTGGTCTCCTCTGGACTCCTCTGGTCTCATCTGGACTCATCTGAACTCATCTGGACTCCTCTGGACTCCTCTGGTCTCATCTGGGCTCCTCTGGTCTCCTCTGGACTCCTCTGGTCTCCTCTGGACTCCTCTGGTCTCATCTGGACTCCTCTGGACTCCTCTGGTCTCCTCTGGACTCATCTGAACTCATCTGGACTCCTCTGGTCTCCTCTGGACTCCTCTGGTCTCATCTGGACTCATCTGGTCTCCTCTGGACTCCTCTGGACTCCTCTGGTCTCATCTGGGCTCCTCTGGTCTCCTCTGGACTCCTCTGGTCTCATCTGGACTCATCTGGACTCCTCTGGTCTCCTCTGGACTCCTCTGGTCTCCTCTGGTCTCCTCTGGTCTCATCTGGACTCCTCTGGTCTCCTCTGGTCTCATCTGGACTCCTCTGGTCTCCTCTGGACTCCTCTGGTCTCATCTGGACTCTTCTGGTCTCCTCTGGACTCCTCTGGACTCCTCTGGTCTCCTCTGGACTCCTCTGGTCTCCTCTGGACTCCTCTGGACTCCTCTGGTCTCCTCTGGACTCCTCTGGTCTCCTCTGGTCTCATCTGGACTCCTCTGGTCTCCTCTGGACTCCTCTGGTCTCCTCTGGTCTCATCTGGGCTCCTCTTTCACAGTCGTCCGGCTTGAGCAAACTGTCATTTATTCCTGTGATCAAAGCTGAATCTTCAGCATCATTACTCCAGTCTTCAGTGTCACATGATCCTTCAGAAATCATTCTGATATGATGATTTGATGCTCAGTTATTTATCAGTTATTATTGGTGCTTAATTATTATGAATGGTTCTGATTATTATTAATGTTGAAAACTGTTTTACTGCTTAATATTTGTGGAAGCGGAAACCCTGTAACAGTAGTTCAATAAAAAGTTAAATGAAAAGTGTTTTATTTATTTATTTTGAAATAGAAATCATTTGTAACATTATAAATGTCTTTACTCTTTACGTCACTTTTTATCAATTTAATGCATCCTGGCTGAATGTGAGTATTTTTTTTATTTCTTCTTCTTTTTTTAAAATCTGTCTTACCCAAAACCTTAGAATAGAAGTGCATCACAGTTTCCACAAAATGATGAATCAGCACGACTGTTTTCAACATTGATAATAAGCAGAAGTGTTTCTTGAGCAGCAAATCAGCATATGATTGATTTCTGCAGAATGATTTCTGAAGGATCATTTGTGTCACAGTTATGTGGACTTATTCATCTTTAGTTTCACTTTCATGCACTTTCAGTTTGTTTTCATTCATCACATGTGTTCCTTTGTTTGATTTTCCCGCCACTTGTCAGTTGCCATGGACACTCATCAGATCATCACACCTGTTCTTCATCTCTTCATTTCCGCTGTGTATTTAAGTTCCTCACCTTCACTCTGTGTTTGTGTCTGTTACACACGCTGTTTCTTTCTCTTCATTGTTGTGGATTACCGGAGTTTGTTTTCATTAGAGAGCCATTTTGTTTATAGAAACCTTTTTGAACTCTCCTTCATCTTCATCTTCATCTTCTTCAACTGGTGACACTGAAGACTGGAGTAATCCAGTTTTGATCACAGGAATAAATTACATTTAACTATATGTTCACATAGAAACTATGTAAGCTTGTTTCCGCCACAGAATAAATAAAAAAAGGTTTATTTCTCCCAATTCTGACTTTATAACACGCAATTGAGACTTTATCATGCAATTCTGAGATAAAAAGTCGCAATTATCTTTTAAAATGTTTTATTCTGTGGCGGAAACAAGGTTCCATAGAAAACTGCGGTTTTAAATTATAATAATATGTCACAATATCACTGATTTTTCTGTTTTTTGTTTAGATTTAAAATTTATAGAACAACTTAATAACTCTAAACGTTTGACTGGTCATTCCTGACGCTTCAGCTGTCAGTCTGGTGTGAAGTGGTTCTGATTAAGTGATGGTCAGACAGATTCTCCCGTGACAGTGTACGGACCCGAGAATAACAAATCCTCCAGGTTTCCATCTCTAGTCAGTGTGCATTAGAGCAGTGGTTCTCAACTCCAGTCCTCGGGACCCACTGCTCTGCACATTTTGTATGTCTCTCTTATCTGACACACTCAGTTCAGTTCATGGAGTCTCTCCTAATGAGCTGATGATCTGGTTCAGGTGTGTTAAATAAGGGAGACAAAATACAAAAAATACAAAATTTGCAGAGCAGTGGGTCCCGAGGACTGGAGTTGAGAACCACTGCATTAGAGAGTCTGATCAGTCTGCAGATGTGTAGATATTTGAGTTTAGAGACAGAGTGACCTAGTCTGTTTTGAGTTTTTCATTTTTTTTAAAGCTCTCATTAATTTTCCACTTTTAAAAGTCTTTTTGTGCACACTACACCAACAATATGAACTACAACAGCACAAGCAGCTCTCAGGTCTGAGACCAGTCTCTGTCAGGACACGGTGTGTGTCTCGTGCTCATGTGACTGCTAACACTCCCTCTCCCGCATCTCTCACACTCCCTGAACCCTGTGCGATGCTGATTATCTGCATGGCATTGGGAGACTATACTGTATGTATCCATACATCAATAATTGACTAGTGCTAGAGTACTTGTTTTAAACTCGCTTGTTGATCAACAAACTTCTTCTCAAACTGTGCAAATGTTGCTTTGTCTGTGGTACAATGACTTTTACTATCCTGTTGAATCCATGAGCTCAGTGTAAACATCTATGCTTACATAGATGTTATAGAAACATCTATAAACAGTTTTCCCATACTTATTCCTTCCTGATTTCTGAATCATGTGAGCATCTGCAGATCAAACAAGATCAAACTCTCCATCAGTCACAGTTTGATGACGTGGTCAGCATGACTTCGGTGTGTGTAAAGCATTCAGCAGGATTTTGTGAAGCATTCAAGAGGTTTAACCAGGAGAGGGTTAAAAACACTCTACGAAACATGTTGGATGCACATTTCTGAAAACTTGACTAAGAGAATGTAAAAGTCTGCTACTTTATGCACTCTTTATTGTGTGTCACAGAGCAGGAACCATCAGCTGTGTTGCTGAGTTTCTTGATTAATTGTAAAAATGAAACGTTGTTACCTCCTCGTTACTACATAGCTAGCGTTCCCAAAAGGTCCAAATAGGACACTGAATATGTGTAAATCCTTAATGCACATTGTGACTTATGCTGGAAATCCTTTTATGTGAGTGTTATGAGCTTATAAAGCGTTTCCAGGCAGGATTTAATTATACTTAGCATGAAAATGAATGGTGTCCAGGGTCTCTGGAAGTCCTACAGAGTCAAGTCAAGTCATGTCATCTTCATTTATATAGCGCTTTTAACAATGTAGATTGTTCCAAAGCAGCTTTACAGTGATAATAGGAAATTAAAGTCAAATGTTTTGGCTTTATAGCAGCTCTAGAATGAAGTTATTGTCCAGCTAAAGTTAGTTTGATTGATTCACTTCAGTCGCAACTCGCAACGATCATTAGTTATTAACTCAGGGGAACACGACACCGTTTTAACAGAAAACTCTTAAGTTCTTTCTGCGCAAACTTCAAAAAACGCGAACCCGTGAGAACGCCGATGGCGTGCACGTGTATTACGAGTTCAGTCTATAGGTATGTGCGTTTGAATATATGTGCGCAGGCGTGTAGTCCTTCCCTACAAATCAACCCTCAACAAATTACTTTTCTGGCCTTAAAATTTATAATAAAGAATTTTATCGCTTCCCCGTAGCCACGCAAACCCGGAATTATCCCGACAACGTTTTATCTGTACAGAGGTGAAGGGAAGGAAAGGAGGCCTTCACAGGGGAGAGACTGGTTGACACTTCAGGACTGCGCTGTCGTCGTGTCCAGGCGCAGGTCCTTCATCAGGTCTGGATACGGCCTGGATCCGGCGGACTGCGGTAAACCTCGGGATAAACAGAGAGACTAATATTAGCGTAGATGCCATTCTTCTTATGATGTAACGAGTACATCAGGATTTATGGGAAGTGTTCCCGGTTCCAGCTGACCTGATCTATGCAGCCTTTAACAGAGTTTAACTCTGATCCTGAGGCAGATGATGAAGGTGTGCAGAAGGACAGGACACTGCTCACACAGGGTTGTGTCCGAATCATAACACTGGAGCAGGACCTGGAGGTGTGAGGGATAAAGGGTATCCGCTCTCTTCATTGCATGCATATACTGTATGTGCATAATTAATTAAATGTATGTATATAATGCTGTATAAACATAAATCAACATGAGGATATGATGCCGTTTCTATTGTGGCTCCTTAATGATTTAATTTTCTTTTCCATTGGATGGGATGCCAGCAGTTCTTGAACCACCAAATGTACCCATAAGACTTGACAAAAATCTCTAAACTCATAGTGATGGAGCACATCAGCGCAACAAGAAGTGTAGCTTTAGTATTTTTTGCATTTGAAAAAGGTCACTATAAATGAGGAAAAGAAAAACGAATATACCACAATCACAGGCAGTCCTATATCTGGATTTGATTTCCCACATGCAGGACCCACAGAGGTCATCGGGAAAACTGCTTTATTTGCTCCATGAGGTTGTGAACCAAAGTCATTTTCATTAAAACCCGCTGTAACGTTTGGACAAATACTAGACTATACACTATTTCAGTGATACAGGTCATTAATATTATTATTACAATTGAAAATGAAGCTCTTGTGATATGTGTTGAGTGAATGCAAACTATATCCAGTGTGTTTTGTGTTTGTATGAAGGTGTTTCCAGTAATGATGTCATCCTGTAGTCCTCTTCTATTGGCTGTCTCATGCTGTTTGATTGTTCTGACATCATCACTCAACCTGGACGACCCGAATGTCTGCAGTCACTGGGAGAGGTGACACACACACACATACACACACACGCACACGCACACGCACAGACACACTCACTCTCACTCTCACACTCACTCACACACTCACTCACTCACTCACTCACTCACACACTCACACATACACTCTCACACTCACACTCTCATACTCTCGCTCTCACTCTCACACACACACACACACACACACACATACTCACACTCACTCTCACTCTCACTCTCACACACACACACACACACACACACACACACACACACACACACACACACACACACACTCTCTCTCATACACTAACACACACACACATACACTCTCTCTCTCAGACACACACACAAACACACACACACACACACACTCTCACACTCTCACACTCACACTCTTACACTCTCACTCTCTCACTCTCTCACTCTCTCACTCTCTCACTCTCTCACGCTCTCACTCTCTCACTCTCACTCACGCACCCACATACACAGTCACGCACACATTCTCACTCACACACTCTTACTCTCACACTCACACTATCACTCTCAGTCTCACACTCACTCACTCACTCTCTCACTCTCACACTCACACTCACACTCTCACACTCTCTCACTCACTCACTCACTCACTCACTCACTCACTCACTCACTCTCACACTCTCACACTCTCACTGTCACACTCTCACACTCACACTCTCACTGTCACACTCTCACTCTCACACTCTCACTCACGCACACTCACTCTCATACTCTCACTCACACACACACACACTCTCATACTCTCACTCTCACATTCTCACACACACACTCACTCACTCACACACTCTCACTCACGCACTCACACTCACTCTCACTCACTCACTCACTCACTCACGCACACACACTTACACACACACACACTCATGCACTAACACACACACTTACACACACACACACTTACACACACACACACTTACACACACACACACACACACACACAGTCTCTCTCTCTCTCTCTCACACACACAAACACACACACACACACACACTCTCTTACACTCTCACTCTCTCACTCTCACTTACGCACTCACAGACACAGTCACGCAAACACTCTCACTCACATATTCTTACTTACACTCTCACTCTCACACTCTCACTCTCACTCTCACACTCTCACTCTCACACTCTCACTCACGCACTCACAGACACAGTCTCGCACACACGCTCAGTCACGCACTCACACACTCTCACTCACACACTCTCACTCTCTCACTCTCACTCTCACTCTCACATTCTCACTCTCACACTCACACTCTCACAATCACACACTCACACTCTCACTCTCACACTCTCACTCACGCACTCACAGACACAGTCTCGCACACACGCTCAGTCACGCACTCACATACTCTCACTCACACACTCTCACTCTCACACTCTCACTCTCACACTCTCACTCTCACACTCACATTCTCACTCTCACACACTCACTCTCACACTCACACTCTCACAATCACACACTCACACTCTCACACTCACACTCTCACACTCACAGACACAGTCTCGCACACACGCTCAGTCACGCACTCACACACTCTCACTTACACACTCACTCTCACACTCTCACTCTCACACTCTCACTCTCACATTCTCACTCTCACACTCTCACTCTCACACTCACACTCTCACACTCTCACACATTTACACACACACTCTCACTCACGCACTAACACACACACTTATACACACACACACACACACACACATACACACACACACACATACACACTCTCTCTCTCTCTCTCTCACACACACACACACACACAAACAAACACACACGCACGCATGCACGCACACACAGTCACTCACTCACACATACATACACTCTCACTCTCACATTCTCACTTTCACACTCACTTTCACACTCACACTCTCACTCTCACTCACACACTCACACTCACACAGGACACACACACACTCTGTGTTAACAGGCAGGAGATGTCCGTGGCCAAATTAAGGAATGGCTCGGAAATCCATTAAAGCAGATTGAAAAGAACAAAGATGGAGTTTTGTTTCCCAGCTAGATTTACTTTCACTCAGTAATGTGTGGGAACAGCTGTGCGTTGCGCAAGAGTTTCCTATACCAGAGAATGTGTGACCGTTTGGCCAAACGCAAGACTTCTCAGCACATTCACATCATCCTGAGTGTTTTACTGTACTTATACTGCTACTCAGAGCAAAATACATTATACGTACAGTATGTACATTCATTATACTCTAGCACTCACAATACAGTCAAATAGCAAAGGTTTCAGCCCACACCTTTTTCGGTTATTATGTATAGTTTTTCTTTAATATGGAAAATTGTCTGTGAGGACCAAAATACATTTTTGTTGAATTGTTGTTTGTTGAATTGTTGAAATAAGAACACTTTAGTTCGGCAGAAAGCTATTGCTGTTTACACTGATATTCCTCCTTTATACACAAGTAAAGCTCTTTTTACTCTACACAGCCGACAGGCACAAGTGTTACAAAAGAAACAAAAGAGCTTTTGTCACTATTAACTGTTTAACTGGAGGAGCAGGAATTTGTGGAGCTGTTATGAAGATCTTAAAGACGCCACACACATACCCACAGACAGGTGTCTGGAGAACTAGATAAGAGCTGCTTTAAAGTAAACCGTTGCTTTATTGATTTGTTTTCTACATGTATCTAGTAGCAGTAGTAGCCCACACACGATGAACATGTGACACTCTGTTTGGAGTTTGTCAGCAAATTCATTTTCATACATGGATAACTGCTGTTCTCATTAGCCATTAGCGCTGGAGTAACGAGACCACACACATATATCAGAGATGTGGCCTTCATGTGTGTGTGTGTGATTGTGTGTGTTCTTCAGTTACTCAGTGACCGTGCAGGAGTCGTACGCCCACCCGTTTGATCAGGTTTACTACACCGGCTGCACGGACATCCTCAACTGGTTCAAATGCACTCAGCACAGGTGTGTGTGCTTTACAACACTCAGATTTCAGTGTATAACAGTTTTGTAAAGCCCTTTTACATATTTTTTTTATGAAATTCAGTAATATAACATTGAATGACCTGTAGATAAATGCATTCGTTGCATGAGTAACTGTGTGGTTTTTCCTCTGTGTTTTAGGGTGAGCTACAGGACAGCCTACCGGCGCGGGGAGAAGACCATGCATCGCCGCAGGTCCCAGTGCTGCCCCGGCTTCTACGAGAGCAGAGACATATGTGTTCGTGAGTATTACTGAGTATTACTCTCTGAACCTGGAGAAACTCTGAAGCACTTACAATACTGTAGACTCACAAACTCAAACCACAACTGATCACAAACTGATGATAGACAGACAGATAAGATAAGCCCCTTTCACACAGAGATTCCGGAAAATACACGGATAAAGTGACCCGGGTTCGTTTGATTTTGGTTCATTCACACTGCCAGTGATTTTCACACTGCCAGTGACACGTGACATCGATGTGACTTGTAATGTCTCAGCAGCGTCTTAAGTTTGCTTATGAGCTGCGATTTCTCTCTCGGTGAACCACGCTTGTGCATTTTTTTCTCTGATTTGATCATAAACTTGCGCATTACTTACTGTTTCACAGCTGGCGAACGATCCCGGCTTCAGCGTCATCACTACGACACAGCATAATTATGGCTTTTGTTCACACAGCGCCCGTTCCGGGACTGAACATGGTAATGTTACTAGGTTCCCAACCCGGCATTGATGCCAGCATCAATCCCGGGTCGTGTTTGCGTTCACACAGAAGGCGTTCTGGCAATTTCCCGGCAATTTCCCGGGATCATCGCACTGTGTGAAAGGGGACAGATAGATAGACAGACAGACAGAACTACAGACAGATAAGATAGATAGATAGATAGATAGATGGATAGACAGACAGACACATACATATATAGACATATATATATAGGTAGACAGACAGATAGATAGATAGATAGACAAACAGGTATATAGATAGACAGATAGATGGATGGATGGATGGACGGACGGACGGACGGACGGATAGATAGATAGATTGATAGATTGAGATAGATAGATAGATAGACAGACAGACAGACAGACAGACAGACAGACAGACAGGTATATAGATAGATAGATAGATGGACGGACGGACGGACAGACAGATAGATAGATAGATGATAGATAGATGAATAGATAGATAGATAGATAGATAAATAGATAGATATATGAATAGATAGATAGATAGATAGATAGATAGATAGATAGATAGATAGCAGCAGAGCATCAGCTCAAAGACACTTTTATTGGGCCTGAAAGAGTCTTTTGTATGATCACATGCTGTCTCTCCTCATCACTGAGTTACTGTTCATCTCAGGGAAACTTTAACTATTATCATCATTTCTCTCTAATAATAACTTCTTCTGGTGCACAGAAGTCTGTTTGCTGAATTATGTTAACATACCCTCAAAAGTACTCAGCACTGAAGCATATCATTTGATATCAAGTGGTGAAGAGCAGGATTTGGGGCAGTGGGATTTCCCAGTGGACGGGGCGTCCGAGCATCACAGTGTGTGTGTCTGATGGGGTTTTCTGTGATTTCTCCTCGTGTTTGTTTGCTGCTTTGCTCATAGAAGGACTGCAATTTGACCTGCTCCATCTTGCTTTCTCTGTAGCCCACTGTGCTGAGAAATGTGTGCATGGCCGCTGTGTGGCCCCGAACACCTGTCAGTGTGAGCCAGGCTGGGGAGGGGCCGACTGCTCCAGCGGTGAGTCTCTCTCTCTCTCTCTCTCTCTCTCTCTCTCTCTCTCTCTCTCTCTCTCTCTCTGTCAGTGTGAGCCGGGATGGGGAGGGGCGTGAGTCCTGCAGCTGCGCCTGTCCGTCTCTCTCTCTCTCTCTCTCTCTCTCTCTCTCTCTCTCTCTCTCTCTCTCTCGCTCTCATAGTCCCTCTCTTCTAGTCTTTAAACTTTAACTTTAACATGTCTTTAAGCACAAATCTATGACAGACGACATCCAGAATGTTATCTGAGCTTTTGCTGCTCTGTGTACAAAATCACTCTCGACACATTATCATTATACATTTTTTAACAAATTAACACATCTCAGCCTTTTAATGATTATTAGTGTTTGGAGATTAGTTTTTAAATATATCAGCTCTATGATTGAAGTTTTTCAGATGTAGTGTAGTGTCTGATTTTGTTGATGCTTGTATTTGAAACATTCATTCATCACAGATTTTTAGTCTCTTGAACTCTATTGCTATTAACTCTATTATTATTATTTTCTTAGGTTTTGCATTATTTAAATGAGTCACAAATAATGTTTTTAATAATTTTTAAAACTGTTCCTTGAGGTTGACGTAATAATGTTGGTGAGATTATTATTACATCAAAAGTAGACATAATTTAGAAATAAATGGCCATTTTCTACCCTGTTTTTGACCCTCTTGACCTTCAGTGCCTGCTATGACTGGGTAAAATCTTTGCATATGAAATAAAACGTCTCGGGTTAGACTGTACTGTGTCGTAACGACACTTTGGGGGATGCCATGCCGCTGGTTGAGTGAGCCCTCATGGCCAAAGGTGAAGGCAAGCTGCACACCTGATAGGCCAAGGAAATAGCCTGAACTATCCAGTTGCTGATGATCTGTTTGGAGGCTGGGAGCCCCTTCTTGGGAGACCCGAAACACACCAGCAACTGGTCCGACTTCCGCCATCGAGAAGACCTCTGAACATAAATCTTGAGAGCTCTGACAGGGCAGAGCAAATTAAGTCTCTCGTCATCCGCCGTCGTGTGAGGTGGAGGATGGAATGCCTGCGGAACCGTAGGCAGCGCCCTGTTAGAACCTAAGGGACATAGCCCGGCCTGGGATGCAAAATAGCCTTAATATTCCCGGGGGCAAACTCCAGGCACAGGAGCTATATTATGTCTGAAAACCATACTTGGGCCGGCCACAACGGGGCTACTAGGAGTAGACTGACCCCGCCATGACGGACCCTCTCCAGAACCCCCGGGAGCAGAGCGATCGGGGAAAATGCTTACAGGCGCCCAGAGGGGTTGGATGCGTGAGAGAAAACCAGTGGACAGTGTGTTGTCTCTCGAGATGCGAGCAGATCCACTTCCACTGGGCCGAACCTCTCACATATTGACTCCACCACCTCGGGGTGGAGTCTCCATTCCCCGGGCCTCAGCCCCTGCCTCGACAGGATGTCTGCTCCCCGATTCCGGTCCCCTGGGATGTATGTTGTTCTGAGAGACAACAGTCTCCCCTGGGACCACAGGAGGATCTGATGCGCCAAGTCTGCATAGATGGCGTGATCTCATACCCCCCTGATGATTTAGATAGGACACCACTGACATATTGTCTGATCTCACAAGAACGTGGTGACCCTTGAGGTCTGGCAGAAAACTCCTCAGAGCTCGGAAGACCGCCAGCATTTCCAGGCAATTTATGTGCCAGGAGGAATGATGTTTCCTGCCATAGACCTCTGGTAAAGCGTCCATCCATGACCGCGCCCCAGCCCGTCAGGGAGGCGTCTTTCGAAACGGCTTTCTGGCGACATGATGCTCCCAGCACAGGACCTTGGGACAGGAACCAAAGTTTCTTCCACATAGAAGAAAACCTGATCATGCAGAATGTGTTCCCCTCGGGGAAAACCCCTTGGTTTTCAACCACCACTGCATGGCCCTCATGTGCAGCAGGCCGAATCGAATGATGTTGGATGCTGCTGCCATGAGCCCTAACACTCTCTGAAAATGTTTCACAGTGATGGCCTTGCCTAGCTTTATCCTGGTCACCAGGATGGACTCGATCCGTGCAGGAGACAATTATGCCGAGTCCCACACAACCCCCAGGAACATAGTCCTTTGGGCAGGTGCCAACACGCTTTTCTTTGTGTTGAGTCTCAACCCCAGGCTCTGGATGTGGCCAAGGACAACATCTCGATGCCGAACTGCCAGCTCCTGCGACTGGGCCAAAATAATCCAGTCGGTGATGAAATTTAACACCCGGATGCCCTGAAGCCTCAGCGGAGCTAGAGCTGCATCCATGCAGAGAATAAATAAAGGTGTGAGGGGAGAGAGCTAGGCCGAACGGAAGAACCCGATATTGGAACGCTTCGCCCCTGAAAGCGAACCTCAGGAACCTCCTCTGAGATGGAAGGATAGAAATGTGGAAGTATGCGTCCATCAGATCTATCGTGAAAAACCAATCCTCGGATTTGATCTCACGATGGTGGGAATAGTGAGCATCTTGAACCTCAGAGACCGATTCAAGTGCCTAAGATCTAAAATTGGACGCAACCCCTCCATCCTTCTTGGGAACTATGAAGTAGCGGTTGTAAAATCCAGACTCCCTGTCTGGGGGAGGAACACGTTCTATAGCCTCCTTTACCAGCAGGGAGTTTACTTCCTGTTCCAATACCCGAACCTGCTCTGGGTCGACGGAGAGGCTGGTTTCGGGTATCGTTCGAGATTTCTGGGCCCTACACTCTTCTCCATTTATATGCTCCCGCTTGGAAAAGTCATTAGCAGACATGGTATATCTTTCCATTGTTATGCTGATGACACACAGCTTTATCTCAGGACAACCCCCACTTCTTCTGCTCCCTTGCCAGCATCCACATTGACCACATGCCTAGAGGAGATAGAGGCGTGGATGAAGCTCAATTTCCTTCAGCTAAACAGTTCCAAAACGGAAGCCATCTTAATTGGCACACCACATCAACTCTGCTTGTCCACCATCAACAGTATTACTTTCTCTGGCCAAAACATCGCCCTTTCTTCATCTGTCACCAATTTGGGTGTTAAAATGGACTCTCAACTCACTTTTGACACCCACATCAAACACCTCTGTAAGATCATTCTACCACCTAAAGAACATAGCCAAGCTCCGTCCAATACTCAACCTGGCAGATGCAGAGAAGCTCGTCCACGCCTTTGTCTCCTCCAGGCTGGACTACTGTAATGCACTGCTTATTGGGATCTCTGGTAAAAGCATCCAGCGACTCCAATATATCCAGAATAGCGCTGCCAGGATCCTGATGAGGGTGCGCAAGCATGATCACATCACCCCCATCCTGAAATCTCTTCACTGGCTCCCTGTCCCATTCAGAATTGAATATAAGGTTTCCCTCCTCATCCACCAGTGCATTCACGGACATGCCCCCCTTTACCTATAGGAACTCCTCACTCACCAGACCTTCTCACGCACTCTCCGCTCTGCAAACACAAACACCCTCTACACCCCCAGAACCAAGCTCTGCAGCATGGGTGATAGGGCCTTCTCATCGGGGGGGGGCTGGGGGGGGACAGCCTGAAGAGGTCCTACAGTCACTAGGACCTCTTTCCCGAAGCCTTTTTAGCCTGCAGGATGGCCCTCAGGTCACCCTGCTTCTGAGAAGGCTTTGGTTGAGAGTGCCGTCTATGCCCCCAAGCTCCTTGAGGGGGGAATCTGGACGCAACGCTCTCTTTCTGTGTCTGCCTGTAGGCTGAGGAGATGGTGGATGGCTGCGGCTGCCCGCTGGGGGAAGACTTCTTCGACTTTGAGCGGCGAGGGAGATATTGCTTGAAGGCCGCAGACTGTTTCTTCACCTCCTGAAACCTGTTAACCCTAACGTTATCATTAACGGAGTTGCCGAACAGGCCAGAAGGCAAAATTGGGGCATCAAGGAAGAAAGCCCTGTCTTTTAGATTGAGCCAGAGGTGTCTCTCCGTGACCACCATAGCCACCATAGAACGGCCGATGGTGCGGGCTGTTTCTTTGGTGACACGGAGAGACAAGTCTGCAGCCTCACGCACCTCCCCAATATCTTCAGGTGTTGGCCCCTCACCCTCATAGATGTCTTTTTAGAAGGTCGGTCTGGTACGCCTGCAGTACTGCCATCGTGTGCAGACTGGCACCAGCCTGACCCGCAGCCATATAAGCCCTGTCCACCAAAGAAGATGTATCGCGGCAGGGTTTGATGGGCAGCACCGAGTCTTTAGGGATGACGCAACGTCGGGGGAAAGATAGCTAGCCAATGGCTCTTCCACAAGTGGCATCATCCCATAACCATTTTCTCTCGCCCCCACGATGTTGCTATAGTCTAAAAATGGGGGGCTGGACAAACGAGAGGTGTGTGGCTTGTTCCACGATTTACACATTGGGAATCAGGAAAAAATGGGAGACCCCGGCGATGAGGTTGCTCTCTGTGCTGCAGGAAGTGCTTGTCCAACTTGCTTTTTGTTTGCGCTACCTGCCTTTCACGTGGCCAACTAATATTTAAACGGTCCATGGCACGAGAGACAACCTCAACCAGCTCCTCATATGAAGTGAGGCATGAAGTGGCGAGTCATCTCCAAAATCCCCGCCTTCGATGCTGAGGACATCCACTTCCTCAGAAGCAGACAGCTCAAACACCGGGTTCTCCACTAGTGAGGAAGAAGCCGCTGGGCAGGC
The DNA here is from genome assembly GCF_963993115.1 of Abramis brama. Classification (NCBI taxonomy): domain Eukaryota; kingdom Metazoa; phylum Chordata; class Actinopteri; order Cypriniformes; family Leuciscidae; genus Abramis; species Abramis brama. Next base: position 743,278 of record NC_139987.1, read on the forward strand.
TTCCGCACGAGGAGGTAGAACATCATAACTGGCAGAGGAATCCTGAGAAAGTGCCTCAGCAAACTCAGTCCCCTGTCAGATCCATTTTTTTTTGTCAAATCCATATCAAATTAAATGTTAAAATGAAGCTCCCAAACAGTGTACTCACAATTGGTGTGTGTCCCCATCTGTAATGAATATGGGGCAGGGATGCACGCACCTCTTGTACTGTTGGCTCGCCATGTTTTTTTTGTTTTTTTTTACACACACACACATATATATATATATATATATATATATATATATATATATATATATGTATATGTGTGTGTGATTTAGTGGACAGACAACACCAAATATGACATACAACGACAGAGAGCGCTTGCTGAAGAACAGAAGGGAGGGATAGATTACCCTAGTTAGGATAGTTACCCTAACCCTTTGTAGCTTCCGTGTATGCGTTACATGTTATGTCATGACGCAACATCAATCACGATTGGCTTAGTTTCATTCATGCTTCAGAGGCGCTACGCTGGGGGCCGTTCCCCCAAAGTGTCGTTACGACGCAATGCGAATTGCCTCGAAAGGGAACTATGATAACAGTTGCTGTGATTATCTAATCATAGAAAGTGTGGATCACATGATCATATTCACATCTATAAAATGTCCCTTTTCACAACCTTTTTTTTGCAGCACTAAGCATTTTAGCCAGTGCTGATTGCATGAATTCAGTGCTCAAGACTCTCACCAATGCTATCATATAACAAGTTTAGACATGATGTAGATAAGAGTTTTGGTTGGCTGTTTTATCAATGCATAAGCAGAAATAAATGATTTTGTGACAGAACAGCCAACTACATGAGTCCTTACATATCAAAACAATAGTTTATCACTGATCAGGCTCACTTACTGTACGTGTTGTGGCATTATGTTTGGGTCCATCTTTCAGTTAAAAGTGCATTTGCAAAGCTTGTATCCAATTGGGTTTGGTTTACAAGAGAATCCACTGTCAAATTTGATATAATCCTGCCCTACTGACACGATCAGGCACTTCTGAAAGGAAGCAACACCCTGTTCTTCCACAGCCAAAATCTGTTTGTATGCCAAGTGACCCTGTTTTAGTATTTCTCACTTCTCTGAGCCAAAGAGGCGATGCTGAAGAAGCATGTGTTGATCTACATAATGAAGAGGAAGTAGAAATCTACAAGCCATTGGAAAATGGGGATCTAAAATGTAAAGATTATTATGTACTTTTACTTGAAGCATCCAACAAATGACAAAATGACAGCAACCAATTCGAGGGTTGCAAACACGTCTGAAAACAACAACCCCAGAAGCTAATGATTCCCCGTCACCAGAGTCAAGTAATCAAAACCCGAACTTGAAAGATCTTTTTGCTGAAATTAGTCAAATGAACATGACTTTACAGGGGGTAGCAAATGATGTGATAACTATCAAAGCGACTAGTAAAGATGCGATTACCTCCGTACAGGCCAGACTCGACGAAGCCGAGAATCGCATCTTGCATGTGGACGCATCGAATCGCTTAACTGGTGATACTGAGAGGATAGCGAAACTTGTGGACGAACTCTGGAATAAAGCTGAGGATTTGGAAAATCGCAGCAGACGGAATAATATCAAAATAATCGGCCTCAAAGAGGGGAAAGAAGCAGGCTGCAAAATGAACGAGTATGTACAAAAGATCCTGTCAGAGGGGCTCGGGTTGACGGGATCGGAGTTCGAGATTGAGCAGAGTCATCGGAGCCTCGGGCCTAAGCCTGATGATGATCACGGGCCGTGTTGGTGAAATTTCTACGCTATACCACGAGGGAGAAAGTCCTGGCTACAGCGAAAAAGAGCAGGGGTTTTGAATGGGAGGAATGCAAGCTGTCCATCTTCAAGGATATGTCGAGGGAGAGAGCAATAATGAGGATGAAATTCTCTGCAGCGAAGAAGTTACTCTGGGACCACGAGGTTCGACATACCCGACACTGGGGTTTACTTGGAAGGGAAAACAGCAGAGTTTTACTGACCACATGGAAGCGGAAAGAGATATAAAGGAGCACATCCAACTACAAGGAGGTGACAAGTAAAGTGCTGTGACTGGATATATGTAAGTCAAAGTATTATGAAACGTGGTTGTAATGGTGGGCGGGGGAAAGCATTGGGGTCTGTCTTCCCGAGTCAGTGTGTGTTTGCTGACCACGAGTGTTTGCTGACCGCGAGCATCATAGACCAAATGTGTGACCCAGAAGTGCGCTCGCTGCCCCTTATGGGCAGTGTTTTGAGTTTAATTTTTTCTCCCTTATTTGTTTTATTTTTTGTATGTTTTTCAAGGATTCGTTGTTCACAAAAATATTGGAAGTTAAATTGTTGGTTTTCTATCAGAAATGACTGTGGGTATAATACCAGTTTATATGTTAAAGGTTTATTTTTTCTTTCGTTTTAGAACTTAACAAGGAAGTTGCATCGGGGCACAACAGATGCGAAGTGTTACATTTTATTAGTGTGTGATGGATAGACAATGTGTAAATTTCATATCTTGGAATATAAATGGCTGTGGGTCACCCGTTAAAAGGAAAAAAAATACTTGCGTATCTTTTTTACAAGAAACGCATTTCAAAGATGAAAAGGAAGCCTTGAAACCTAGATGTGGCTGGGTCGGACATGTTTTTCTGTATCAAGCAAGAGTGGAGTAGCCATTCTAGTGTGGAAGAAAATAAATTTTGTATTGATGAATCAACATAAAGACAAGGAAGGTTGTTTACTCTGCACAGAAGCAAAGCTCAACGATGTTAAAGTAGTGCTGTGTAATGTATATGCACCAAATAAGGAGGAGCCTGAATTCTTTCATTAGGTAAACTAAATATTAGCCAACCTCGAGGGATATGTTATATTTGGAGGTGACTTTAATCAGACTATGGATGGCATCCTGGACAGAAGTCAAAACAACATCAGATCAATCCCTAGAGATAGGGTTGCTATTCACACTCTCAAAGATGACAATGGATTAACAGATATTTGGAAATTGGTTAATCCATGAGAAAGGGAATACACATTCTTCTCAAATTGTCTCAAACACCTTTTCAAGAATTGATTATTTTTTGATCTCCAACTCTTTAACTGACTCTGTTGCTGAATGTATAATTGGAGTAATAGGATGGACAGATCATGCACATGTGGAGTTAAAATTAGAAATGAAGGTAGATTATAAGAAAAGGGGGAGATGGAGGCTAAATACCTTTATGCTGGAGGATAAGGTCTTTGTAGATTCACTGCAGGACGACATAAATATGTTTTTTGAACTTAATATTGGGTCAACTCAGAGATTAGCAACAGTTTGGGATGCTTCTAAGGCATTTATCAGGGGAAAATGTATTGCTTATGCCAGTAGGAAGAAAAAAGAAAGTGTCAAAAAAAGTGAAACTTTTAGAAAAACAAATCAGTGATTTAGAAAAAGAATTGGTGCTAGGTTTTACAGATTTGAAGTTTAAACAGCTTTGTCAATTAAAATTTGAACTTCACGAATTCTTTAATAAGAAAGCAGAATATGCATTATTTAGATTTAAGACCAAGTATTATGAGAGCGGGGGAAAAGCTGGGAAGCTCCTTGCTAGGCAGATTAAGCAACATGATGTATCTCACGTCATACCTGCAATTAAGGAGGGAAATAACGTGTTCACCTTCAACAAAGAAATGAATAGGGTTTTTCAGAATCAGAATCAGAATCAGAATGAGCTTTATTCGCCAAGTGTGCACAAACACACATGGAATTTTTTGTGGTTTTTACAGGAGCTTTTGGTACATACATACATATATGACATTAGAACAGGCATTTAAATGGGAACATAAATAAATAGAATAAACAATAATAATAGTTTTAGTATACATCTGAAACAGAAGACTTATGTACATATTTGTGCATTGTGTGTACAGCTCTATAAATAAAATTTGTATAGGCCTATGTATTTACAAAAAAAAACAAAAAAACTCTTGCTTCTCTCTCAAGTACTGAATGAATTATACAGCAGGTGTTAATTGCTGTTTTAGCTGTTTAAGCTGGAGATAGCATGGGGGAAAAAACTGTTTTTGTGCCTAGAAGTTCTATTGCGCAGAGATCTGTAACGTCTGCCTGACGGCAGAAGTGCAAACAGGTTTTGGCCGGGGTGGGAGGGGTCTGTGATGATGTTCCCTGCCCGTTTCTTCACTCTGGCATTGTACAAGTCCTGAAGGTTGGGGAGGTGTACACCAATGATCCTTTCAGCTGTCCTAACAGTCCGTTGTAGTCTTCTTATATCTGATTTGCTGGCTGACCCAAACCAGACAGTTATAGAAGTGCACAGAACCGACTCAATAACAGCTGAGTAAAACTGAGTCATCTGCGCTTGTGGTAGGTTGAACTTTTTCAGTTGACGAAGGAAGTACAACCTCTGTTGGGCCTTTTTGACAATGGAGTCAATGTGATTGTCCCACTTCAGGTCCTGAGAGATGGTAGTGCCCAGGAACCTGAATGACTCCACTGCTGTCACAGTGCTGTCCATGATGGTGAGAGGGGGGAGTGCAGGGGGGTTTCTCCTAAAGTCCACTATCATCTCCACAGTTTTGAGCGTGTTCAGCTCCAGGTTGTTATGACTGCACCAGACAGCCAGCTGTTCAACCTCTTGTCTGTAAGCAGACTCGTCACCGTCCTGGATGAGGCCAATGACTGTGGTGTCGTCTGCAAACTTCAGGAGCTTGACGGAGGAGTCTTTGGAGGTACAGTCATTTGTGTAGAGGGAGAAGAGCAGTGAACGCACCCCTGGGAGGCACCAGTGCTGATGGTAAGATGTGACTTTTCCCAGCCTCACTAGCTGCTGCCGGCCTGTCAGGAAGCTGATGATCCACTGACAGATGGAGGAGGGCACGGCACAGAGAGCTGGGTTAGTTTATTCAGGAGGGTATCCGGGACGATGGTGTTGAAAGCGGAGCTGAAGTCCACAAACAGGATCCTTGCATAAGTCCCTGGTTTGTCCAGATGTTGGAGGATGTAGTGCAGTCCCATGTTGACTGCATCATCCACAGACCTGTTTGCTCGATAAGCAAACTGCAGGGGGTCCAGCAAGAGTCCAGTGAGGTTATAGAAAATAGAACTTTTAACCAGTTCTATTCATAACTGTACACACCCATACACAAAAGAAATATATTTGAAATATATTTTCAAAATATATTTTTGGAATATATCCAAATATTTGAAATTGGCCCAATAAATATATTTTAGTTAAATATATGTAAATATATTTTCATATATGTTTACATATATGTTCATATATGTTTTAACTTATGTTTTAGCAAATTGTTTCATTTTAAATATATTTTGAAATTTAAAAAGTTAACATTTTCACAAACAAACAACACATTTTCAATTTATTTTTTAGATAGACCACTTCAGCCGTGGATGTGGGCATGGGAGAGCAGTGCTCTACCACTTCCCCCGCCCACATTTTTCCTGCTGGTCAGGATCGAACCGGCAACCCTTCAGTTACAAGCCCAAAGCCCTAACCAGTAGGCCAAGGCAGTTATTTAATAGTGTGTGTATGCAGTGTTAGACACTGAGTTCTATCTATTGTTTAAGTGCACTTCTCAGTTGGAGTGTCACTGTTATACTTTATTGACAGGAAAGATGTCAATAAAACAACAATAAATCTAATAATTGCACTTAGTGTTAGGTACGTGCCACCTAATATGGCCTAATAGTCCTAGGAAAGCAACTATCTGTCATTTTACATTGCAATCATTTAAATGTAAGTACAGTATTTATTATAGCTGTGTGTCATAATACAGTAGTTAAATATGGTAGCCTACTGTTATGTATAGGGGAAAAGGTAGAAGAATTACTATGATCAAAATACATTTTCGACCCTTCTTTAGCAAGCTAAACATTTTATGACCATATATTTTGTCATATATTTTACATTACATGTTATAAATGTAAATATATTTCACACTTAACATGATATATTTTTGTTATATTTCAGAATATATTTCAAAATGATAAATATAAGTGAACAACAATGCAAATATATTTCAGTGTATTTGGAATATATGCCACCTATATTTTTGACACTTTAAAATATATTTCAATATTTTTTTTTTCTGTATGGGACATCAGAATCCTATTACAGTCCGAAGGAGTTTAAAGACTTTTTAGCCAATGTTTCATTGCCCACTTTAACCCCTGACGAACGAGATTCAATAGATGCACCTATAACACAAGAAGAGGTTAGAACTATTATAATGTCTTTGAAATCTGGAAAATCACCAGGCTCTGACGGATTTCCAGTAGAATACTACAAGAAGTTTGTCGATGAGTTGACCCCAATATTCAATTAGGTATATTCAGTGGTACTTGTGAATGATATGTTACCTGACAGTTTTAATGAAGTTAATATCACTCATATCAAAACCCGAAAGAGATACGGTGGATCCTGCTAATTACCGTCCAATAAGTTTATTAAATGTGTTTGTAAAAAGTGTAAAATGTGTTTGTGTTTTGTAAAGTGTTAACAAAATTATTAGCCTCACGATTAGAAGGTATTTTACCTAAAATTATACACAGAGATCAGGTAGGCTTTATTAAAAATAGATCCTCGTCTGACAATATGAGAAGACTATTATATCTCATGTGGATGAATCATTCTAATCTAGATCCCATTGCTGCAATATCGCCTTCGATAGGGTAGAGTGCGGGTTTCTCTTCGCGACCTTAGGAAAATATGGTTTTGGTTCAGGTTTTGTGAAGTGGGTTAAAATTCTTTACTCCAATCCTAAAGCAGCTGTAATAACTAATGGAATAACGTCATCCTTTTTTAATCTATTTAGGTCTACCCGCAAAGGCTGTCTTCTTAGTCCACTACTTTTTACATTAGTTTTGGAACCACTTGCTTCAGTGATTAGAGAGGAACCAAGAATTAAAGGTGTATTTGCAGGGGAAAGAGAACATAAATTAGATTCCCTGATCAGTGCGCTGACTCCTGAACTAGGGAGCTGATTGAGACTGAGAGTCCCTGATCAGTGCGCTGACTCCTGAACTAGGCAGCTGATTGAGACTGAAAGTCCCTGATCAGTGCGCTGACTCCTGAACTAGGGAGCTGATTGAGACTGAAAGTCCCTGATCAGTGCGCTGACTCCTGATTGAGACGAGTTGTCATGTGCAGACAGACCATCAGCAGTCCTGAGCTTCAACTCTTCTTGTTGTGTCTGGGTCTCAGTGTCCCTCAGGACCTGGATCAGTTAACCACTGCTGGGCTTTATTACAGTGACACATGAAGAAGGATTTGGCAGCATGGTTGCAGTCAGCTGTGAGATGACTTTAATTACATCTGAAGACTCATTGTATCTGGCCTTTCCGGGCCACAAGACGCCAACAAAACACTGCCCTGAATTGAGTCTGAAGGAAAAAAGTTCTTTCTTCAAGAGCAAAGAGCAAAACAAAGAGAAGGCAGTGATTGGCCAGAATCACAGGAAATGACCTCAGGGCTGAGCTCATGTGATGTCAGATGTAGGCCGGGGTGGCACAAAAACCCAACATACTCCAAATAGATGTCCTTTGCCTCAAATCCTTCATTCGGATTAAAAAAGCGACTTTATAATAACTTTCATGAATGAATCAATAACAAACATTATATCATGCTTAACAGAACATTAGTTCATATAATATTCACATAGCTAGAAATATCAGATATGCTTGTTAATAAGTAAACACTAATGAGAATCATTTTTTAATGTAAAGTGAAATGCTTACAAATGTCATTAAACTTTCAATTCATATGAAACATGCACTTCTTTAAAATACTACAAAATTTGTTATTTACATCATAATACATATATACTGTATATCCATATGAATCAATACTGAATGGAATCGAGATCTGAGTTGAGTCGAATCGCAAAATTGTGAACTGAAATCCCATCGAATGGTGAAATTTGTGTCTTTCCCAAGCCCTACTGCTTTAAAACATCTGTACCTCTGCAGTTGTTCTTTAGCAGAAATATTGACCACACTGATCATACTGAAACGATTTATTGTGCTATATAAATAAATGTGACCCAGTTTCTTTGTGAGAGAGGAACTGATGTGTTCAGAGCAGCTGCTGCGGTGACTTGAGTTTCAGTGTCTGATGAAGCCGACAGTAGCCACACTGGTGGAGATGTGCTGTGTTTCACTGGTGGAGATGTGCTGTGTTTCACTGGTGGAGATGTGCTGTGTTTCACTGGTGGAGATGTGCTGTGTTTCACTGGTGGAGATGTGCTGTGTTTCACTGGAGGAGATGATGTGCTGTGTTTCACTGGAAGAGATGTGCTGTGTTTCACTGGTGGAGATGTGCTGTGTTTCACTGGTGGAGATGTGCTGTGTTTCACTGGAGGAGATGTGCTGTGTTTCACTGGTGGAGATGTGCTGTGTTTCACTGGAGGAGATGTGCTGTGTTTCACTGGAGGAGATGTGCTGTGTTTCACTGGTGGAGATGTGCTGTGTTTCACTGGTGGAGATGTGCTGTGTTTCACTGGTGGAGATGTGTTTCACTGGAGGAGATGTGCTGTGTTTCACAGATGTGCTGTGTTTCACTGGAGGAGATGATGTGCTGTGTTTCACTGGTGGAGATGTGCTGTGTTTCACTGGTGGAGATGTGCTGTGTTTCACTGGTGGAGATGTGTTTCACTGGAGGAGATGTGCTGTGTTTCACAGATGTGCTGTGTTTCACTGGAGGAGATGATGTGCTGTGTTTCACTGGAGGAGATGTGCTGTGTTTCACTGGTGGAGATGTGCTGTGTTTCACTGGTGGAGATGTGTTTCACTGGAGGAGATGTGCTGTGTTTCACAGATGTGCTGTGTTTCACTGGAGGAGATGATGTGCTGTGTTTCACTGGAGGAGATGTGCTGTGTTTCACTGGTGGAGATGTGCTGTGTTTCACTGGTGGAGATGTGTTTCACTGGAGGAGATGTGCTGTGTTTCACAGATGTGCTGTGTTTCACTGGAGGAGATGATGTGCTGTGTTTCACTGGAGGAGATGTGCTGTGTTTCACTGGTGGAGATGTGCTGTGTTTCACTGGTAGAGATGTGCTGTGTTTCATTGGTGGAGATGTGCTGTGTTTCACTGGAGGAGATGATGTGCTGTGTTTCACTGGAGGAGATGATGTGCTGTGTTTCACTGGTGGAGATGTGCTGTGTTTCACTGGTGGAGATGTGCTGTGTTTCACTGGAGGAGATGATGTGCTGTGTTTCACTGGTGGAGATGTGTTTCACTGGAGGAGATGTGCTGTGTTTCACTGGTGGAGATGTGCTGTGTTTCACTGGAGGAGATGATGTGCTGTGTTTCACTGGAGGAGATGTGCTGTGTTTCACTGGAGGAGATGTGCTGTGTTTCACTGGTGGAGATGTGCTGTGTTTCACTGGTGGAGATGTGCTGTGTTTCACTGGTGGAGATGTGCTGTGTTTCACTGGTGGAGATGTGCTGTGTTTCACTGGTGGAGATGTGTTTCACTGGAGGAGATGTGCTGTGTTTCACAGATGTGCTGTGTTTCACTGGAGGAGATGATGTGCTGTGTTTCACTGGAGGAGATGTGCTGTGTTTCACTGGTGGAGATGTGTTTCACTGGAGGAGATGTGCTGTGTTTCACAGATGTGCTGTGTTTCACTGGAGGAGATGATGTGCTGTGTTTCACTGGAGGAGATGTGCTGTGTTTCACTGGTGGAGATGTGCTGTGTTTCACTGGTAGAGATGTGCTGTGTTTCACTGGAGGAGATGTGCTGTGTTTCATTGGTGGAGATGTGCTGTGTTTCACTGGAGGAGATGATGTGCTGTGTTTCACTGGAGGAGATGATGTGCTGTGTTTCACTGGAGGAGATGATGTGCTGTGTTTCACTGGTGGAGATGTGCTGTGTTTCACTGGTGGAGATGTGCTGTGTTTCACTGGTGGAGATGTGCTGTGTTTCACAGATGTGCTGTGTTTCACTGGTGGAGATGTGCTGTGTTTCACAGATGTGCTGTGTTTCACTGGTGGAGATGTGCTGTGTTTCACTGGAGGAGATGATGTGCTGTGTTTCACTGGTGGAGATGTGTTTCACTGGAGGAGATGTGCTGTGTTTCACTGGTGGAGATGTGCTGTGTTTCACTGGAGGAGATGATGTGCTGTGTTTCACTGGTGGAGATGTGTTTCACTGGAGGAGATGTGCTGTGTTTCACTGGAGGAGATGTGTTTCACTGGAGGAGATGTGCTGTGTTTCACTGGAGGAGATGTGCTGTGTTTCACTGGAGGAGATGTGCTGTGTTTCACTGGAGGAGATGTGCTGTGTTTCACTGGTGGAGATGTGCTGTGTTTCACAGATGTGCTGTGTTTCACTGGAGGAGATGTGCTGTGTTTCACTGGTGGAGATGTGCTGTGTTTCACTGGAGGAGATGATGTGCTGTGTTTCCCTGGAGGAGATGTGCTGTGTTTCACTGGTGGAGATGATGTGCTGTGTTTTACTGGAGGAGATGATGTGCTGTGTTTCACTGGAGGAGATGATGTGCTGTGTTTCACTGGTGGAGATGTGCTGTGTTTCACTGGAGGAGATGATGTGCTGTGTTTCACTGGAGGAGATGATGTGCTGTGTTTCACTGGAGGAGATGATGTGCTGTGTTTTACTGGAGGAGATGATGTGCTGTGTTTCACTGGAGGAGATGATGTGCTGTGTTTCACTGGTGGAGATGTGCTGTGTTTCACTGGAGGAGATGATGTGCTGTGTTTCACTGGAGGAGATGTGCTGTGTTTCACTGGTGGAGATGTGCTGTGTTTCACTGGAGGAGATGTGCTGTGTTTCACTGTTGGAGATGATTTGTTCTGTGTTTCACTGGAGGAGATGTGCTGTGTTTCATTGGTGGAGATGTGCTGTGTTTCACTGGTGGAGATGTGCTGTGTTTCACTGGAGGAGATGTGCTGTGTTTCACTGGTGGAGATGATTTGTTCTGTGTTTCACTGGAGGAGATGTGCTGTGTTTCATTGGTGGAGATGTGCTGTGTTTCACTGGATGAGATGTGCTGTGTTTCACTGGAGGAGATGTGCTGTGTTTCACTGTTGGAGATGATTTGTTCTGTGTTTCACTGGAGGAGATGTGCTGTGTTTCACTGGTGGAGATGTGCTGTGTTTCACTGGAGGAGATGTGCTGTGTTTCACTGGTGGAGATGTGCTGTGTTTCACTGGAGGAGATGTGCTGTGTTTCACTGGTGGAGATGTGCTGTGTTTCACTGGTGGAGATGTGCTGTGTTTCACTGGAGGAGATGATGTGCTGTGTTTCACTGGAGGAGATGATGTGCTGTGTTTCACTGGAGGAGATGTGCTGTGTTTCACTGGTGGAGATGTGCTGTGTTTCACTGGAGGAGATGATGTGCTGTGTTTCACTGGTGTTGTGCTGTGTTTCACTGGAGGAGATGATGTGCTGTGTTTCACTGGTGGAGATGTGCTGTGTTTCACTGGAGGAGATGTGCTGTGTTTCACTGTTGGAGATGATTTGTTCTGTGTTTCACTGGAGGAGATGTGCTGTGTTTCATTGGTGGAGATGTGCTGTGTTTCACTGGTGGAGATGTGCTGTGTTTCACTGGAGGAGATGTGCTGTGTTTCACTGGTGGAGATGATTTGTTCTGTGTTTCACTGGAGGAGATGTGCTGTGTTTCATTGGTGGAGATGTGCTGTGTTTCACTGGATGAGATGTGCTGTGTTTCACTGTTGGAGATGATTTGTTCTGTGTTTCACTGGAGGAGATGTGCTGTGTTTCACTGGAGGAGATGTGCTGTGTTTCACTGGTGGAGATGTGCTGTGTTTCACTGGAGGAGATGTGCTGTGTTTCACTGGTGGAGATGTGCTGTGTTTCACTGGAGGAGATGTGCTGTGTTTCACTGGTGGAGATGTGCTGTGTTTCACTGGTGGAGATGTGCTGTGTTTCACTGGAGGAGATGATGTGCTGTGTTTCACTGGAGGAGATGATGTGCTGTGTTTCACTGGAGGAGATGTGCTGTGTTTCACTGGTGGAGATGTGCTGTGTTTCACTGGAGGAGATGATGTGCTGTGTTTCACTGGTGGAGATGATGTGCTGTGTTTCACTGGAGGAGATGATGTGCTGTGTTTCACTGGTGGAGATGTGCTGTGTTTCACTGGAGGAGATGATGTGCTGTGTTTCACTGGAGGAGATGATGTGCTGTGTTTCACTGGAGGAGATGTGCTGTGTTTCACTGGTGGATATGTGCTGTGTTTCACTGGAGGAGATGATGTGCTGTGTTTCACTGGTGGAGATGATGTGCTGTGTTTCACTGGAGGAGATGATGTGCTGTGTTTCACTGGTGGAGATGTGCTGTGTTTCACTGGTGGAGATGTGCTGTGTTTCACTGGAGGAGATGTGCTGTGTTTCACTGGTGGAGATGTGCTGTGTTTCACTGGTGGAGATGTGCTGTGTTTCACTGGTGTTGTGCTGTGTTTCACTGGAGGAGATGATGTGCTGTGTTTCACTGGTGGAGATGTGCTGTGTTTCACTGGTGGAGATGTGCTGTGTTTCACTGGAGGAGATGATGTGCTGTGTTTCACTGGAGGAGATGTGCTGTGTTTCACTGGAGGAGATGATGTGCTGTGTTTCACTGGAGGAGATGATGTGCTGTGTTTCACTGGAGGAGATGATGTGCTGTGTTTCACTGGTGGAGATGTGCTGTGTTTCACTGGAGGAGATGATGTGCTGTGTTTCACTGGAGGAGATGATGTGCTGTGTTTCACTGGAGGAGATGATGTGCTGTGTTTCACTGGAGGAGATGATGTGCTGTGTTTCACTGGAGGAGATGATGTGCTGTGTTTCACTGGAGGAGATGTGTTTCACTGGAGGAGATGTGCTGTGTTTCACTGGTGGAGATGTGCTGTGTTTCACTGGTGGAGATGTGCTGTGTTTCACTGGAGGAGATGTGCTGTGTTTCACTGGAGGAGATGTGCTGTGTTTCACTGGTGGAGATGTGCTGTGTTTCACTTGAGGAGATGATGTGCTGTGTTTCACTGGAGGAGATGATGTGCTGTGTTTCACTGGAGGAGATGATGTGCTGTGTTTCACTGGAGGAGATGATGTGCTGTGTTTCACTGGAGGAGATGATGTGCTGTGTTTCACTGGAGGAGATGATGTGCTGTGTTTCACTGGTGGAGATGTGCTGTGTTTCACTGGTGGAGATGTGCTGTGTTTCACTAGAGGAGATGTGCTGTGTTTCACTGGAGGAGATGTGCTGTGTTTCACTGGTGGAGATGTGCTGTGTTTCACTGGAGGAGATGTGTTTCACTGGAGGAGATGTGCTGTGTTTCACTGGTGGAGATGTGCTGTGTTTCACTGGTGGAGATGTGCTGTGTTTCACTGGAGGAGATGTGCTGTGTTTCACTGGAGGAGATGTGCTGTGTTTCACTGGAGAAGATGTGTTTCACTGGTGGAGATGTGCTGTGTTTCACTGGTGGAGATGTGCTGTGTTTCACTGGAGGAGATGTGTTTCACTGGAGGAGATGTGCTGTGTTTTACTGGAGGAGATGTGTTTCACTGGTGGAGATGTGCTGTGTTTCACTGGAGGAGATGTGTTTCACTGGTGGATATGTGCTGTGTTTCACTGGAGGAGATGTGCTGTGTTTCACTGGTGGAGATGTGCTGTGTTTCACTGGAGGAGATGATGTGCTGTGTTTCACTGGAGGAGATGTGCTGTGTTTCACTGGTGGAGATGTGCTGTGTTTCACTGGAGGAGATGTGCTGTGTTTCACTGGTGGAGATGTGCTGTGTTTCACTGGAGGAGATGATGTGCTGTGTTTCACTGGTGGAGATGATGTGCTGTGTTTCACTGGAGGAGATGATGTGCTGTGTTTCACTGGTGGAGATGTGCTGTGTTTCACTGGTGGAGATGTGCTGTGTTTCACTGGAGGAGATGTGCTGTGTTTCACTGGTGGAGATGTGCTGTGTTTCACTGGTGGAGATGTGCTGTGTTTCACTGGTGTTGTGCTGTGTTTCACTGGTGGAGATGTGCTGTATTTCACTGGTGGAGATGTGCTGTTTCACTGGAGGAGATGATGTGCTGTGTTTCACAGATGTGCTGTGTTTCACTGGTGGAGATGTGTTTCACTGGTGGAGATGTGTTTCACTGGAGGAGATGTGCTGTGTTTCACTGGTTGTGCTGTGTTTCACTGGAGGAGATGTGTTTCACTGGAGGAGATGTGCTGTGTTTCACTGGTGGAGATGTGCTGTGTTTCACTGGTGGAGATGTGCTGTGTTTCACTGGTGGAGGTGTGCTGTGTTTCACTGGTGGAGATGTGCTGTGTTTCACTGGTGGAGATGTGCTGTGTTTCACTGGAGGAGATGTGCTGTGTTTCACTGGAGGAGATGTGCTGTGTTTCACTGGTGGAGATGTGCTGTGTTTCACTGGAGGAGATGATGTGCTGTGTTTCACTGGAGGAGATGTGCTGTGTTTCACTGGAGGAGATGTGCTGTGTTTCACTGGTGGAGATGATGTGCTGTGTTTCACTGGAGGATATGTGCTGTGTTTCACTGGTGGAGATGATGTGCTGTGTTTCACTGGAGGAGATGTGCTGTGTTTCACTGGTGGAGATGTGCTGTGTTTCACTGGAGGAGATGTGCTGTGTTTCACTGGTGGAGATGTGCTGTGTTTCACTGGAGGAGATGTGCTGTGTTTCACTGGTGGAGATATGCTGTGTTTCACTGGAGGAGATGTGCTGTGTTTCACTGGAGGAGATGTGCTGTGTTTCACTGGTGGAGATGTGCTGTGTTTCACTGGAGGAGATGATGTGCTGTGTTTCACTGGTGGAGATGTGCTGTGTTTCACTGGAGGAGATGTGCTGTGTTTCACTGGAGGAGATGTGCTGTGTTTCACTGGAGGAGATGTGCTGTGTTTCACTGGTGGAGATGTGCTGTGTTTCACAGATGTGCTGTGTTTCACTGGTGGAGATGTGCTGTGTTTCACTGGTGGAGATGTGCTGTGTTTCACTGGAGGAGATGTGCTGTGTTTCACTGGTGGAGGTGTGCTGTGTTTCACAGATGTGCTGTGTTTCACTGGTGGATATGTGCTGTGTTTCACTGGAGGAGATGATGTGCTGTGTTTCACTGGTGGAGATGTGCTGTGTTTCACTGGAGGAGATGTGCTGTGTTTCACTGGTGGAGATATGCTGTGTTTCACTGGAGGAGATGTGCTGTGTTTCACTGGAGGAGATGTGCTGTGTTTCACTGGTGGAGATGTGCTGTGTTTCACTGGAGGAGATGATGTGCTGTGTTTCACTGGTGGAGATGTGCTGTGTTTCACTGGAGGAGATGTGCTGTGTTTCACTGGAGGAGATGTGCTGTGTTTCACTGGAGGAGATGTGCTGTGTTTCACTGGTGGAGATGTGCTGTGTTTCACAGATGTGCTGTGTTTCACTGGTGGAGATGTGCTGTGTTTCACTGGTGGAGATGTGCTGTGTTTCACTGGAGGAGATGTGCTGTGTTTCACTGGTGGAGATGTGCTGTGTTTCACTGGTGGAGATGTGCTGTGTTTCACTGGTGGAGATGTGCTGTGTTTCACTGGAGGAGATGTGCTGTGTTTCACTGGTGGAGATGTGCTGTGTTTCACTGGTGGAGATGTGCTGTGTTTCACTGGAGGAGATGTGCTGTGTTTCACTGGAGGAGATGTGCTGTGTTTCACTGGAGGAGATGTGCTGTGTTTCACTGGTGGAGATGTGCTGTGTTTCACTGGAGGAGATGATGTGCTGTGTTTCACTGGAGGAGATGTGCTGTGTTTCACTGGAGGAGATGTGCTGTGTTTCACTGGTGGATATGATGTGCTGTGTTTCACTGGAGGATATGTGCTGTGTTTCACTGGTGGAGATGTGCTGTGTTTCACTGGTGGTGTTGTGCTGTGTTTCACTGGAGGAGATGTGCTGTGTTTCACTGGTGGAGATGATGTGCTGTGTTTCACTGGAGGAGATGTGCTGTGTTTCACTGGTGGAGATGTGCTGTGTTTCACTGGAGGAGATGTGCTGTGTTTCACTGGTGGAGGTGTGCTGTGTTTCACAGATGTGCTGTGTTTCACTGGTGGATATGTGCTGTGTTTCACTGGAGGAGATGATGTGCTGTGTTTCACTGGTGGAGATGTGCTGTGTTTCACTGGAGGAGATGTGCTGTGTTTCACTGGTGGAGATATGCTGTGTTTCACTGGAGGAGATGTGCTGTGTTTCACTGGAGGAGATGTGCTGTGTTTCACTGGTGGAGATGTGCTGTGTTTCACTGGAGGAGATGTGCTGTGTTTCACTGGAGGAGATGTGCTGTGTTTCACTGGAGGAGATGTGCTGTGTTTCACTGGTGGAGATGTGCTGTTTCTCACAGATGTGCTGTGTTTCACTGGTGGAGATGTGCTGTGTTTCACTGGTGGAGATGTGCTGTGTTTCACAGATGTGCTGTGTTTCACTGGTGGAGATGTGCTGTGTTTCACTGGTGGAGATGTGCTGTGTTTCACAGATGTGCTGTGTTTCACTGGTGGATATGTGCTGTGTTTCACTGGAGGAGATGATGTGCTGTGTTTCACTGGAGGAGATGTGCTGTGTTTCACTGGTGGAGATGTGCTGTGTTTCACAGATGTGCTGTGTTTCACTGGTGGAGATGATGTGCTGTGTTTCACTGGTGGAGATGTGCTGTGTTTCACTGGTGGAGATGTGCTGTGTTTCACTGGAGGAGATGTGCTGTGTTTCACTGGTGGAGATGTGCTGTGTTTCACTGGAGGAGATGTGCTGTGTTTCACTGGAGGAGATGTGCTGTGTTTCACTGGTGGAGATGATGTGCTGTGTTTCACTGGAGGAGATGATGTGCTGTGTTTCACTGGTGGAGATGATGTGCTGTGTTTCACTGGAGGAGATGATGTGCTATGTTTCACTGGTGGAGATGTGCTGTGTTTCACTGGAGGAGATGTGCTGTGTTTCACTGGAGGAGATGTGCCGTGTTTCACTGGAGGAGATGTGCCGTGTTTCACTGGAGGAGATGTGCCGTGTTTCACTGGAGGAGATGTGCTGTGTTTCACTGGAGGAGATGTGCTGTGTTTCACTAGAGGAGATGTGCTGTGTTTCACTGGAGGAGATGTGCTGTGTTTCACTGGAGGAGATGTGCTGTGTTTCACTGGA
The DNA here is from genome assembly GCF_963993115.1 of Abramis brama. NCBI lineage: Eukaryota > Metazoa > Chordata > Actinopteri > Cypriniformes > Leuciscidae > Abramis > Abramis brama. The sequence goes on from NC_139987.1 coordinate 760,433, forward strand.
GGAGATGTGCTGTGTTTCACTGGAGAAGATGTGTTTCACTGGTGGAGATGTGCTGTGTTTCACTGGAGGAGATGTGCCGTGTTTCACTGGAGGAGATGTGCCGTGTTTCACTGGAGGAGATGTGCTGTGTTTCACTAGAGGAGATGTGCTGTGTTTCACTGCTGCATTACAGTATATCTCTGCAGTGGTTTGAGCGTCTCAGTGATTGGTGTTGTGAAGTGAGTCTGTGCAAGAGACACACAGTTTCATGCTTCCAGATCTAGATGGCAATGTTCTCATTTACTCAACGCCAGTTAGCTAAAGCAGTGCTGGTCTCCTGGACGCATGGTTGAAACACTTTGTGAGTGAAGCTTTGACACAAAAGGGTTTGTGATATTGTGACGTTCAGTTCATGCATTGAAGTTTTCCAATTGAGCAAATGAAAGGAATGTCTCTTGGACATTTGACTGGTGTGCAGCGTGAGTTTGTAATGGATGAGAGGATGTTGAATAGACCCCTTTTGCGCCGACGTCACAGTTACGTCACAGCGCTAGCTGGAGGCAAAACAGAGTGAAAACTGGAGGCGGACAATACAAAACAGCACAGATTCGACTACATAATAAGGAGCTTAAATTACTATTATTTTTATTAATACATCTTGTTGTGTTGTTGGGTTCTAGAATCGACGGAGTACAGGCTCCAATTTTACATTTTATCGCATAATGTTTTCTAAATGATTGTGATTATTTGTGAATCATCTATGATTGTTGTTTTGATTGATTGGGACTAGACTTTTTGAAGAACTTGGTAAGAAAGGGTAATCAAAATACATAGTTAAAAAATGAATATGCTGCATCTGGAATTTTTATGTAAAGAAAATATTCACATAATTAAAATTGCACCGTAATGTCACTCTTTACATTGTCGTCTTCTGTCTGGCCTTGGCGCTGGCTAGGCAGAACTGCGGATTGTAAGTTACCACACAAGTCTTGTATGTGACCATTCAGCACATAGTTATAGGCATCTAAAGATGTATATGCCCTCAGTTTCTCTTTACGCTCAGTTTCTCTATCGGGCAGGTGTAGAGCAGACTTCTCAACCGGAGGTAGCGTTAACGTTAATCCTGTCAGATCGTCCATCCATTAACTGAGTGTACGGGTCGGCCAATCTGGTTCCGTCCGTTAAAATGAACTTTTGCAAATAACAATCCCTGGACAGTGAGTGACCTTGCACATTAAGATAAAATTGGATTTTCTCCAGTCATTGTTAAAAAACAAGCTAACAACCCATATGGAAAAGGTTTGCTAAAAACATCTGTGATTCTTATATGTTCCAACAGAATATTGTAAGGGACATATATGCTGCAAAAACCACATATATAAATTGCATAATATTAATGTATTTTTAATCATATATGTCATATATGTCCTACATACAACTAAAGCCATATAGATTTTCATGATGTAAAAACATAGGAAAATAATGCTAATTTAATATGAATGTCCAGCATGGACGTGTATAAAACACAGTGCACTTTACCAATCAGTATAAGGCTGTACTTCACTCATGCTTGCTCTTATCTTGTCCTAAGTATATGCCTGTAGTCAATCATACTGTATAATCAGCCTTAGATGAAACACATTTAAACTACACAAGCACACATTTTAATTACAAAATTATTTATTAGAGTATATTCTAAAAGATACATTTGCATATTTCACATATCAGTAGTTTTCATTTTAAATCCTGCATCACCAGATTTCATTTTCATTTGTGACAATTTCTCTAAACTTTATCACAGAACAACTATGGTATACAACAGTTCTATTCTTAACCTACAAACATAAAACTTTCCTAAATGTCGAAGTGATTCTTATGCGTATCACTCTAAAAAATAATTCAGTGGCTTAGTAAATATCACAGTAATAATTAACTTTATTAACTTAATAAAATCTCCGAATATCATTTACTTGATAGTTTGAGTTGAACATACCGAAATAATTGATTAAAACTCCAACAATTAATTTTGTCTAATTTTAGTCTAAGGTTTAGAGGAAATAAAAAAGTTAATATTACTGGCATATAAACACAGTTAATAGTACTCATAAATATTTGTTTCTAAATGCCCCCCCCCCCCCCCCCCCCCACAATTATTATTTACTTATATTTACTCAGTTAATACAGTGCATGTAATGGATTTCACTGCTTAATCTAGGCTAATCAGTATTCTAAGTGTAAAAATGTTTCACCAAAAAAATTAGTAAATCATATTAAAAGTTTTTAGAGTGCATCACCACCAGAGTTCATGTCACATATACAAAAACATATTCCAGCCAATTTTCAACATTTTAATCACTGTTCTAGAAACATGTTTGACTCAACTTTGTTCATTTGCAATAATATGTTATGATTTGTTTTGTTCACAAACAACAGGCCCAGACAGTTCACAATTAATGTAAATACACAGTGTTACAGTGTCATTGCTTTTCAACTGCTCTTTCAAATCCTTTAGGAAAATAACAGTCTTCATAAAGGTCAGTGATACTCTGACAGTAATCCTCAAACCGGCTTCTGCACTGTACAATTTAAAAATTTTGCCAACTGCATATAAGTGAATCAGATGTTGGTCATCAAAACATGAAATCTGTATGAAACACATAAACAAATGACACAAAATGTATGTGTATAAATTTTATATGACTTTAATTTGACTAGTATATGATTCAATATAAGAACTTTAAATGATTTATATATGAATTTTATATGAGTTTTATATATTTCTACTAATACCATACACATTTGCATACTTTTGTCATGTAAAACTCATATAAGTCTTTTAACAGTAGTCATATATAACGCAAAAATCCCCTACAAGTTTTATGTGTGCTATTTAGTATGAAAGTGGCCACAATCGGTCTGATTTTGTATAAGACATGTATGGGCCTTACATGTATATGAACCATGCAGGTTTGTTTCATATGGGAAAACTGGCAAACTAACGTTAGTGAAGCAGCCAGCGGGATCTTTCTGCCTCCAGCTAAGCCCTGCCCACACAAATACGTCACCATGTTAACCAACTGTAAAAGGGTCTATAGAGTCGATGTGGACAACCGTGATGTTGAACTGGGTCACGGTTCACTAAAGCACTCTAGTAAGATTTGCCTGAAGAAACCGAATGTAGGTTTCAGGAAGGTTTGAGGTCGTGTGGAAGACATCACAGGCCTGACATACAGAAGATAAAACACTAATATTTTCATTTGAAAGTCAGATTTGAACTCAAGCGGGGGAATTAGGGTAATCTGGGAAACCTAAGCTGATCACAGTAAATGCTAAAAGTACAAATGTCTCGAATTACCCTCAGAATATTAACACAGGGTTCATGGAAAGCCTGGAAGTAGCAGGGATTTAGTCTGTGGATAAATACAATCTTAAAAGTCTTTGTAATAGTGAGTTCATAGCTTTCTGCTTTCAGAGCAGTGATGTAAGAAGTCCTGTACTTGGTGGATCTCTGATAATATATCCCATCATACACCTGACACAATGTGTGTACAAACAAGCTCAAATGAGCCTAATGCAACTTTTCATCAAGAAAAAGAAGATCTTAGAAAAAGAGACTCCAGTGTTGTTGTTATCATTCTCAAACGACTAGCATCTCTTATTCTAAAATAACATTGTTCAGTCTTTTTGACACATTTACAAAAGCCAAACATGCATGAGTCAGATTATTCATTCTTATATCCAGGAGTGGACAGCTGTGTCATGCTTAAACTAACTCAGCGAACACATGAATGGTCATCGGTCTCTTTAGTGTCCGTCAAGTGAGTTCAGTTTGTGTGAGCAGTGGAAGCTCATTACATCATCACATGTTGTTCTTGTGTATATGAGTTGGTTCATTTGCAGTGGAATGTGTTTGTTTCTCTGAGCATTAATACACAGCTGTTTGATTATGAACTTCCTGCCTCATATTTTCCTAACGCTGTGGCCGGAGCGAGAGGGTCTCCGGACTGCAGATGTGGCTGTAGTGTCTCGGTGTTTAATGATGGAACTGAAACCGTCAGTCTAATCATCATACAGAGTGATGTCATTTAGATTTGATTTTAGCTGGTTTATGATTGGACACATTCAGGGTGTGGGTTGTTTGGGATTTGTTCATTTTATATCCCTGGAAGTAATTTGTTTCATCCCTGCTTCTGTTCAGATGCATTAGACATTTCTGACAGCATATTAAAACAGCTCAGGTTACGTCACTGTCGTTTTGGGGAACGCCTAATCTATCGATATTATCTATATCAGCACAGTGCACTGTCACTGCCACCACCACCCTTTCATGAGACCAAAAGACATTTTCATTTTAAGTAATGTTATAGATGTTATGCCCAGCGTTCCAAGCAGCCTAGTAAAATGTCTGTGACATAACATTTAAAAAACATTAGACAAATGTCCAACAAAAACATTTACAAAAACATTCCATGAACAATGTATAAATAAAGTTTTTATGCCAAAATTTAGCGAACATTATTAAAGACCAGGGGCCTCATGTATCAATCTTGCGTACGCACAAAAACTTTGCGTACGCCAGCTTTCACGCTCACGGTCGTATGTACTAACAGTGAAATTAACGCGAGAATGTGCGTTCCTCCACGCCAATTTCATGTCTGGCGTACGTACATTTCTCATTGTTTTTGTCCGTTGGCGACTCTTACAGGCAATGAAGTGAAGTTGCAAACATTACACAACGAATGGTTCTACAAGTCTATCGCACCACCACCTGTGGGAAGCATTGCTATTAATTTGCAATTTATAAAATAAATGACATATATTGTCACACGAGCCTTATGGAAATATTCTATCAATTATGCAATTAAGTAAGAACATATAAAAGCATATGCAAATTGATACAACCCTTAGTCTATGGCAATGACAGCTTTGGTTTAATGTCCACCTTTATAGACCATTTCTTTTTAAGGTCATTTAGGGTAGACTGTGTACAGTTGAGACATGTGTACAGTTGAGACACCTTAAATAACTTGCGTTCGCAGCAAGCACAAGTTGTGATTTTTGCTGTGCACGTGCGTATTAGTGTCCTCTTTGATCGTGGGAAATTTGAACAACGGACGCATCTCCGATCCGAAGAAATCGGAAAAAGTTTTTTTTTCTAAGATATGACGTTCACTTCACCATGCACTCTCCACAATGAATAGCTTATTATCCTTATGTGACTGTTAAACGTAACTGGTATCACCACAAACGTTATTCTGTACCCTAAAAACTGGCATATTCCATGGTATTGTGTCATGCATGAGAAATGTGCGAGGTGGCCAGCGGGGGATAGTTGAGACACATACTGTTCCCCCGATAGAGTTCTATTAGGAAACACACTGTTTAGTTGTTCAGTGTTATGATAACAGGTTAAACGTCTTAATAAGCCAGCATAGGACGCAAATGAAAATAAAATTTGATATTTGTGATATTTAAACTGTGTATTATTAATAAATATTGTTTCATATCTTGTTCCTGCTTTATACATTTTAACCAGTGCTAATTTAAATAAAATGAATGAATATAAATGGTTGAATAAACAAAAATGTTGCCCAATTGTTATTTTCTTTATTTGTCTTTATTTTTTATATTTACAATGAATGGTTAGTTACCTTCACATCATTAGAAATGGGTGTCTCAACTGTACCACATATTGGTACAGTTGAGACAAAGTTGAGACAAAAAGCACCTTATTTTTATGAGCTAATTGTGGAAAATATAAACTAGGGTATTATTGATTGATAATATCTTAGTCTACAAGCTAATGAAATGTAATGTGGCGTGTCATGTGGAAATTCACTTCTTTTCAGTGTCTATTTTTGTGTGAAAAATCAAATCTCAACTGTACTCAGTCTACTCTACAGTGCGACTTTCAGATCCCACCGCATTGACAGCATCAGCCAAACTCTCCCACTCATATTTTTTCCTTTTGTTATTAATTCCAGAGGACAAAGTTCCAATTTTTTTTTTTTTTCGTTTCTACCTCCGATAGTAGCACCTCCAATTCACTTTCTGTAAAGTTTCGTTTCTTGCCGCCATTTTCTTACTGCTTTCTTTTGCCAAAGTGGACTCATTACCATATTTAAATTAGTTTAATTAAGGGAGGAGACTGGGTGGGGCGTTGTGCTCGTGCATGTGCGCTCAATTTTACGTTAACTGGGATGTACAAAGAGAATATGCGTGGGATCCTTCGTACGCAGAGATTCATACATCTGTTTTTTTTTGTGCGTACGCACATTTACAGCTTTGTCCGTACGCAATGTTTTAGTATGAATTCAACGTAAGTCTTTGTACATGAGGCCCCAGATAGTTCTGAACAAACGTTCTATTAATGTTACTGGAAATTCATTTGTCCATAACTTTGAGAGAACCTTGCAGAACGTGCTGAAAATATTTCCTGTTAGCTTGGATAATAAAAATGTGTGGGGAAAGATGGCTGAAATGCTTGACAGCTTATGTACCTCAGGGTAAATTGTACAAATACATTTATAGTCAGTAAGTTATTACTTAATTTTTTTTAAACTTTAGTTAATTCAATAACACTGTATTTCTACATCTTTTAAATTTTTTAAATTCATTGATGACATTCTTGTTTAAATATCCAGAGGACGTGATATATGTGAAATATATGATTTAGTGCTGTATATTGGTGTCATACACTGCATTAGCTTTAGGATGACTCCAGATTCTGCATGATTGACTCCTTGAAACATCTACAGTCTCGCTAATGATTTGCATTACTTGACAGATGAACTGATTATTAAAATGAACACATTTACTGAACACTGATGTCTTGTCACAGTGCTTGTCCTCTTTCTTTATGCATATGTATAGCTGCTGTTACAGTGTAAAGACAGTGCTGTGTCTCACACACACACATTAAAGCAGCTCTGATGCAGCATTTCATTCACAAACAATCCAAGACTGATGTTGAACTTCGCTCAGACAACTATGCTGCTGATCTTTCCTTCAGCGACTGATCAAATCTCTGCTGGCCGATGCTGTATTTTCCACGTCTAGATGTTTTCTGTGTCAGAAGTGCAGCTGTGTGTGTGTGTGTGTGTGTGCAGCGTGTGATGGCGAGCACTGGGGTCCGCACTGCCGGAGCCGCTGTCAGTGCCAGAACGAGGCGCTGTGTAACCCCATCAGCGGAGCCTGCCTCTGTGCGCCGGGACACCGCGGCTGGCGCTGCGAGGACCTCTGTGAGCGCCACACCTACGGCAACGGCTGCCAGCAGAAGTGCCTGTGCCAGAACAACGCCACATGCCACCACATCACAGGGGAGTGTGTGTGCAGCCCAGGGTACACCGGAGCATTGTGAGTTCACCTGCGACAGCCGTCAAGCGGCGCTAGCAACACCAAGCTCATGGGTTTGAATCCCAGGGAATACTTACTTACTTTACTTACTTTTATACTTTATTGTCAGACAAGTCTGAAATTTTTCTTGCATAACAGTGTCTATGTTTACAACATCCAACATACATTCTACATCAACATACACTGAAACCTCACACATTATGCATTCAGTACAACACTTATGCATCTACAACACCTTCACAATACTCTTGATTTCTTTTTTTTTCTTTTTTTTGCAGTGCAAAACAGTATTTTATTATTATTATTTTATTTTTTACAATAACACAACACAGTGGTACCGGTATCTCATAACAGCACGTAAAGCCATATAAGCTATATCATCTTACAATCTTTGGATATATATGTTCATACATAAGCATATAAAATGCAAAAACAAAATAATTATAATAAAAATAAAAATACAATAGGGCATATCAAAGTAAATAAATAACAGGGACATTTTATAGACCAGTAATCAAAAGGATATATCAGTCACTAAACATCTTCCAGAAAGTTCCACAGAGAAGACCAGGTGCGCCAGAAAACATCAGATCTTTGGGGATACACTGCTCTACAGTAATTTGAAAGTGATTGCAGTACCAGTTTTGGCCACAATCTTACATACGGTTCCTTTAAGTATTTTTGTTCAACGCTAAGTTAGCCTGGTGCACAAAAGAGTGTTTCAACCTCACTTTGTTAAATCTGGGGACTCTATACCTCCGCTTTGATGGTAGTAGTTCAAACTCATTATGCAAGATATGCATAGGGTTAGAAGCTATATTATTAGCCAGCCTTAGCAAATTGTTATGATAGGCTGAATCATAAAGCTTCTCAAGAGGCTGACCTACAATCTTTGAGCAAATTTTTAATTGATTAAACAACTCTTATACTCTCAAATAGAGTTGCAATATTGCAGTATACTCATTATCACAGACCTTAAGAACAACAGAAGAATCTGTTTTCTTACTCCAAATGACCTAAGACGACGAAGAAAGTAAATTCTCTGCTTTGTTTTTTTACACAGAGTATCAATGTGATCTTTCCAAGATAACATATCGTCTATAATCACTCCTAAATATTTATATGTCTTAACCAATCTGATTTTCTCCTTATGAATAAAAACAGGCATTATATCAGATGCAGACCCAAATACAATCTCCTCAGTCTTACTCGTATTAATGACCAGAGCATTATTCTCACACCACTCAATCAATTTAGTCACACCTTGTTGATGAAACCCAGGACTGTCCGACACAGATATTAAAACAGTGTCATCAGAATACTTCAAAATATACTGATTTAACATGTCAGTTTGACAGTCATCTGTATATAAGGTGAAAATTCTGGCAGAACTAACGCAACCTTGCGCTACTCCGACATTTGTAATGATTGCAGACGACACTGTTTTATTCACTTTGACTCTCTGAACTCTATCAGTGAGAAACGAGGTATACCACTGGATCAGATAGGGATTTACATTCAACTGTGCAAGTTTTGACACCAATCTGTCAACCTGTATTGTGTTGAATGCAGAAGAGAAATCCAAAAACAAAGTTCTTACAATTGTTTTGGATTTATATAAATGTTTAGAGATGATATGTACTAAAGCAGCAACTGCATCTTTAGTACTACAGCCTTAACTGCCAAGGATCTAGTTTATTTTTAACTGTCATAACTAAATGCTGAAGTAACAATCTCTCTAGACATTTCACAATCACGGAGGTAAGGGCTATTGGTCTAAAATCTTTATATTCTCTTGGACATGACATTTTCGGTAATGGTTTAATGTATGCGGTCTTCCATATCACAGGAACAGTATGCGTTTCAACGGAAGCTTGAAATACTGGTTGCCACACGGGTGCTAATTCATGTGCGAAATTCTTTAAAAGACCTGCACTACATCCGTCAGGACCAACAGCCTTTTTTTGTCTAATAGACTGAAACGTTTTCCTAACATCCTCAACCTCAATAACAATTCTGTCCAATGATGATGGAACTATATCTATTGTTTCTTTGATCTTGTGTTTGCCTATTAGTTCAAACCTGGTAAAAAGATGTTTAATTCATTCCCAAAACATTTGGCTTTTTTTTGAAAGTGCAAGAATGCAAGAACTTGGACAAAAGCGTCTCTTGAATGCATGAATGTAAATGTGTTTGGTATGTGTGTGTGTGTGTGCAGCTGCGAGGACTTGTGCCCTCCAGGGAAGCATGGGCGGCAGTGCGAGGAGCGCTGCCCCTGTCAGAACGGTGGCGTGTGTCATCATGTGACCGGAGAGTGTTCCTGCCCGGCCGGCTGGATGGTACGCCTGCAACACTCCATATTAACTGACATCTAGAAGGAAAGATAAATATTTGTAAATATTTCCCTATTTTAAGGATCGGCGCATCCGGTGCATGGTCTAAAAGGGTTGTCCCTATTCTCTTAATGAGTAATGGGTGAGTTTTGGGTGTAATGTGCAATTAACCAATCAGAGTCTCATTTCCCATTCCCTTTAAAAGCCAGTTGTGCTCGCGCCATGGCGGATTCGCTATTTAGATGGTGGAATTTGCAAGCGTAAAAACTGAACGCTTCTCTAGTGAGGAAACGGATCTGCTCGTGCACGAGGTTAAAGCGCACAAGCAGACCACATTACTAGCCCCATTGACTTTAGACCAGGTTTCAGTTGGTCAATGGCTCAGTCTATTTCAGTTCCTCAAAATAGCAACGCTCCAACAATGCACCTGAACACACACCTGGTTCTCAGGCCAGCAGCCCATGGACGCACAAATGGGCGCAAATGCATTTACTATTTAAACAACGTGGCGCAGGACGTGAAAATGAAAACTGCGTCAGGCTGAAACTAGCAAAAAACGGCATTGCACCGGGTGTATGATAGGGCTCATTATATTTGGACTTTGACAGAATTATTATATTATTCGTTCGATTAATTTATGTTCTCTGTTTTAGTGTCATTTGAAATTTGTTTTAAAGCTTCCTGTCTACTGTAATTGTTGCACACTGTTTGTCTCGGCACACTGTGTTGGCAGTGATGTGTTGATGTCGTTTTCAGGGAGCAGTGTGTGGACAGCCGTGTCCGGCGGGACGCTTCGGGAAGAACTGCTCGCAGGAGTGTCAGTGTCATAACGGAGGAAGCTGTGTTCCGTCCACGGGACAGTGTGTGTGTAGCGCGGGATACACAGGAGAGAGGTCAGTACATGCACCGCAATATCAAGCTTTACCGCTGGAGAGGAGAGCAACACCATGCTGTGAATTCACAAGCTCCTGAAAAGAGCCAACAGACCTTAAATGATTGAATTTCACATGGATGAAAACAAGGATAAACTCACAGCCTATACAATGACACTATTGCATCACAAGCAATTTTCAGAACTCACAACTTTCAACTGAACAATTGCCATTTTGTCAAACACCAGTACAATCCACTGAACACATGATCCCTTACAGCCTCGGTCTCACTCCTGACTGAGGTCTGAGTGACTCTTGCACTAGATTCAGTCCTTCTGAAGTCACGTGATAGCGTAGTGTGAGGAACAGAGCTGAAGCATGTCTTCAGAGGATGCTGTCGCTGAGGAACAGCTCCTGGATGAGCGTTAGGACAGTGAGTCCCAGGGCTGAAGACCTCGGATATAGACAGGGGCGATCGAGCCGTCCCGGGAGCTGCTCAGCACTGCACACTACGGGGGTTTTCTTTATTTGCTGGAGAGGCTTCAGGAACAGTTGGCATAGATCAGGGTTTTCTCAAACTGTGGGGTGTGAGAGCCTGTCAGGACTTTATATCCCGGTGACAGGTGTCAATCAATAGAGATTATGCTAAATGGTTTATATCATGGTATGTAAGTGTATCCATGCAGTGCAGGACCGCTTGAAGTTATTGACAAGTTAGAGCGATATTGTGCTTGAATGGTCAAATGGTCAAAACGCCAGTCTTGGTGAGTATTCAAGTAAACACAGTCGATTGAGAGAAAAGTGTATGTGAAACTGTGTGTTGGATCCGTGCAGTATCTCGTTAAAGTGACAGCAGCCTGATAAACCCGCTGCTGTCTGTCAATAATGATAAACAACAAAAAACTCAATAGCATTTGTAGCGTGTTCATACCATGAAGACTGCTGCTTTTATTCTATATTTGATGACTTCATACAATTTCTGAAGTATTTATTATTTGAATTGATCTCCCTGAAAAACTTTGTTTTATTTGTGTTTTTGTTCTATTGTGTTTATTAGTCCTATTGGTTGTAAATTGCTTCTTCTTACTTCATTACAGATTGTTTCCTTGTGTAACACATATTCTGTCATTGTTGTCTTAGTTTTTCTTTCATGGACTTTCGTTTGTTTCTGTTCAGCATCCTTTGTTCTAGTTCCCGCCAGTCTTTAGTGATATGATTAATCATCCTGATCGGCTGTTTGTCATTAATTAGTCAATAATGAGTATTTAGTTCCTGTGTTTTCAGTTCTGTTTGTCGGTTGTCGTTAACACATGGTCTGGTTTGGTTATGGTTATCTTTCTTTTAAGTCTTCGTGAAACCTTGTTTACTCCAAAATTTGCTTGGGAACATTTTATATTTCTCTGTTTTCTGTGATATGAAAATGCAGGGGTTGATTTTACTGATCAGGTGTTGTGATTCTGCATGAAGGGCAGAACGACTGTCAGTCACAGTGGATGAACATCTCACAGGAGAGAGCGCTGATTCCCGTCAGTGTCAGAACAGCAGTTACACACACGCGTGTAGAGCCAGTTTCTGCTGGCGTCTCGTCCAGCGGCAGCAGTGGCCGTGCAGCTGTAATTACAGCATCAGTCAGCGCGCAGCATGTGTTTAAACAGCAGAAATAGAAACGCAAGTGAATTTTTATGACTTAATAAGAGCTTTGGCTTCACCAGATGTCACTGTTACCTCCGGTTTACCCTGATTTCACCACACCCTACCGGCTGCAGAATAATCGCTTAACAGCCACAGGGAGGAGCCCGCCAGTGTGTGAGGGTGTGTGTGTGAGTGTGTGTGTGTGTGTGAGGGTGTGTGTGTGTGTGTGAGGGTGTGTGTGTGAGTGTGTGTGTGCGTGCGTGTGTGTGTGTGTGTGTGTGTGAGTGTGTGAGTGTGTGAAGGTGTGTGTGTGTGTGTGTGTGAGGGTGTGTGTGTGAGTGTGTGTGTGTGTGTGTGTGTGTGTGTGTGTGTGAGTGTGTGAAGGTGTGTGTGTGTGAGTGTGAGTGTGAGTGTGAGTGTGTGTGTGTGAGTGTGTGTGTGTGTGTGTGTGTGTGTGTGTGTGAAGGTGTGTTTAACTCAGTGGTCAGAGAGAGTGCGAGTCTGTGTATGGAGAAGGTTATGTGTGGGGCGCTGAGCAGAAAGATAGTCTGGCTGTTTTCAGATTGTCAGAATGGTTGAGATAAGCGTGTCCTCATCCCTCTATCACTAGATTCTGCTCTATAGGGACTGATAGAAGCTTAATTACGAGCAAAGACCATATGATAAAGACACAAACAACACAAAACAGCTGTTACATTCTTTGCATAGTTCTTATATAGTTATATAGTTTTTAACTTCTCTAATCACATTTGTGAAGTGAAAGTAGGATGTAGCTGCAAATGTAGTTGCATTTCTACAAGAATAGATCAATAGAAATGTTTGGTAACACTTTATAATAAGTATAGTGTAATAAGTACTTACAAATCATTTGCAAACTATTAGTTTATTGTAAATAATGAATTATAAACTGTAGTTAATACATGAATAGACTATATACAAACAGTGAGTTCTTTCACTGTCACTATAGTTAACAAAGTGTTATTGTTTAATGAGCTCATATGTAAAGAGTTAAATAATGCTTTGTTAACAACTTATTAACTGTAAATAGTTCTCACTTTAGATTAGATCAAGGAAATTGGATTGTTTCAAAGCAGCTTTACAGTGATAATAAGGAAATTACCGTAACAGATTGCTTAGGCTTTACAGCAGCTCTATGATAAAGTTATTGTCCAGCTAAAGTTAGTTTTGATTGATTCACTTCCGTTGCGAAGATCATTAGTTATTAACTAAGGGGCCGCTAACACGACACCGCTCTAGCAGAAAACCCTTAATGTGCTCTGGCCGCTCATCCGCACAAAACAGTGCCTGGTGTCTCGAGAACACACTCCCTGAAATAGGTTTGAAGGTGCAAATGATTATCTGTTATCTCTGCGCAAACCTCAAAAACGCAAACCCATGAAAGCGCAGACATCATGCACATGCGCATCACGTGTTCAGTCCAAAGGTATGCGCGTTTGAATATATATGTGTGCAGGCGTGTAGTCCTTCTTTACAAATCAACCCTCAATAAACTACTGTCTGGCCTTTTTTAAATAAAAAAATAATAATTTTTTTAATACATTTTTTTTTCATTTTAAATTTATAATACAGAATTATTTTGTCGCGTCCTTATAGCCACGCAAACCGGAATTATCCCGACAACGTTTTATCTGTACAGAGGTGAAGGGAAGGAAAGGAGGCCTTCACAGGGGAGAGACTGGTTGACACTTCAGGACTGCGCTGTCGTCGTGTCCAGGCGCAGGTCCTTCATCAGGTCTGGATACGGCCTGGATCCGGCGGACTGCGGTAAACCTCGGGATAAACAGAGAGACTAATATTAGCGTAGACGCCATTCTTCTTATGATGTAACGAGTACATCAGGATTTATGGGAAGTGTTCCCGGTTCCGGCTGACCTGATCTATGCAGCCTAACATTGAATTATAGAAGTCTATAATGTGTTATGTGTATGCTAGGTCAAAGAGATGTGTTTTTAGTCTAGATTTGAACTGACAGAGTGTGTCTGCTTCCCGGACAATGTTAGGAAGACAGTTCCAGAGTTTTGGTGCTAAATAGGAGAAGGATCTATCGCCAGCAGGTCGATTTTGATATTCTAGGTATTATCAACTGGCCGGAATTTTGAGATTGCAATAGATGTGAAAGACTATAATGCACACACACACACACACACACACACACACACACACACACACACACACACACACACACACACACACACAGGGTTTCCATGCTTTATATGGACTTTGCATAGAAATAATGAGTTTTACACCGTACAAACTGTATATTTTTTCTCTAAACCTACCCCTGATTCTTACTGATGTATTTTAACTTGATCTTATGAGTATTTGTATGTATTTCATATTGACAGCATTATTTATTGAATTATTTTAGGTGGTTATGTTTTGCTTTAGGGATAGGCTTAATGTATTAACATAAAGTTTGGTTTAAAGCACTTAATTAATGTAATTTTCTGTGATCTAATCTAAAGTGAGAACTATTTGCAGTTAATAAGTTGTCAACAAAGTATTATTTAACTCTTTACAAAAGACCTCATTAAACAATAACACATTGTTAATTATGGTGACAATGAAAGAAGAACTCGCTATTTGTATATAGTCTGTGACTGAAGTGTGTGTGTGTGTGTGTATGTGTTGGCAGGTGTCAGGACCAGTGCCCGGTCGGCACGTATGGCGTGGGCTGCAGTCAGACGTGTGTGTGTGTGAACGGTGCGCAGTGCTATCACGTGAGCGGAGCCTGTGTGTGTGAGCAGGGATACACCGGTGAGAGATGTGAGGAGCGAGTCTGTGCCGACGGTCTCTACGGCCTCAGGTGTGACAGGAAGTGCCCCTGTCACGCCAATAACACACGCAGGTGAGACACACACCCTGTCACGCCAGTAACACACACAGGTGTGAGACACACCCTGTCACGCCAATAACACACACAGGTGAGACACACACCCTGACACGCCAGTAACACACACAGGTGAGACACACACCCTGTCACGCCAATAACACACGCAGGTGAGACACACACCCTGTCACGCCAATAACACACGCAGGTGAGACACACACCCTGTCACGCCAGTAACACACACAGGTGAGACACACACCCTGTCACGTCAATAACACACACAGGTGAGACACACACCCTGTCACGCCAGTAACACACACAGGTGAGACACACACCGTGTCACGCCAATAACACACGCAGGTGAGACACACACCCTGTCACGCCAGTAACACACACAGGTGAGACACACACCCTGTCACGCCAATAACACACGCAGGTGAGACACACACCCTGTCACGCCAGTAACACACACAGGTGAGACACACACCCTGTCACGCCAATAACACACACAGGTGAGACACACACCCTGTCACGCCAGTAACACACACAGGTGAGACACACACCCTGTCACGCCAATAACACACACAGGTGAGACACACACCCTGTCACGCCAGTAACACACACAGGTGAGACACACACCCTGTCACGCCAGTAACACACACAGGTGAGACACACACCCTGTCACGCCAGTAACACACACAGGTGAGACACACACCCTGTCACGCCAATAACACACACAGGTGAGACACACACCCTGTCACGCCAGTAACACACACAGGTGAGACACACACCCAAGAAATTAAGTGATTAATTAAGTGATGATTGAGCATTAGTGATGAACACCTGCTGTTAACAAGCAGAATCACTGAAGGAAAGATGAACAACAAGAACAGAAAAAAGAGAAACACAAGAACTACTTTCTGACTTCCAGCCACAGCCTTAGGATAACGTATTTGATTAAAGAATATAAGGGCACATGAATTTTTAAAAATTAATGAGGTGCACAGATAAATCATTTGTAATAAACACTACAAGATTACATATAAAAATACGAAATTGTAAAATTTGATTTCATGGCGACTTTAAAGGGTTAGTTCACCCAAAAATTTAAATTCTGTCAGTAATTACTCACCCTCATGTTGTTCCAACCCCGTAAGACTTTAAGTTTTTTCACGTAGTATTCTCGTCGCTTTATAAACTTAAGATTGAGCCACTGTAGTCACTTGGACTATATTAACAATGTCTTTGATACATTTTCTGGGCCAGCAAGTTATAATGTCTTAGAAGCCTATGGAGGAGTGAGCCAGCTCTCATATTTAATCAAAAATATCTTCATTTGTGTTCCGAAGATGAATGAAGGTTTTACGGGGTTGGAACAACATGAGGGTGAGTAATTACTGACAGAATTTTAATTTTTTGGTGAACTAACCCTTTAAGGACAAAAGCTTAGGCCGCGCCACAGGGGATATAGAACTTCTGTAGATGTCTGACAGAAATAAAGTTAATCGGGTTGGTAATAAATGAAGCTGGTAATGCTGTTTGTGAGTTTTTTAACCCTCTGGGGTCTGGGCTGTTTTTGGGGCCCTTGAGATGTTCTGACATGCCCTGACAATAGTGCTTTTTTCAGTTGCTTATAAACATATTAATGGCAAAGGTGTAAATTCACTCTATAAAGCACAAACAGGGCTACAATAATATGTGAGCCACGTGTATGTACATGTTTTCATTTTTGAGAGAATAATGTTTATGCATGGATATTGAAAAAACTAAAAACTAAAATTTCTGAAATAAGGCCACAAAACACATAGTAAATATGTGTCAATAAGACTTTTGACTAATGGATGTCCTCGCCTAGAATTTTTTCTTCAAAATTATGTGAAAATAGTCTTGCTTTATTGTTCACATAAAACCATACATTGATTTAAATTGATGTAAAACAGGTTTTGCTTGGAAAGCCAATATGCGAGGGGGGCGTGAACGAGGAGTGGTTTACACCTGAGAAATACAATGTCCTATCCCACTCTGCATAATGATGAGCCATTCACTCAGGTGTGAAACTGACTGAGCCACAATGCAAGGACAAAATATATATTTAGAAGAAGACTTATATTGACCATTTAAGATTTTGCTTACATCTATCTTGTAAATATGTTTTGCTATTTTATTAAAAAGGTTACAATTACAACAATAATTACAATTTCAACAATATTTCAAGTGTACTCTTTCTTTGTAAAAAAAAATGATTATAGGCCTACATTTTATCTATGTATTCATTAGTTTGAATTTAGTCAACATTGGAACAGCTAACATCTTAGTTGATGACTTATTTTTGACAAAAATAGTAATTTATATATAGAAATTGCTAAACAAAAGCTTATTTGACGTGGCAGTATATTCTACAGTAAAAACTGTACCCAAATCTAGTCAACAAGATGTTGTCTTTCATATTTCGCCTGACTGTAACGTTGGTTTCATGAAATATTAGGGCATATTGTTAATTTGCAGTTTAATACCTTGCTTATACAAATAGCCTACATTTTATTTCAACATATTTCAGTCGATTTTTACTCATCTCAGTATAGCAATACAGTTTGCTAAAACATCATCATTCATTCACACACGCGATTTAAATTTAACTTCTGGCAAATATGAAGTTGACAATAGGCTTTTGACTCGCGATCTTCGCAGTAGGCTAGTGAACGAAATCCAGGAAATTTGTTAATGAAAAAATTATTAAAATTAAGATACAATTGATACAAAACGAAATTCGTTTTAAAGAAAGGATTTGTACTTTCTGTTTTGAGGTCTCTGTGAAAGTTTGAAAGTCTTTTAGTGCTTTTTTTTAGAGCGCTCGCGTCCATAATGGAGAACTGCCACGTAATATTGTTATTTGCCAGCTGTGGTAAACAGCGCGCATCTATGCCGTTCATTCATTCATAAACAGAAACCCGAGAAGGAAAAACTTACTAGTATTCCTCAGCTTGTATTCCTCGTATTCCTCATTATTCCTCACAGCGCTGCGAGACGTTGTAAACAAGTAATGTTCTGAATAAACTTGTGTTTTGGTTTTCTCGAGCTGATGGGGGCGTTCACAGGATTGCGCGGATTACCTCAGCCATTTGTGTTTGAATAGCGTGCGCTCTCCGTGGGCGGAGTCACATTACATTTGAATTAGCTCTAATGAGGTGGACTGGAATCGCTCTCTTTTAATACAGATTTCACAAGATGAGAATATTTGTTTTTTATATAAATTACTTCATTTAAAATAAGAGAATTCAAGCTTCATGCCTGTGTGTCTGTATGCCTGTTTGACTGAGTATTCACTGAGTTATTGCTCATTTTCGGACGCGTTTCAGAATGGACTTTACTGGCAGAGAGAAGGCAGAACTCGCTTCGTGTTTATTTTTCTTTATTTGGCAAAAAGCACAACACTTTGTTTTTATTGTGAGTATACACAAAAATAATACACATTTAACAGAATCGATTGATGTATGAAACTCCTATGGAAAATCAAAGTCAACAGAGTATTTATGAGTTTCTTTTACACTGATAAAAAAAAAGCGAGCTGGTATCGCCGGCGATACCGTCGACCTCAGGGGGTTAATCCTCCTCTGCTGAGATCTTGAGATATTTAGTCTTTTATCTTCAGCTGATTTCATCTAAGGCTGTGGCTGGAAGTCAGTTGTAGTTCTTGTGTTCGTCTTTCCTTCAGTGATTCTGCTTGTTAACAGCAGGTGTTCATCACTAATGCTCAATCAGCACAATTATTATCCAGTTATCATGCTGAAAACTAGACATTTTCTGTAACTCATTCAGTTTGAGTTCTGTTTCAGTCATTGTGTCCACATAACTTTCAGTAAAATTTGAGTGCAGTTAGTACATATAACTGTTAGGTTTTACAATGCATTATTTGACGTCAAAACAGTTTGAGAATCGTTGCACTAGGATAAGTTCACAGACCCAAAACTACAGTTTGGTGGCCTGTAGGGTATATGCGCTTCAGACTCCAGTCGATGGTCACTGAATGTGTCGTCTCTCTCAGCTGTCACCCCATGTCGGGTGAGTGTTCGTGCCGGTCAGGGTGGTCGGGGTTGTACTGTAACGAGACGTGCGCTCCTGGTTTCTTTGGGGAGGCGTGTCAGGAGGTCTGTCACTGTCAGAACGGAGCAGACTGCCACAGCGTGAGCGGAGAATGCGTCTGTGCACCGGGATATAAGGTACTTCATCTTATCTTAAACAGACTGAGCGTGTGTATGCTGGAACCGGTCACTGATGTGTGGTCATGATTACAGGGCTCAGATTGCTCCTCGGTCTGCCCCGCGGGCACATACGGCATCAACTGCTCCTCTCTCTGCTCCTGTAAGAACGCAGCCATCTGCTCTCCCATCGATGGATCCTGTTCCTGTCAAGCAGGTGATTCTCTTCAACTCAGTGTCCTGCAGAGTTAAACTCCAACCCTGATCAACTTTCTAGTAATCCTGAAGAGCTCAGTAGGCTTGTTCAGTTGTCTTTGGTGTGAAGTTGCTTATATACCCTGACAAGGTGTGTTTCCATGAGGCCTGAGGAATGGAGGTGTATTTGATTCAGCATCTTCAAGCAGCAAAATATTTTGAGTTTCAGGGCTGAGAAAGAATGTTAAATGTAACATTGCTAATTTTGTTCTACTTTACAGAGAAATACTAAACCATAATAATGAGCCTTTACAATATACATTAAACACTCAAGTGAACACAAAGCTTGCGGGAGAGCACTGGAAAAAGTAATGATTATGAATGTGTCAAAAAACACCACAGAGACTGTGTGAACATTTTAATAATTCATTAATAGACCAGTGTAAGTCGACTGCAACAAGAGGTCGACTCTGCAGTTCAGTGATGAGTACCTATAGAGAGAAACGCATATGTTAAACATGTCATGCTAAATGACATGTTATGTTAAACGCATATGTTAAACCACAGTCTCTGTGGTATTAACTGAGCTTCACTCCACATGAACACTAGGATATGTGCCTAATAATAGAGCGGCCATGTAAAGTGGTTAACGTTAGGCTTAATAGGCTAAGCCATGTTTGAGGTCAATGAATGACAGGCAAATGTTTGGTTTTTCTGCCCGACATACTGTAATAATTACACTGTTAGACCGTACCAGGCTTTTTTACAGTAAAATACTGTCAAATTTATTGTTAATTGTACAGTTCTTTTCTGTAATCTACAGTATGTTACTGTAAATATACCGTGCACTAAATTAAAACTCGAGTTAACTCATTTCATTTACAGAAACCAACTGCCTTAAATTGACCAACTGCAGTTTAAATGTATTAACTAATATTTATAATGCACTAATAATGTGAGAAAAGTATTACTGTGAACTTATTTCATTTGAGACCACTAAACTAATATTTTAAATAAAGAGATTTCCACTGGACCAGCAACTACACAGTCTCTGCCTGTTAAATAAAGCAACATGCAGCACATCATCAATGTTTGTATATCTTCTGCTGGACTAAAGCACAGGCTCTACTCTTCAGCACAATGGTGACCCAAAAAAAATAAATTTTACAGTAAACTACTGCCAAAAGTATTGGTCCTAGTATATACCTGTTTTTAACTTACAGTTTATTACTGTTAAAATACATTTAGTGGGTGTGTCTTTTTATCTTACATTGTTAACCCTTTCAGCCCCACAGGAAAATCCACACCACAGAGAGTAAAAGTATCATTCCCGCAGTGTTGCCGTGAGATAATTATGTGAATATGTAAGTGATTGTTGAGCATTAGTGATGAACACCTGCTCTGGGGTCTGAGGTGTTTTCTGGGCCCTGGAGGTGTTCTGAAATGCTCTGACATTTGTGCTTATTTCTGTTACTTGTGACAGAAAGTATCATGGCTAAAGTCTGATTACACTGTATTCAGCACAAACTCTGCTACAATAATATGTCAGCAGCATGTATGTAAAAGTTTGTAGTTTTGAGATAATGACGTTTATGGGTGGTTTGTGAAAAAAAAAAGTCACTGAAATAAGGTCATGAAACCCATACTGATTATTTCTTCACAAGACTTTTGAAAATTGTATCACGTAGCCTAGAATATTTATACTTCAAAACTATGTGAAAATCATCCTGACAACTCATTCAGATAAAACAATATATTGATTTAAAAATTGTTTGACATGTTTTGTGTAAGAAAGCTTTATGCGAGGAGGTGTGAATCATCATGAATATTGATGTGTTTCACATCTGAGAAAGACAAAGACCCTCCCATAATGGCCCTATCAGGTGCTATCAGGCCCTATCATTCTGAGCAACCTTGCACAAAGAATGAGGAGAGATTTAAAAAAGAATGGCTTTTCGATTGTTTGCATTTATTTACAACACAACATAATCCAAAGATACACAACAAAGGACAAAAAAATCACATTATTGAACACACTGATCTAAAGACTTGAACAGTCACACACCTTTGTGCCATTCCTGAAACATAGTACAACCTGTCATTTCCAAGGTGTTTGATTTTACACTTTACCATGTTCATGTACAGAGACTCATGTGAATGTTGAAGTCAGTAGGTTTCATCAGTGGCATCTGGTCCCTGTAAAAAACAAAAAACAACACAGCTGTGACCATGTTGATATAAAGAGAAACTATAGGGCTGCACGATTTTGGGAATACATTTTAGATTTTTCTGGTTAAAATTGCAATTTAAAATACACACACACACACACACACACACACACACACACACACACACACACACACACACACACACACACACACACACCAGGTTTGTTGTGTCTTGTAGGCATACGTGTAGTGCTGCATAAAATAATAATAACAATAGCCTAGATAGCAGGTGGCCTATAATTCGTTAAAAAGGAACACTTCAGTAACACTACACTAGAGAAAAATATATGGATTATCATATGTTACTTCAAATGTTTCCATTCGTTATGACTAGAGTTGGGAATCGTAAGAAATTTTCCGGTTCCGGTTCCGATTCCGGTTCCGCCAAATGATTCCGGTTCCGGTTCCCATTCAATAAAAAATATTAAAACAACTAATAAAAAATAGTAGTAAGGGAAAAATCCACAATCCTTTTTGTGTTTATTTCTTATACTTGTCAAATGAGTTTAACAGACTGGTAATGTCAACAAATTCAACATATTATTTAAGCAATTTTTGCAAAAAAAATATTATTTTTTCTGAAGGAAAATAAAAATGTCTGCATTCTCTAGAATAATTTGGGACCTCTCCTAGCTTATTGTATCTCCAGCAGTGGAGAATACTCTCAGAAGGGGTAGAATATGCTTGAACATCCATGTAAGATGTGTGTACAACAGATTATTTTTAAAATAATAATAATAATAATTCCTTACATTTATATAGCGCTTTTCTCTGCACTCAAAGCGCTTTACATAGAAGGGGGAATCTCCTCAACCACCACCAATGTGCAGCATCCACCTGGATGATGCGACGGCAGCCATATTGCGCCAGTACGCCCACCACACACCAGCTTACTGGTGGAGAGGAGACAGTGATGAAGCCAATCAGTATATGGGGATGATTAGGAGGCCATGATGGACAGAGGCCAAGGGGCAAATTTGGCCAGGATGCCGGGGTTACACCCCTACTCTTTTTCGAAGGACATCCTGGGATTTTTAATGACCACAGAGAGTCAGGACCTCGGTTTAACGTCTCATCCGAAGGACGGTGCTCTTTTGACAGTTTAGTGTCCCCATCACTATACTGGGGCGTTAGGACCCACTCAGACCACAGGGTGAGCGCCCCCTGCTGGCCTCACACCTCTTCCAGCAGCAACCTGGTTTTCCCAGAAGGTCTCCCATCCAGGTACTAACCAGGCTCAACCCTGCTTAGCTTCAGGGGGCAACCAGTCTTAGGCTACAGGGTGACATGGCTGCTGGCAGGCTAAAAAAAAAATCGTTTTGAATGATTGATTCATAAAGACTTTACTTGTTTCATTAGTGGATAAATCAGCGCTCTAGCAGTTAATAAACAGAACTGCACGCGTCTTGCGGAAGAACATTGTAGCCGGAGCTACTTCTCTCTATTTATGTCTATGGCGAGTCACGCAGGCACTGGGCTACTCCGCAGCGGCTGCGATCCGCCAGTCTAAAGTATAGTCCGAGTATAAACGCTTATTGCAGGCTTAACGTGTAATTCAGGATAAGACAAAAACACGGTTTGAAAAAAAAGGCATTCATGATGCACTCGCTCATTGTATACATTTTGTAAATTCTGAACACAAAGAAGTTACGGACTGCGTCTTTATGAATGTTTTGAAGCATCAGATGTAATCGATACACTCGTTATCTGAAGGCAGCGACTTTCAAAAGGTGATTTACAATATTTTGGTTGCTACCGTAGACATCAGTGTTTATACTCGAATTATAAACTTTTATCTCAGTACTTCTGTGATCATTTGAATATTTGTAACAGAAATATCTGTGTGATTGTAAAGCTGTTTCATATTGACAACTGCTGTCTCTCGGTAAACGAAAGCGCAAACAGATTAAAATGTTCAGGGGTGAGATTTTTGTAATTTAGGAATAAGATCGCGTGGGTGTTTGAATCGAGATCTTTTAAAGATTAATCGTGCAGCTCTACTGTCTTTAATTCTCTCTCTCTCTCTCTCTCTCTATGCGTTGATATCTGACGCAAAACGTATTTGAGTAGCGCGGGGGCTTTTCAGTGCATTCATTACTATTTTAATATGAGGTGAGACGTCGCTATTAAAGGATAAGCTTCCAGCACTTCGCCCAACAGAACCGTTTTCGGAACCGAAACTTAGGAATTTCACACGGTTCCGTTTTTTTTTCAAAAACAGTACCGGTTCTGGATAAGAACCGGTTCTCGGTTCCCAACCCTAGTAAAGACATATGTTTCATGTCACAGTGACAAGCATTCGCTGAGTTACAGATCATTTTCTGACGCGTTTCAGAATGAACTTCACATTGAGAGAGACGGCCGACCCTAGGGGGTTAACAAGCAGAATCACTGAAGGAAAAGAGGGACACAAGAACAGAAAGTAGAGAAACACAAGAACTACAACAGAAGTTGTTATTGAGATGTTTAATTGAAAATGTTTGGTTTGAAGTTACCATTATGGAGATCAGTGTTTGCTTTAGTTGGGCTCCTGACCCTTGACTTTTTAACATTATGTTTTCTCATTCTGCTTGAACTGTTCTTGTAAGCCACACTTGTATACACACATGGTTTGTGAATGCAGTTTGTTATATTGACGATGACAACACAATTGTCATATACCCTGTTCATTCACTTCAAGCTTCACTTCACTTCAGTGAATTACAATTACTTTTTTTTTTTAAACACATCATGCACAACAAAAAAACAGAGCAATGCTGTCTTGTAAGAAGCACAGAGATATCAAAAATCAGCACATGAATCTCAACAATGGTGGCAATAAAAAAAAAATAAAAAATTCATGCTGCAGTGCATGCTGTGAGTTTTATACTATCCTGCATTGCGACATGAAACGTTTGATTGTCACCATTGTTGAGATTCATGTGCTGATTGTTGATTTCTGTCTGTGTAGCTGTGTTACAATCTGTTCTTCACAGACTGCACAACTTTTTTTTTTCCTGTGACCAACTGGCTACAGGCATCTCATACACTGTTAAAAAAACCCTGTGAAATTTATGGTAAAAAACCGGCAGCTGTGGTTGTCAGTATTTTACCGTAAAAAATATGGTGGCAACCGTTTATTTTTTACGGGATTTAATTTTACGGGCAAAAAAACACAATGTAAAAAAAACTGTGAAATTTACGGTAAAAAAACGTCAGCTTGGTTGCCAGTATTTTACCGTAAAAAATATGGTAGCAACCTTACTTTGAAAAACAAAACAAAAACATCAACAGGATTTAAATGTGTGGTAAAAAAACATCAGCTGTGGTTCCCAGTACTTTGCCATAAAAAATACAGTAATAAACTTTTCATGGGACAACCCTTATATTTCATAAACTGATAAATGTTATCATTCAATTTTACTAAAGTATTAAAGTCTGCTTTATATCTTTGTAATATAATGATAACCATCATAATAATACAGATGGTTAATAAGAAAAGCACACGATGATTTAAAGTACACCATTAGTTTTTCACAAACTGAGGCACATGTTAATGTTAAGCGGTGCACAGTGTCATACACACAAATACAAAACACCATCATGGTGACACACACATGACACCAAATAATGCCATAAACATTCATTAAACAATATATGATGCAACATAAACCCCAAATGTATATAACTGATAACAAAAAAACAAGAAGAAACATAATTTTTTGAATGAAATAGCATCAAATGTAAAGTGTCACACAGGGATTTCTGGGAATGTCAATTTAGAGAAACAACAAGAACAGAAAAAGAGACGAGCAGAAACACAAGAACTACAACTGACTTCAGCCACAGCCTTAGATGAAGTCAACTGAAGATAAAAAAAACATAGAGGAGAGGAGGAGGATTAAACAACTCCACAAACAGCATTACCAGCTTCACTTATTAACCAGACTGACTTTATTTCTGTCATACATCTACAGTTCTGTTTGAGAATTAACAGAGGTTTAGATGTTGATGATTTATTGTTTCATTTGAAGTCACCATGATGGAGATCAGTGACTGCTTTAGTTGGGCAGACCCTTGACTTTCTAACATTAGTATTTCTCTGCCTGTTGTAACTCTGTGTTTATAAGACATGTTGATTATGGCTAGGAAATCAGAGAAAATGAATCATGTGATGTTGGTTATGTATCGATGATGGCAATCGCCATGTTTGATTCTCTGAGCTCTTAAAGAGTCTTACCTTTGATTATATGTGTCATTAATTTTACATTATTGATTGTAGTAGCCAAGCCTTATGATTCTACAGCATGTGATCCAATCAATGTTGTGATAATCTGAAGAATTTTTAAAACAGTGTGCACAATAAAAGTTTGAACTACTGTATCTTTCAGACACACACATAAATCAAGAATCAGCGTATGAGTCTCAACAACGGTGATGATAAAAGTGCAGTGCGCTTGATGAAGCCTTCAATCATAACTCATCAGTGTCTCCCAGCATGCATTGCAGCAGGAATAAATTATGCTGAATTGCCTTAGTATTTTCTTTTATTATTATATCTGCTTTTATTTTTTATGTTGTTTTTGTTGCAGCTTTTTAGTAGCTTGTTTTGTGATGTTCTGAGTTTTATCTGATTATTTTGTTGATTGTCACCGTTGTTGAGATTCATACACTGATTCTTGATGTCTGTGTTGGTTTGAATCGCTCAGTAGTTCAAAACCTTTTTCTACAACATGTATATTTAAAGTTCTTCAGATTATCTGTTGCTCACTGCTGGCTCACATGTGGGGTCATAGAGATATTATACTCAAAAATATGAAATATATTAATATTATAACTTTGCTCATAAAGTGAGAGATAAGACTCTTTATGAGATCAGTGAATCAGGCCACTACATGATGATTATGTCATCATTAACCTGCCTGGTCACATTTTCTCTCTGATTTTCATGCCCTAACGTTTGTGTTATATAAACACACAGTTAAGGCAGCCAGTGTAAATCTATAGTTAGAAAGTCAAGGGTCAAGAGCCCAACTACAGCAAACACTCATCTCCATAATGGTAACTTCAAACTTTATTATTTTCAATAAAACATCATCTGAACCTCTGGTAATTCTCAATAATAACTTTTATTATGACAAATTGGTTTGTAATACAATATTTTTTAAATTACAGGAAACCACAGCTGGCAGGTTTTTTTTTTTTTTTACATAAACTGAAGTTCAATGCCATAAAACCTAAAATATTACTACCGTATTTTTTATGGTAAAATACTGGCAACCACAGCTGCCGTTTTTTTACCGTAAATTTCACAGTTTTTTTTTAACAGTGCATTTTTTTTTCCGTAATATTTAGATCACTGTTTTTTACCGTAATTTTTAGTGCGATGATGTAAAACTTTGTAAAATTTGTAAAAAATTGCTACCGTATTTTTTACGGTAAGGTACGGTAAATGCAACGGTAAGTTTTTTTTTTTACAGTGAAATCCGTACATTTAACAGTATATTACTGTAAAATTACATGAAATGTCCCGTGAGAGCTATTACAGTTTTTCACTGTATATAGTAAGGGTACATACTGTTAAGCAATTAACATTTCTTTTCCGTTGCTTTTTTACAGTTTTTTACCATTAAAATTACGAACATTTTTTACAGTGTAGACTAGCCTTTGGTTGACTATTAGAGGGCAGCCCTAGTAACAATAATCAAAATAAACTCAGGTACACACTTCTTAGGAAACAAACACATTAAACAGTAATAATTGAAATAATGACGAGATCTGACAAAGAGCACCTGGAAATGAGGGCTATGTATGCATAGAGAAGACCTAGGAACTAGTTTACCTTACTTTCAGGTAATCTGATCACATTTGGTAATCACTGTCATGTCTCAGCTCCGACTGTGAGTAGCGTATGTGTTTCGTTCACGTGTGTCTTAGCTCTTGCAGTGTTTTTAGTGCTTTTATGATTTTCAACGCTGTTGTTTCAGGGTGGCACGGGGTGGACTGCTCCATTAACTGCCCCAGTGGCTCGTGGGGTCTGGGCTGTAACCTGACGTGTGCCTGCAGTAACGGAGGCGCGTGCGACGCTCTGGACGGGAGGTGCACCTGTACTCCGGGCTGGAGAGGAGACCGCTGTGATCAGCACTGTCAGGTCTGCGATTCACAGAGAAATATCAAACCCTGTACTGTCTTAATGTTCAGTTACACATGCCTTTTATGTCACCTTCTTATATTCTGCTGCATTCATTATAATAATACTGAACCGGTGTTATATATTACCTCTCAATTATTTTCCATATTTTTGGCCTTCACCCATAAGGCATCATTCCTTCAGTCTGATGAACAGTTATTTTAAAGTGCATTCTCATATACAATTTATAAAAAAAATTATCGTCAAGTTCATGTGCAAAATCACTATTTTAGTTGAAAGAAGTGTCCCTCAATGACCTGATGGTGTGTGCAGGATGGGACGTATGGATTGGACTGTCGTGAGCGCTGTGACTGCAGTCATGCGGATGGGTGTCAGCCCTCAACGGGACACTGCCGCTGTCTGGCCGGCTGGACAGGTGATGAATGTGTGCTGGACTTTCAGGATAACTTATATTTTTATCATTTGCTTTTTAAAAGATTACTGCTTTAAAAAATAATTCTCACCTCTGGCCCAAAGTCCCTGGGGCCGGACTCACAGAAATCTTCTTAAGAAAGAAAATTCTTAAGATAAGTTCGTAAGAAAGTTCTTCAGAAGAACATCTTAATTTTTTTCTTGAGAAGGTTTTGGTCTGTTTGATTGTAAGGCTGAGGACTGATGCACAGGCACATGAAGATGGAGACCCCCTCTCCCACACATTCCTCTGAGTTGATCCCGACACCGACGGCATACTGATGATGTCAGCAGTGTTTCCTCAGGCCTGCTGCACTAGAATGATCTCCAGCGTCCTCTCATCGCCTAGCAACACACACTCACTCTCAAAGAGCTTTTGTCCATGTTTTGTCATGACTCTCTCCCACAGAGCTGCTTCACCCACTGAGCTTCAGACACACAGGACGACATGTTTAATCATTTGTCTTTGACAGCAGAGCTTGTTAAACACCGCCTGACGGTCAGTGGGCTCAGGGCTGTTCACAACAAGAAAGATAACTGTAACCATAACTATATTAGCATCCACTCCAACGTTCTGTTTATTATTAGCATGCCCTGCGGTTTGGTGTTCTGTTGCTTTAAAAGTTTGAGCTCTTTAATGCAGGACGGATTCTGATTGGCTGTCAATGTTTTTATCGGGTAAGAGGAAAAATTCTTCTGAAAGTCATTCCAACAATATTGTTCCTCTGTGTCATTGTTGTGATAAAGACTTCTCTATTTTCATAAATTAGAATGATTGTTAAAACTTATGTTATCATCCTTGGTGTGAACATGCCTTTAGACTGAAGTCATGTGACACTTCACAAACACTGAACCTGCACATTGGTAACTAGGTTCCTAAATCCTAAAACACAATGTAACATTAGAGTTCCACGAGCACCAGCTGAGTTGAATGAATAAACGTCTCAGGTCACGGATGTAACCATGGTTCCCTGAGAATAGGGAACTTGCGCTGTGTCCCATTGGGGTCGCTATTGGGAAGTGCCTTTGGCGTGACCGGTGTCTGAAGTGGAAATCTAAACACGACAATGAACTTGACATTGGCAGGCGGCAGCCCATGAAGTCACTACAGGTGAGAGTATGAAAGGGCTCCTGTACAATACTTCATCCACTTCTTGTCTGAAGGAGACGTCTGCAGGAATGCCGAAAGCATGGCAAAGGGACACAGTGTCTCGTTCCCTATTCTCAGGGAACCACGGTTATATGCAGAACCTGAGACGTTCCCTTTCAAAAGGGAACTTGCGCTGTGTCCTCTTGGAGTTGCTATGGGGAACGGAATACCCACGCTGCACTGCTGAAGGAACGAGTGCCCTATTGGCTGAGCTAAGTCAAAGGACTGGACAAATGAGTCCTCATCCCAATGGTCAACACCAGCAGTCATAGACTGGAGCTTCTCAAGAACGGAGTTAGCATGTTAGTTAGCCTCTGGAGCCCCAGAACGCCGCTCAGGGCGATTGTTCTGGAACACTTCCCTGATGTTACCTCACCTCTTTCTAAACTCACCTCGAGGGAGGGGGAGCATGAGAGGTGGCGCTCGCTTTCTGGTCTCGTCTCCGATCCTCAGAGCCAGCCTCCTTCGTGGCTTGAGGCGTGGGCTTGGACCGGTGCAGCATGAAGGACTTAAGAGCCGCGGAGCGCGCCTTCGCCTCCCGAAACTTCCATCTCAACTGATGTGCCAAAAAGCTCGGAAGGCGGAACCGGCGCATCGAGGAGGAAGGATTTCTCCCTCTCCCCGATGTCAGCCAGGTTCACCCAGAGATGTTCCTCCGTCGCCACCATGGCTGCCATAGACCGATCGAGACTGTTTGATGGGCGTGGAGAACCAAATCTACAGTGCGGCGCAGCTCCTCCACCACCTCAGGGGGGAGCTCCTGGCTCTGGTCCAGGTCCTTCTGGTTTCCACGGCAGGTCTAAACTGCAGGGCACAGGTGGCTGTCCCGATTCCCTCAAGATAAGGGACAGACAAGAGCAAAGTTTCCTAAGAGGAAATGCATGTTCCTCACCCATACACATAACACACATATCATGTCTGTCATCAGGTGTCAGAAAACGCTGACACGGATGAACACACATTCTAAAATTCGCAGTGCTAGTGCTGGACATATTATAAACTTGCCTTTTCAGAACGCACGTTTAAACACACGGTGTCCTGAAGACAATAAGAGGATGACGTATTGCACAGGTGCCCTTTTATACTCTCCGTCTCACCTGTAGTGCCTTCATGTCGTGTTTAGATTTCCACTTCAGACACCGGTCACGCCAAAGGCATTCCCCCTTAGCGACCCCAATGGGACGCAATGGGAGTTCCCTTTCGAAAGGGAACAAGAAAAGCATGTGATCGTTGTCTTCGGTGAATCTGAACAATCGTGAAACTGCAGCGTCTGATCCAGGCGGCTGGTCTCGTCTCGCTCTCACAGTACTTTGTGAGCCGGACAAACTTTCTAACCAGAATGCATTGCTTTTGTCAGGCACAGATTGCGTTTAGTCAAACTCACATAATCATTTAACAAAGATATTGGTTCAACTGATTCAGAGTTTCAAAAAGTTATAATTCTCCCATCACTACCTGTCAGTCATTATCATGAGCGTATATAAGCAGGAGTTTCTTTTCCGGCAATGCCTCCATCACCTTTCTCTAATTCCAAGCTACCTCTTTCTATTCAATCCCGTAGTCCGGGCCCTGAATTAGCTCAGAGCTCGAGACCAGGACAGCAGGCCAAACTGTTTACCATCTTTCATTAGGACTGGATGGGCAGCTGAACTCGTGAACATCTCATAGTTCTCAGTGCAAAATCACAGCCTTGAATGCTGTAAAAAAAGTTTTCTAAATGGTTATCTGGGATTCTAAAAGTAATGTTGTGTTTTTGTGAGTGTGTGTTGTGGGATCATCCAGTCAGCGTGTGTGTGTGTTTCTCACAGGCATTCACTGCGACAGCATGTGTGCTGAGGGCCGCTGGGGGCCGAACTGCTCCCTGTCCTGTAACTGTAAGAACGGGGCGTCCTGCTCCCCGGACGAGGGCGCGTGTGAGTGTGCGCCTGGATTCAGAGGAACCACCTGCCAGCGCAGTGAGTGCACACACACACCACCTGTGTCTGTCCCATGACAACATGTCTGTTTTCTCATCCGCTCTGTTCTCCTGGTGTTTCCCAGTCTGTTCTCCGGGCTTCTTCGGCCACCGCTGTAGCCAGGCCTGTCCGCACTGCGTCCGCAGCAAGGGCCCCTGTCACCATGTGACCGGCCAGTGTGACTGTCAGCCTGGCTTTAAAGGGGCGCTCTGCAACGAAGGCAAGAAAAGCCCCTCTCACTCACTGCTACAGTACAGCTGTCGGTCCCACTTTATATTAAGTGGCTTTAAGTTCTATGTACTTACATCTAAAAATAAGTACAATGTACAGCATTTATTCTTTCAGTTCTTTTTGTTTTCCATTCCCATTTTCCAGTGTGTGTTCTTGTAGTCCTCTTAGTGGGCCGTGGTACTGATGTCCTGCTCTGTCTGTCTGTCTGTCTGTCTGCAGTGTGTCCCAGTGGCCGGTTTGGCAAGAACTGCGCGTGGAGCTGCACCTGCACTCATAACGGCACCTGTAACCCCTTCGACGGCTCGTGTCAGTGTTACCCCGGCTGGATCGGCAGTGACTGCTCACAGCGTCAGTATTCTATGCAATCTCATTAAATGCTCTTGATCAACTCTTAAAGCTCTTGCTCTATCAGATTGAGGCTCATGGTAGAATATAGAATCACTTCTTTAAAGGATTAGTTCACTTCAGAACTGACTCTCCCCCATGTCATCCAAGATGTTCATGTCTTTCTTTCTTCAGTAGAAAGGTTTTTGAGGAAAACATTCCAGGATTTTTCTCCATAAAGTGACCTCAATGGGGTCCAATGGGTTGAAGGTCCAAATTTCAGTTTCAATGCAGCTTCAAAGTCTCGACACGATCCCAGCCGAGGAATAAGAGTCTTGTCTAGCCAAACCATAAGTCATTTTCTAAAAAAAATAAACATTTATATACTTTTAACCACAAATACTCACAATATTTTCCTCAAAAACCTTAATTTCTTTTCGACTGAAGAAAGAAAGTCATGAACATCATGGGTCGTGGGTGAGTAATTTATCAGGAAAATTTAATTCTGAAGTGAACTAATCCTTAAAGGGTTAGTTCACCCAAAAATGAAAATTCTGTCAGTAATTACTCACCCTCATGTTGTTCCAACCGCGTAAGACCTTCGTTCATCTTCGTAACACAGATTAAGATATTTTTGATGAAATCTGAGAGCTGATCACTCCTCCGTATGCTGCTAGGTGACCGAAACTTGCTGGCCCAGAAGTTATTAAAGAGATCGTTAATACAGTCCAAGTGACTACAGTGGCTCAATCTTAAGTATATCAAGCGACGAAAATACTTTTTGTGCGCAAAAACAAACAAAAATAACGACTTTATTCTACTATTCATTTCCTTCTCTCTGGGCCTCTAGTTGGTTCACGTAGTGTTTTTGCGCTGCGCGTCTGTGTTACACGTCACCACGTAGGCTCACTATTGGCCGACGCTGGTCATGTGTGTGATGCGTGATGACGTGTAATAATAACTACAGGCCAGCAACTTTATACTTAATAACTTTTCTGGGCCAGCAAGTTTCAATCACATAGAAACCTATGGAGGAGTGATCAGCTCTCAGATTTAATCAAAAATATCTTATTTTGTGTTCCAAAGATGAACGAAGGTCTTACGCAGTTGGAACAACATGAGGGTGAGTAATTACTGACAGAGTTTTCATTTTTGGGTGAACTAACCCTTTAAGGCCATGACGCCGAAGAACTAGTGGCAATGAAAGCCGACTGTGTTGTCGCCTCGTGTTGTGCTGGGCTTAAAAGTTGCGCTTGAACTCACTATAAAGACTTAGCCAATGGCCAGCTAGAGAAAATAACTCTCTATACCTGCAGGTGGCAGTAGTCTATTCATCTTTAAAAATGGGAAACCGACACTAGGACTGTGTCTGTGGCAGTGGGGATTTCTTTAAGACTGCAAGGGAAGCTCGGCTTCCCCTATAATGTCAAAAGATTAATGGTCAAATATGTACTATTGTGTTAACATTTTATTGACTAAAAATGCGTTAGAACACGTTCATCTCGAAGAATCAGCTACATATAGCAGGTCGGCTGACTCGATTTCCTTCTCAGACATTCCCGTAGCGTCACAGTGCATTTCCCTGTTGAAGCCCAGTGTCCATTGACTTCTATGGGGCTGCTTTGAACAGTTTTTTTCAGTGCTTCGAAACTAGACGGTCATTGGATAAATGCTGCGATTATGTCCCGCCCTCGGACGCTCAGCATCTCTGGAGTGAATGAGGAGTGGGCTGGCCTGGACTCCGGGCTTCTGCATGATGATTGGAGGGTCTGTCCGGGCTTCTGCATGATGATTGGAGGGTCTGTCAAAAGACTGCATCTCCTTTTGATTGACAGCAATTTTGTACTATAAAAAGTCGCTGACGCTGAAGCTATTCGAGCTCAGTCCCATCGCGGATTTTGCAAGTGTAGTCGAAAGACAAACTGCTGCAACTATTTCTTGGTATTTGCTTGTCGAAATTGCTAGCCAATTTCTTGAAAAGGAACGTAGGGCAGAATTTACGTATAAATAAATGGACAATTTTTATGATGTAGGCCGAAAATACCAGCAGCCGCCACTGGACTGTGGATATACGACCTGGAACATGCAAAAGCTGAGCTGTCAGACGGTCAGCTTGGTGTATCTCGCCATTAATAGTTTTTGCTGTGCTTTCGGGGAATCTCCCAAAAAACATCCTGCCTGACTAACCGTGGTTCTTCAGAGTTCATGCTTCATCACTTCTGATCAACAGCTTCAGCTCAACTGATCAGACTACTTAACTATTTATTTAAGTCTCCTGCTGATCAGAAACCTAATGTTGGCCTGTAATAAAAGGAGGAGAGTGTGGATGTCTAGGCACTTTCTCTCATGTTAGCACAGTTCTGCAGCTGTCAGGCTTGAGTCTCGGGGTCAGGTGGGCTTGGTAGGAAAGCCTGATGTCTGGGTTGTTTCCCCTCTTCAAACAACTTCATTTGGGATTTGTAGCAGCTGTTGGGTCTCCAGCACTGATCTGATCTTATTTTGACCCTGAAGCAGGTGTTTGTTTTTTTACGTTTTTTTTTTTTTTTTTTTTGCAATGTAAAAAACTTTCCACATCTAGACAGAATAATTACATTCAGTTCCTTTTAATTTGCTCAGCTGAAGTAGCTGAACACTTAACTCTCATCTGTCGGTGGATCGTCCAGATAAAGACCTTCTGCTCAGTGACACTAGACACTAGTTTGGCTGATTCATCACTCAGGAGCATCAGAAACAGAGTTTTTCCAGTGCTTTGACCTCATTGAGGGTCTGTGGTCTCTTGCGCCCCCTGCTGATCATACAGAGAAGCAGTAATGAAATACACATGATCTGATGATGTTAGATACACTACCGGTCAAAGGTTTAGACCAATTAAGATTTTTAAATGCTTATCAAGGACACATTTATTTGATCAAACAGTAATATTTTGTAATCTATTAAAAGAGCTGTCTTCTATTTTAATGTATTTTAATATTTATTCCTGTGATCAAAGCTGAATATTCAGCATCATTGCTCCACTCTTCAGTGTCACATGATCCTTCAGAAATCATTCTAATATGATGATTTGATGCCCATTTATAACTTTACTATTTTTGTGGAAACCATGAATCATTTTTTCAGGATTCTTTGATAAATAGAAAGTTAAATGAACAGCATTTATTTGAGATGGAAATCTTTTGTAACAATATCTTTACTGTCACTCTTGATTAATTGAATGTGCCCTTGCTAAATAAATGTATTCATTTCTTTTTCTTTTCTTTTTTTAATCTTAACTCAAGCTTTTGAATAGTAGTGCATTACGGTTTCTACAGAAATATGGAGCAGCACAAATGTTTTCAACATTGATAATAATGAGAAATGTGTCTTGATCATCAAATCATCATATTAGAATGATTTCTGAAGGATCATGTGACTGAAGACTGGAGTAATGATGCTGAAAATTCAGCTTTGATCACAGGAATAAATTACACTTTACTAGATATTCACATAGAAAACAGCTGATTTAAATTGTAATAATATTTTACAATATCACTGATTTTACTTTATTTTTGATCAAATAAATGCAGCAACTTTTGACTGATAGTGTAGAATCAAGCTTATTTCCCCAAAGTGATGAGTGCAAGAAAACATTTGAAGTGGCAGTACATCTGCTCCTCTCATCTCACAGTTTCATTCATCAACAGATAAAAATCTCTCACAAACACAATCCATGGTCACACTTTACATTAGGTGTCCTTAACATCAAATGTACTTATTGTGTTCATATTGTATTGCATTGGATAAGGTTAGGACGGGTTTGGTGGCGTGGGTTGGTTTAAGGGAAGAGTCAACACTGTACTTACAGAAATGAATTACAGCTGTAATTACATACAGGTATTTTTAAATACACATTACCAGTCAAAAGTTTTGGATCGGTAAGATTTTTAATGTTTTTAAAAGAAGTCTCTTCTGCTCACCAAGGCTGCATTTATTTGATTAAAAATACAAAAAGAACAGTAATATTGTTGTTAAATATTATGACAATTTAAAATAACTGGTTTGTATTTGAATATATTAAAACATGTAATTTATTCCTGTGATCAGGATTCTTTGATGAATAGAAAGTTCAAAAGAACAGCATTTATTTGAAATATAATCTTTTGTAACATTATAAATGTCTTTACTGTAACTTTTGATCAATTTAACTCATCCTTGATGAACAAAAGTATTGATTTATTTTATTTATTTCCCCCAAAAATAAAATAAAAATTCTTACTGACCCCAAACTTTTGAAGGGTAGTGTTTAATGTTACAAAAGCTTTCCATTTCAGATAAATGCTGTTCTCTTGAACTTTCTATTCATCAAAGAATCCTGAAATAAAAATGTGAACAAC
This sequence comes from Abramis brama, assembly GCF_963993115.1. Classification (NCBI taxonomy): domain Eukaryota; kingdom Metazoa; phylum Chordata; class Actinopteri; order Cypriniformes; family Leuciscidae; genus Abramis; species Abramis brama. The sequence goes on from NC_139987.1 coordinate 796,685, forward strand.
TGTTTTCAACACTGATAATAATTATAAATGTTTCTTGAGCATCAAATCATCATATTATAATGATTTCTGAAGGATCATGTGACACTGAAGACTGGAGTAATGATGCTGAAAGTCCAGCTTTGATCACAGGAATAAATTACACTTTACTGTATATTCACATAGAAAACATCTGATTTACATTGTAATAATATTTCACAGTATTACTGGTTTGTTGTATTTTTAATCAAATAAATGCAGTCTTGGTGAGCAGAAGAGACTTCTTTTAAAAAAAGTAAAAAATCTTACTGATCCAAAACTTTTGACTGGTAGTGTATAGTACAATGTAAAAACATGTACACAATAAGTGCATCAAATGATTAATGGTTTTATAATTATAATTAATAATTGACGAATCCTGACGCAGCTGCAGGAGTGTGTGTGTGTGTTTGGACAGCACTGCTGCAGGAGTGTGTGTGTGTGTTTGGACAGCACTGCTGCAGGGGTGTGATGTGTGTGTGTGTGTGTGTGTGTGTGTTTGGACAGCACTGCTGCAGGGGTGTGATGTGTGTGTGTGTGTGTGTGTGTGTGTGTGTGTGTGTGTGTGTGTGTTTGGACAGCACTGCTGCAGGGGTGTGATGTGTGTGTGTGTGTTTGGACAGCACTGCTGCAGGGGTGTGATGTGTGTGTGTGTGTGTGTGTGTGTGTGTTTGGACAGCACTGCTGCAGGGGTGTGATGTGTGTGTGTGTGTGTGTGTTTGGACAGCACTGCTGCAGGGATGTGATGTGTGTGTGTGTGTGTGTTTGGACAGCACTGCTGCAGGGGTGTGATGTGTGTGTGTGTGTGTTTGGACAGCACTGCTGCAGGGGTGTGATGTGTGTGTGTGTGTGTGTGTGTGTGTGTGTGTTTGGACAGCACTGCTGCAGGGATGTGATGTGTGTGTGTGTGTGTGTTTGGACAGCACTGCTGCAGGGGTGTGATGTGTGTGTGTGTGTGTGTTTGGACAGCACTGCTGCAGGGGTGTGATGTGTGTGTGTGTGTGTGTGTGTGTTTGGAAAGCACTGCTGCAGGGGTGTGATATGTGTGTGTGTGTGTGTGTTTGGACAGCACTGCTGCAGGGGTGTGATGTGTGTGTGTGTTTGGACAGCACTGCTGCAGGGATGTGATGTGTGTGTGTGTGTGTGTGTGTGTGTGTTTGGACAGCACTGCTGCAGGGATGTGATGTGTGATGTGTGTGTGTGTGTGTGTTTGCCCGTAGCCTGTCCTCCGGGTCAGTGGGGTCCTAACTGCATCCACACCTGTAACTGCCACAACGGGGCGTTCTGCAGCGCTTACGACGGCGAGTGCAAGTGTACGGCCGGCTGGACGGGGCTCTACTGCACACAGCGTGAGTTCACCTCTCTCTCTCTCTCTCTCTCTCTCTCTCTCTTTCTGCAACCTGTGCGCTCACACGCCCCTCTCCTGCAGGCTGTCCGCTGGGCTTCTACGGGAAGGACTGTGTGCTGGTGTGTCAGTGTGAGAACGGCGCGGACTGCGATCACATCTCCGGTCACTGCACCTGCCGCACGGGCTTCATGGGACGCCACTGTCAACAGAGTGAGTAAAGACGTCCATATTCATAAGCACACTTTGATAAGCACTCGCACGAGTCTACATCTGATCCAGCGTTGTCCCACTGGCTTCCAGAGTGTCCCGCAGGAACGTATGGATACGGCTGCCGGCAGGTGTGTGACTGCCTCAATAACTCCACCTGTGATCACATGACTGGCACCTGCTACTGTAATCCCGGCTGGAAGGGCACTCGCTGTGACCAGGGTAACCTTACATTAGCACTCACGACCGCTGCCTTTTACACTTCACAAAGCTCACTAACAATCAGCAAACCATCAATTGGGTAAATCTCATTGTTTCCTAGTTTTTAGAATAGCAAAATAAGTTCAACTTCAGTAATAGATACAGATCAGTGGTGTGCTGAAATGATGAGGAAAAGCTCTTTTTGGTAACTCTTTATTTTACAGTGTCATTGTTACACGTTACATGTAGTTACTGTAGTAATAACTATTATATTATATACTAATAACTATTATGTACTAATAACTATTATGCATAATTACATACAATCAACCCCAAACCAAACCCTCATCCTACTCTATGTAGTTAATTATTATTACTCTGTGCTTAAATGTATAATTACAGTGTAATACTGGACACCTCAAAATAAAGTGTAACCTTGTAATACAAATGTAAATTCATGTCTCAGTTACAATTAATGTTGTCACATTTACAATTCTGTTCTGTTTCTGCATTAACTATGTAATGTTATATTTATTAAAACCAAGTTTAATCTCATTATGTTAGTGTTTTTAGTCATTTTTACATTTATTCCAAAATAATAACTAAAGGCAGTAACACAATATTCAATATAATTCAATTATTTGTATAGCACTTTTCACATCGTTTCAAAGCAGCTTTACAGAAAATGCATGAGTCCACATTACAATTTAGAGTGATCTGATATCAGAGGAAACTGTCCAATATATCTCAGAATTGTACATTTATAAATCACACAGTTAGCTAATAATGTATTTATTGAAGGCAGAAACAATAAGCTCATTGAAGTAATGAATACTTGTTTGTTAACAAATGAATATGACATATAGAAAATATAATTTGTGAGCTGATGTTCAGCTGTTCTTTTTATTAGTCAACTTATTTTCATCAGTGATCAAGCTCGGTAAACACTGTTCACAGACACGAAGATGTACTTTAACTTCACCAAGCTGATCGCTCACTAAAATACCCTCAGTCATCATGTTTTCAGGCCATTTCAAGTTTGATTAATTAATAATATTAAGTGTCTGAGTTGTTTACTTGCTTTTTAATTAGTCTTTCCATTAACAGCATGTGTAACAGCATTACAATGTCACATTTTGTAATATTAGCGTTGTTTTATCTTTGTAATATTTCTCATCCAATGTTTTGCGCATGCACTGCCTGCCTTGCCTCCAGTGTTGATGTTTCACAGCTACAGACGTCTGGATCCGTCACACATTATCACACACACTCAGTGAAGCTTCATCTGAACGTGTGTGACACTGATGTGTCCTGTCTTTCTCAGCTGGCGTGATCATCGTGGGGAATCTCAACAGTTTGACGAGTGCCGCTGTGCCCGTGGACTCGTATCAGATCGGTGCCATTGCAGGAATCATCGTCCTGGTACTCCTCGTGCTCATCCTCCTCCTCCTCTTCATCATTTACCGGAAGAAACAGAAAGGCGAAGAATCCACGATGCCTGCGGTCACGTACACACCCACCATGAGGGCCAACACCGAATACGCCATCACAGGTCAGTGTCACCATGATGACTGTAATGATGAATCTGCTCAGCGAGTCTGACAGTTGTCACTGGGGATGCTCGATATATCGGCCACCATATCGGTATCGGCCGATATACGTTCATTTTTAATGTTATCATTATCGGCCGATATATTAAAGCAGATAAATACACTTCAGATGCACACTGTTCAACATGATGGTTTTGAATCGTAAGAAAAAAAAAAAAGGAAAATACAGTAAAGTATTTAACTGTATAAGTGCAGTTAACGTGCACCACAAGTCTGCCATATCGGCTACATAAAATTATCATGAGAACATTATAATTGTGTGTTTGGGACATTGGGACATGGATTTTAATGGTGAGACTTTTGTTTTTGTAGGCTCTTAAAAATTACAAAAAAACTCGGATTTAGATTTATCGGCCAATATATCGGTTATCGGCTTTCAAATATATAGAATTATCTGTATCGGCCAAAAATTTTATATCGTTGCATCGTTGTCACATCATATTATGAATAACTGTCATAATTACATTGGTAATCATTCTTATGATTTACTGTATGTTGACTAAACTATGGCAGAACGGCCCACTTGCACTGAGCTTTGTGACGCACTTCTGTTTTCAAATATAGCTCGCTAGTTTTCAGTTATGCATATTTTAAGTGCTGTTAAAACGCACTTATTTGAACTAAACAGCAGTTAAAATGAGTTTTAAAATCTGGATATTTTCTAGGACGGGAAAAGATATTCTGATGATCACTGTGTACAGAATTTTCCAAACTCAAAAGAACATGAAGTTTTAATCCAATCAATGCAGATCTGAGAAGCAGTACCTGGTAATCATATGAAAAAAACTATGAACTTTTTTTTAATACTGGAATATAAGCACCAACAACAAAAACTCTGTTAATGAGAAGATGAGCACTGGACTGCTGCAGGTTACAGGGATATATATGTATTTATTATTCAGAAAGCACATTTGGAAAGAAAAAAGATATTTCAGGACCGCTTCAGCAGGTTCAGTATTATTGATGTTAACACAGAGAACACAGAGGTGTAGCTGTGCTAGTGTGTGGTAACTGTGTCTGTTTCCAGAGTCGCTCCCGCAGACTGATGTTCTTCCCAACAGCAACTACTTCTCCAACCCCAGCTACCACACGCTGACCCAGTGCAGCAGCCCGCCGCACATCAATAACCTGCCCTACGGAAAGGTGTTTTTAAGAGGCTCATTGCTTACTCTGCTAACTGACTCTGTAATTGTTCAACAGCTCTTGAAATAAATGGGCTGCTTATACGGGTAGGGAACTTGTTCAAAAGATAATGCTATGCTAAATAGAGCTTTTCAGTCATGACGCCACTTTTTGGGCCATCCCAGAATGCTAATTCACTACGGATTCCCTTGCCTATGTGTTGTTAGAAGCAGTTTTTGAGTTATGAGTAAAATTAGGTGTGCATTTTTGTACTAAATATGTAGGAAATGTCTGTTCAAAGAATGTTGACCATAGGCACTTATTTTACTCATAAATCTAAAACCGCTTTTCTAAAGAAAAAAACATTGTAAATACCTGAGCTTACCCATGGTTTGAGAGCACAAACTGACCAGCTCTGTACTGTAGATATCTAGGAGGATTGAGGAATTATGTGGAATGTTGTAGAAAGCTCTTGCTATAATTGTTGATTTTTGTCTTTCCTGACAGCCGAAGAACAACCAGTTGTTTGTGAACCTGAAGAATGCCGAGCCGAGGAAACGGCTTTCCCTGCTTGATCACACAGGAACTCTACCGGCCGACTGGAAGCAGGGCGGATCCTTCAATGAGCTCGGTGGGACCTCCAACAACCAACAGAACAGCCAAACATAATAATGCTCGGCAGCCCAGCGTTTACAGAACTTACAGGCCTTTTTTATTTTCAAAACGCGAGAAGTATCAAGCGCGAAACGCAAGTAACTTTGTGGGCGGATCTTGGGCGCTGTTGCTATTATACCGGCGGGATAAATGACTCTCGCACCCGACGCAAATCTAAAATGGGTTGGTCTGAAGTAGCTTCATTACCCATAGGTGTGGTTTGGGCGTAACGTGAAATAAACCAATCAGAGCGTCATCTCACATTCCCTTTAAGAGCAGGCGCGCTTGTTCCATGGCGGATTGCTATTATAACAGCGGATTTGCCAGGCGCACGCGAGAAGTGACATTGGGGATGGAGAAACACACCCAAACTAGCTTTGGTTAAACAGGTGTATAATAATTTGGGTAAATGTGTAAGCTAGATTTATGCCTATTTTTTCACATCTTCATGGGCACCACAATGATTTCCCTCGTGTGGTTATATTTTTCCTTGTAATTATGTATGGTTTGCAAAAATGGCAACTGCTGTGTCTATGTGTAGATGAGAGAAGCAAAGTGTGTGTGTTGTGCACACGCTACATTATGGCCAAGCATGCGCCCTTAAAATAGCATATGAATAACATGCGCAACGCGCCACTGACTTTAGACTAGGTTTCTCCTGGTCTGTGGCGGAATTGTTTTCTGAAACTGCAAAATAGCACCAGGGAACGTTTGTGCCGGAACACGCCTCCTCTTTGTGCTGAACCGCCCCCGGGAGCGCAAGTTCATTCCCTAATTTACCGACGTGCGTCTGTGGAGGGAAAAGTCCGCTGTGCATCGGGTGCAAAATAGGAATGATACATGCGTCAGTGTGCAAAGGCAATTGCGCTGTGTGCAAGATAGGGCCCTGATTGTGTCCTTTCAACGTCTTCTAACACACTGCATCAGTGTCTTTAGCTCCATTCATAGCTGCTGTGAGCTTTGTCAACAAGAGGACCACATGATTTTGACTTCTTCTGTCTTTTCTTGATTCTCTCATTAGGAGCTTATGGAGTTGACAGGCGTTACATGGGGAAATCACTTCGAGGTAAGAGATCGCTTAGCAAGCAAGAGAGGAAAATTCTGTCATCATCTGCTCTTGTTGTTCCAAACCTGTGTGCATTTCTTTCTTCTGTGGCACACAAAAGATGATATTTTGAAAAATGTCTTAGGCTTTTTTGGTCCATACTGCATACAATGAAAGTCAATGGGGTCCAATTGCATGCTCCAAAATATCTTCTATTGTGTTCCATATGCAGAAAGCAAGTCATACAGGTTAGGAACAACATGAGGGTGAGTAAATGATGAGAGAATGCTGATTTGTGGGTGGAGTATCCCTATAAACAATCTGACGATGTGAACAGATCTCTCTCTCTCTCTCTGTAGATCTTGTAAAGAGTGTGCCCTATCATGCCAGCTCCTGCTCTCTCAATAGTTCAGAGAACCCCTACGCCACCATCAAAGACCCTCCTCTGCTGCTGGCCAAGAGCTCTGAGTGCGGTTATGTGGAGATGAAGTCTCCCGCTCACAGAGATTCACCCTATGCTGAGATAAACGCCTCCAGCCCTGCCAGCAATAACGTCTACGAAGTCGGTAAGAGGATGATAAATCCAGCAATAGCAGAGACCTGCTCACTGTTTGTGTTATTCAAAGCTGACATAGTCACTGTAATGGAAATGAACCCGACTACTAATATTTTCTCAAATATGTTTCAATATTTAAAAGTTCTTATTTGTACTTGATACGATGTTGCTCCATGGGAGAAACGTCTTTCCTTGATGGGGCTACACATGGGAATCCACTCCATAAGAACAGTCTCAAGTAACTGTGCACAGGTGTAGTGTATGTCCCAGCCGAGCGGGAGTGACTCCTGTGCTTCTGCTGTGTTGAGTGAAGCCTGTTCCACTCGAGAGCAGCTGTTGTGTTCATGTCATGTCGGCTGGGGAACGTGTACATACATCATAATCGGGGTCGCACGGCTGTCTCCTATCAGCCCTGCGTCCAGATGAGGAAACCTGTTTAATATTGACACTTTCCAGCTGAAAGATCTGAGCTGAAGCACTGTTAGACTATCATGGACGAATCGGCCTGTCCACACATCTCTTAGGAAACCTCACCACGTCTCTCTTATACCTCTGATCTTCCACTGACCGCTCGAGAAGCAGCTGAAGACACAACATCAGCACTCGAACCACAACTCTGATCGCGGCCCGCTTCTGCTCCAGTGGCTGTAAAAGCTTACAAACAAACATGGCATAGAGGAACTACCAATTCAGTGTTAGTTTTTACACAGTTTTTGTTTTAGTCTAATTAAACGGTTTTGATTAAAAAAGCTATGACAACAATACAAGAAGAAAACGCTCCAAGATATTAACAATGTTTTCGAAGAAGTCAAATCTTTAATGAGTCTTCTTTCTTGCTAATCATTTTAGGTTCTTTGACTTACACGACAGAATGAAGCTGTTCACTATAGGAACTTGATGTTGGCAAACTACACTGCCCAGACAAAAAATAAAAGTCGCTGTTTGGATTTAAATAGGCAAATGCTTAAGAGACTACGATTGGATCATTATTGCAGCTCTGTCATGACAACTCTCGGGAGATTGGTATGGTAATAGAGATTGGCATGGTAATGAATATGGCAATGTTAATGTATTTGGTTTTGCTACGGCTTAACTTGCTACTGCCAGTACACTCACAGACATTGCCGTGAGCATGTAAGTCATGCTGTGCTGCTGCACATGTAACATACATGATTTAACCCCCAACAAAGCAGGAGAACAAACATCTAATCAGATAATTTACAGGTTGTACAGCCAATGCCAATAAAGCTGTTATGCCACAGCCGAAAAGAAGACTATTGCTATACATTTGTAAAGCACTCTACACAGTTGCACAGGGTAATGGGAGAAATAGACAATACAAGTAATATGTACGTGATGTTGAGTGAAAAAACAAGCACATATCTGCACAATGATGACATAGACAGGAATGGATATGACAAAACGCCCCCCAAAACATTATTTTTTTTTGTAATTGTACTGCATGTTTACTATGTATGTGTTCCTGGGTTACCTTGCTGCCCGGCTTAACGCTAGTGACTTAAAGTTTAATTGTTTGATTGTCGTTTAGCGTGACTCAGACACACAAGCATCTGAATCAATTTAGCATAGCTAATGAAAACATTGCTCTTGGAAATAAATGAATTAAAGTTACACCTCTAAATATGGTGAACGCCGTTTAAAGCGCAAACTCTTATGTCACATGAACTGTTTTCATATCCATGCTAAACAGCGTATAAAACAGCAATAACATACAATAGACACTGCTGCTGCATAAACACATGCAGTAAACACTCACCCTGTTGACATGACTCTGGTTTAAAACATGTAAATATACTCCATTTAAGAATTAATATCCGGACCACACAATATACACAGAGATTATGTAATAAAAGATCATTCACTTATCTTAGATGTGGATTCCAGATGAGTTCTGAAAGCGCACTGCACACTGCTAACTGCTAACTGCTAAGTTGTAAGCTGCTAAACAAAGACATATAGTGTCGGGACAATGATAGACTGTGCATTTATTTGTATTTATTAAACTGCAAAGACTTTGTGCATGTCTGAAACTTAACAAAGAATAAAAAACAACACTGCAATATATTACTGCCTGTTAAATAAAGCAACATGCAGTATATTCTTAATGTTTCTTGGTCTTCTGCTGGACTGAAGCACAGGCTCGACTCTTCAACACAATGCTGACACACAAAACTCAGACGACACAAACACTTTAAACCCCAGCAGAACATTAAACACTCTCAGATCTCAGCAGAGGAGGGTTAAACAACACAAACAGCATTACCAGCTCCACTTATTACTAACAGTTTGACTTTATTTCTGTCAGACGTCTACTGAGAATTAACAGAGGTTTAGATGTTGATGATTTATTGAAAAAAATATATATATATATAAATTGTAAGTTATAAAAAATTACAAAAGTTTATTCGATCATAAAATTATAAACCCTGTGAAATTATAACAAGAGATCAAACACTGACTGTTGTGGTAATCGGATACTTTAACACATTGTGCACAAAACACGTTTGAACCACTGCCATATTCAGTCATACACAGACATCAAGAATCAGCATATGAATCTCAACAACGGTGACATGCTTCATGCTGCAATGCATGCTGGGAACTATGGATGAGTTTTATACTATGGTAGCTCCCAGAATGCATTGCAGCATGAAGCATTTGAACCGTTATTGAGATTCATATGCTGATTCTTGATGTCTGTGTGTGACTGAATATGGCAGTGGTTCAAACGTGTTTTGTGCACATTGTGTTTGAAAAAATATCTGATTAACACAGCAAAGTTTGTGTTCAACAATAAATACTATTTGTTCAGTAAGTTTCTGTTTAATAAAAACAATTTAATGCACACCATCTATCACCGTCTATCATTGTCCTGACAATCTTTTGAATGTTTTTTAGTAGAAACGTACAACTTTGAGTAAAACATCCAATTTACGGCAATCATTTTCCACGTTTTCTAATTACACTCAACTAATTGCATTTTACAGTGTAAATATATTGTAAATTCATCTTTCAATAAATAAAAAGCGGCAATTCCTTATGTATTATTCAATATATTGTAATCTATAACTCATTATATTAACGCAATATATTATCGTATATTTACAGTGAGGAAAATAAGTATTTGAACACCCTGCTATTTTGCAAGTTCTCCCACTTAGAAATCATGGAGGGGTCTGAAATTGTCATCGTAGGTGCATGTCCACTGTGAGAGACATAATCTAAAAAAAAAAATCCAGAAATCACAATGTATGATTTTTTAACTATTTATTTGTATGATACAGCTGCAAATAAGTATTTGAACACCTGAGAAAATCAATGTTAATATTTGGTACAGTAGCCTTTGTTTGCAATTACAGAGGTCAAACGTTTCCTGTAGTTTTTCACCAGGTTTGCACACACTGCAGGAGGGATTTTGGCCCACTCCTCCACACAGATCTTCTCTAGATCAGTCAGGTTTCTGGGCTGTCGCTGAGAAACACGGAGTTTGAGCTCCCTCCAAAGATTCTCTATTGGGTTTAGGTCTGGAGACTGGCTAGGCCACACCAGAACCTTGATATGCTTCTTACAGAGCCACTCCTTGGTTATCCTGGCTGTGTGCTTCGGGTCATTGTCATGTTGGAAGACCCAGCCTTCAATGCTCTAATTGAGGGAAGGAGGTTGTTCCCCAAAATCTTGCAATACATGGCCCCGGTCATCCTCTCCTTAATACAGTGCAGTCGCCCTGTACCATGTGCAGAAAAACACCCCCAAAGCATGATGCTACCACCCCATGCTTCACAGTAGGGATGGTGTTCTTGGGATGGTACTCATCATTCTTCTTCCTCCAAACACGTTTAGTGGAATTATGACCAAAAAGTTCTATTTTGGTCTCATCTGACCACATGACTTTCTCCCATGACTCCTCTGGATCATCCAAATGGTCACTGGCAAACTTAAGACGGGCCTTGACATGTGCTGGTTTAAGCAGGGGAACCTTCCGTGCCATGCATGATTTCAAACCATGACGTCTTAGTGTATTACCAACAGTAACCTTGGAAACGGTGGTCCCAGCTCTTTTCAGGTCATTGACCAGCTCCTCCTGTGTAGTTCTGGGCTGATTTCTCACCTTTCTTAGGATCATTGAGACCCCACGAGGTGAGATCTTGCATGGAGCCCCAGTCCGAGGGAGATTGACAGTCATGTTTAGCTCCTTCCATTTTCTAATGATTGCTCCAACAGTGGACCTTTTTTCACCAAGCTGCTTGGCAATTTCCCCGTAGCCCTTTCCAGCCTTGTGGAGATGTACAATTTTGTCTCTAGTGTCTTTGGACAGCTCTTTGGTCTTGACCGTTAGTAGTTGGATTCTTACTGATTGTATGGGGTGGACAGGTGTCTTTATGCAGCTAACGACCTCAAACAGGTGCATCTAATTTAGGATAATAAATGGAGTGGAGGTGGACATTTTAAAGGCAGACTAACAGGTCTTTGAGGGTCAGAATTCTAGCTGATAGACAGGTGTTCAAATACTTATTTGCAGCTGTATCATACAAATAAATAGTTAAAAAATCATATATTGTGATTTTTGGTTTTTCTTTTTTAGATTATGTCTCTCACAGTGGACATGCACCTACGATGACAATTTCAGACCCCTCCATGATTTCCAAGTGGGAGAACTTGCAAAATAGCAGGGTGTTCAAATACTTATTTTCCTCACTGTATATCATGAATATATGGAAATATATTTTCGTTCCGTAAGGGTGTAGCTTTTCATTTCTTAAACAACCATGTAGGAAGTCACATCATAACCATATTTCAAGATGACAATGTCAAGATTCATCAGGCTCAAATTGTGAAGGAATGGTTGAGAGGAGCGAGAAGAATCATTTTCACCTCTGAGTCCAGATCTTGAATTCACTGACAGTCTTTGGGATGTGCTGGAGGAGACTTTACAGAGTGCTGGACTCTTGCACTGACATTACCAGAGCTTGAGCACCTCTTGACGGAAATAACATACATTTTAGTCAAGATCTTGTATTGATAATGCAAATCCAAACTGTGACACTTTTTTTGGGCCGGGCAGTGTATATGTTCTAAAGAATAAAAATACATTCTACTATTTAGTCAGTTTTATTGATAATGAAATAATAACATGAACTGTCTCATTGTTTGGGCCCATCATTGTCCTAGGCATGTTAAAGTCTTTAATTATTGAAACTGCGTATATCTCATCTACACTCTTATTTTCTAGTTTGCATCAGTATTTTGTCTCGATGCGAACGAGAGCCGTGAATCCTGTCGTGCACACACACGTGCCAGCAGTGTTCGGCTGATCCGCGCCACTTCTGCATGTCCATCGAGTGCATAAACCGATACATATTAATCATGAGACAGTGTTCTAGTGTTCTTCCATATCCCATCTGCATCTCTGGTGGCTGAGCTCCTCTGATATTAAATGATATTAAATGTAGCACTATTATTGCTTTATCATCTTTTCAATACTTTAATAGTTTTTAACTGTTTTTTTTTGTATCACCGCATTTGAAGCCACTGGTTTTCCCACAGTGGGACTCGACTTTCCTGCGGAAACTGTTGAGTTTTTGTCACAACTGATTCTTGGTATTGATAAATAATTAGTCAGATCAAATTATATAACCTCAAGTGCCACGCACATAAGACACGTGCTCATTATTGCTAACAGTTTGAACCTGTTTTCTTCCATTTCCAGAGCCGACCATCAGTTCTGTTCTCACGCTCTCCAACAACTGCAACGGGCCGTTTTGTCAAGATCCATACGACCTCCCAAAGAACAGCCACATCCCGTGCCATTACGACCTCCTGCCCACGAGAGACAGCAGCCCGTCACCCCTCGAGGACACGGACCGCAAATAACGCTCACAGACGCCAGTGACGGGTCAGAAGATCTCTGCTGTCAGTCATCATTATAAATGCTTTCACATCTGAATAGTTCTCGTCAAAACTATTTTTCAAGTACCTGTCCTGTGGAGAACAAGAGGGCGAGTGTTTCAGCAAACATTCCCGATATTCAGCTCGACATAAACGACTCATTCCATTCATTAATAACAACATGTCACAGAAATACAAGACAATCCTCGATGTTTCTGATAGAAGATGTCAGATTTTTCCCAATGACAGTTTTCTGTTTCTTTCATTAGGATATTTAGTATATTAATACTGTTCTGTTTCTGTTGATAATATTTTTTTTTGTCCGAAAGTATTTCAGGTTTACCAAAGGTTGACGTGCCCTGATAAAGCACTGAGAAAGCGTGTTGTATTTATATTGACAGCTGCCCATTAAATATAGTTTAAAGTCACAAGTTTCAAAATTTTTTAGCTTGCGCCTTTTGATTTTAGTTCTATAAATCATGATCACTGAAATGAAGGACAAATACTTTATAGTGTTTAGTACTTTATAGTTTTTAAAGTAAAGCTAAAGCTGGACTTTTGCGAAGAAAGACAAATCTTAAAGATGATGTGATGGGGTGAGTTTGATATGAATAAATCTTTGGAGTATTTAGGACAAACATTCATAAGTGTAATGAGTCTTAAAGCACTCTGAGCCTGAACTTTAACTGTATAAAACTGTACATAGTACCAGTTCGTCTACGAATTGCATTTATTTGCTATAAAAATTTAACATATTCCTAAATTCCTTTATAACTTGACCAATATTGTTCAAACCTGGACATGCAGTGAAGACCTCAGTATACTGTGTTTTCAATAGATTTTTTTTATTTCAGTTTACTAAATATGCCACACAATGAAATGATTAATAATACTGATTCCAAAAACAACTGAGTGTGTATGAGTGTGTGCTGTATGTATCTTAAAACTGTATCTTTGTTTTGCATTTCTCCTGCTCTTTTTTAATAAATGCACAAAGCTGCACAGTGTGATTTTTCCCTTCCCAAAGAGCAGTTCCTTTATATGATAATATATCCCCTATAAAAACACGTTCTTTCTAAAACAATTTTAGCTGAAATATCCTGGATATGCAGTTGTGATACAATAAAATGACGAATTGTCAAGTTGATATATTTAGCCGAGCTTAAAGCTGTAAATAATTCCTTGCTATTGTTTCTATCATTGATTTCAGTAAATGCACAGTGAATCACAGTGAACATGTTTCAGACAAACCAGTTTCAGTCAATCACTGAATACACACAGCAAAAACTCCAGTGTTGAATAAACTCTCCTGGGAGTTTATTTGGCTCCACACTCAAGAATGTAAAAGTGGTAAAATATGAGTGTTAAATTAACACTGAAGCAGTGTTAAAGTTAATGAGATAATTAAGTGATTAATTGAGTGAAGATTGAGCATTATTGAAGACAGCTGATGTTAACAAGCAGAATCACTGAAGGAGAAAATCAAAATGTTTATGTCACCATTATGGTGATCGGTGTTTGCTTCAGTTGGGCTCATGACCCTTAAGTTATTAGGGCCCGAGCACCGATGGTGAGAGGACCCTATTGTTTTTGCTCCGTTTATTAAGTTGGCTTGAGAAAGCCAACTTACTGAAATCCTATTTAAACTTATTATTATTCTTTTTCTGACCCAAAATTTTCTGACTCTAACTCTCCAAACTCGGGTCAGACTTTCAGACTGTTCTGACTTGGTGTGCTATATCTTTTCAGACTGATTTGACTTTCAGTTTTCTTAAAAATTAATATTAAACATCATAAAAATCCCATAGACTTACATTGCAGACTGCTCAAATTGAGCCAAGACTACGGTGGCCCATTTGTGCACAAACACAAAAACTCAAATCTAAATTCTCTGAAGCCCTGGACTCAATTAAACTACCATTCAATGTACTTATAAAACTATCTATCTATCTATCTATCTATCTATCTATCTATCTATCTATCTATCTATCTATCTATCTATCTATCTATCTATCTATCTATCTATCTATCTATCTATCTATCTATCTATCTATCTATCTATCTTCAAACTGTATCTATCTATCTATCTTCAAACTGTATCTATCTATCTATCTTCAAACTGTATCTATCTATCTATCTATCTATCTATCTATCTATCTATCTATCTATCTATCTTCAAACTGTATCTATCTATCTATCTATCTATCTATCTATCTATCTATCTATCTATCTATCTATCTATCTATCTATCTATCTATCTATCTATCTATCTATCTATCTATCTATCTACAGTTAGGTCCATATATATTTGGACACAGGCACAATTTTCATACTTTTGGTTCTGTATGCCAACAGAATAAAATTAAAATGAAACAATCAAGATGAATTTGAAGTGCAGACTTTCAGCTTTAATTCAAGGGGTTGAACAAAAATATCAAGTCAACATTTTAGGAACTGCAACCATTTTTTTACACAGTACCCCCATTTTCAGGAGCTCAAATGTAATTGGACAAATTAATATAATCATAAATAAAATGTTCATTTTTAATATTTTGTTGAGAATCCTTTGCAGGCAATGACTGCCTGAAGTCTGGAACCCATGGACATCACCAAAGACTGGGTTTCCTGCTTTGTGATGCTTTGCCAGGCCTTAACTGCAGCTTTCTTCAGTTGTTGTTTGTTCGTAGGTCTTTCTGCCTTTAGTTTTGCCTTCAGCAAGTGAAATGCATGCTCGATCGGGTTGAGATCAGGTGATTGACTCGGCCATTGCAGAATATTCCACTTCTTTTCCTTAAAAAACTCCTGGGTTGCTTTTGCAGTGTGTTTTGGATCATTGTCAATCTGTACCATGAAGCGCTGTCCAACCAACTTTGCTGCATTTGGCTTAATCTGGGCAGACAGTATATTCCTATACACTTCAGAATTCATCCGGCTGCTTCTGTCTTCTGTCACATCATCAATAAACACCAGTGATCCAGTGCCACTGGAAGCCATGCATGCCCATGCCATCACACTGCCTCCACCATGTTTTACAGATGATGTTGTATTCTTTGGATCATGAGCTGTTCCAAGCCTTCTCCATACTTTTTTCTTCCCGTCATTTTGGTACAGGTTGATCTTAGTTTCATCCGTCCAAAGAATGCTTTTCCAGAACTGGTCAGGCTTTTTTAGATGCTTTTTGGCAAAGTCTAATCTGGCCTTTCTATTCTTGATGCTTATGAATGGTTTGCACCTTGTGGTGAACCCTCTGTATTTGCTCTCGTGAAGTCTTCTCTTGATTGTAGACTTTGACAATGACACGCCTACCTCCTGGAGAGTGTCCTTCACTTGGCTGGATGTTGTGAATGGGTTTTTCTTTACCATGGAGAGGATCCTGCGATCATCTACCACTGTTGTCTTCCGTGGACGTCCAGGCCTTTTTATGTTGCTGAGCTCACCAGTGCATTCTTTTTTTCTCAGAATGTACCAAACTGTTGATTTGGCCACTCCTAATATTGCTATCTCTCAGATGGATTTATTTTGTTTTTGAAGCCTAATGATGGTCTGTTTGATTTGCATGGAGTGCTCCTTTGAACGCATGATGTAGGTTCACAGCAATAGATTCCAAATGCAAATACTACACTTAGAATCAACTCCAGACCTTTTACCTGCTTAATTGATGAAGAAATAATAAAGAAATAGCCCACACCTGTCCATGAAATCACTTTTGATTCAATTGTCCAATTACTTTTGGTCCCTTGAAAAAGGGGAGGTGGCTCTCTCAAGAGCTGTAATTCCTAAACCTGTGCACTTTCAGCCCATATCCATTAAATAACTATAGCTTGAATATGTTTTGGTAAATACCTGAAAAAAGAAAAATTGTGCCTGTGTCCAAATATTTATGGACCTAACTGTATCTATCTATCTATCTATCTATCTATCTATCTATCTATCTATCTATCTATCTATCTATCTATCTATCTATCTATCTATCTATCTATCTATCTATCTATCTATCTATCTATCTATCTATCTATCTATCTATCTATCTATCTATCTATCTATCTAATCTTCAAACTGTATCTATCTATCAATCTTCATACTGTATCTATCTATCAATCAATCTATCTTACTAATCTATCTATCTTTCTAACTAACTTATCTATCTATCTTTCTTTTTAACTAATCTATCTATCTTTCTAACTAACTTATCTTTCTGTCTTTCTTACTGATCTATCTATCTTTCTAACTAACTAACTTATCTTTCTTTATTTCTTACTAATCGATCTATCTTTCTATCTAACTTATCTGTCTTTCTTTATCTATCTATCTATAACTTATTTTATAAATATAGCTCTGCCATAGCACTTCACTGATCTTTGTTATAATGTATTTTGTTCAAGAGATTATATATGTTGCTGTACTTTTTTAATGTACTCTTATGTATTTATTTTGCAATGTACACAACAAGATACTAGATATTAAAGTTTTCTTGATTTCAAAGTCTGTGTATGTCTTGACATTTATATTTAATTATTTTGGCACTTTTAATATACCATTTTGAATACTGAATAAAACAGCTTTATAATAAACTATTAGTGTAATGCTAATACATTTTTAATGAGCTGAAATGATGTTTAAATATTCTTGAAGCACATTAAAATGAAGCTTCAAATATATTATAAATGTAGTTTAAGACATGAAAGTATATTTTTAATGAAATTTAATAAATTAAAATATAGTACTAATAGCTTAAAATTGATCTTAAGCATATCTTGAAATACACTTAATATACTTGTTGTTTGAAAATAATACATTTAATACACACTTTGTATAGTACAATTTAAATATATTTATTTTTCACCTGGGTATATTGCTAGTATGTTTCGAAGACACTCATAATGGATTTGTAATGTACTTGTAACACAAATAAAGTACACTTTAATATCACTATAAGCATGTAATTAGTCCCTACACAGGCACATGAAACTTTAAATATAGAATATAAAGACACAATTGTTGAGGGTGTGTCTGTGGTCAAGAGGCTGGAAGAAGAACTGAAAGAATTAGAGAGAGAGAGAGAAAATAAAGCTGGTGAATGAAGCTTTTCACTGTGTGGAAACTCTGGAGATGATCGCACTCAACACTGATTCTCTGTTCACACTTCAGCACAGTGATTTTCTGACTGAGAAGCTAAAGGAAATAAATGAGCCTGAAAAAGCTAAAATACTGGAAAACATCAAGAAGAGACTCAACATAAACACAAATCATGCCTCAGCTTCTCAAACCCTGATGAAACTCTGAATCCGTAATAGGATCCTGAAAATGTTTCTGCTTCTTTCAAAAACATGTCCTTGATATAAAGCTATATCATCATAAATGAATTTGATTATTTTATGAATCTAACACTATATGCTAAATTATATTATGTAAAATACTATCGTGATACTAAACACAATCCACAATATTGTTATTTATCATAAAATGATGTGCATGCAAGTGGCTGTTTTAGGGACTGATAGGAATTGTATTATTAAGCACTGCCATCTAGAGGCCATTTGAGACTGTCCTGCAGTCACGAAAGCTTTGCTTTAATCTGGACTCTGCAGTTTTTGGCCTCACACATTGCTTCATGGAGATCCTCTGGCCGCCATGCAGACCAGATACAATGACGATAAAAACAGATAAGATAAATGGAAAGATTCAAAGTCAAACTCCACATGGCAACAGGAACAGGAAATTACATCACCAGAACTTCATTTTTTTTTTACTCAAATCAATGTATCAATAAACAACATAAACTTCTAAATAGCTCACAGTCGTAGTTAAATGAATGTAAACAAATATAGTGGAATCAGACTTTTTCCCCCCTAAATTTTGTGGTTGCAGGTTTATGCTAAAAATATGCATGATGACAAAGAAAAATCTAAATTTAGGACTGAAACTAGATTTGACTGGAGAATATCTGTGGCAAATTCTTTTGATTAGACATGGACTGCATTTGGAAAAAGGCCACACGCCTGTTTATTTATTCTAATTCAATCATAATTATAAGAACACAGTATACATCAATATTAGTCAAATATCTTTCTGCAATGGAGGTATGTGTGACTGCTGAAGACACATTCTTTTCTATCTAACTATTTGATATTTACAAAGCAAAAGTTACTTAGAAAAAGCTTTAGAATGCTAGCATGCTATACATTTCATAACTCTGATCTTAACCGGTTCAAATTCCAGGAAAAGGTCACATAATGTATTGGTACATTAACCAATCATCCTGCATGTCAATGGCATATTTTGATCTCACTTTCTCTGCTGTTTGTTAATGGCTAATAAGTAATTTACAAATGCATTATTAATCGTTGATAAGCAGTTACAACGCATGAATAAAATGACTTTGATGCAATTCCTGCCAAATAGTGAGCCATTTTTAACTCACGTTAAAAATGCTTAATAAATGTATTTATTCACACTTATTTAACTCAAAGCCAGATTGATTTACTTCACGATGCAGCAAAAATAGTGAGATTGAATTAATGAATGAATGAAGTGTTTATATAGCGCTTTCATATACGTACCACTGTACACAAAGCACTTTAAATCATATCAGGGAATCTCTCCTCAATCACCACCAGTGTAAAGCATCTACTTGGATGATGCGACGGCAGCCACAGTACAACGGCGCCAGTGCTCTCGCCACACACCAGCTATAAGTGGAGCCAGTGCTCTCGCCACACGCCAGCTATAGGTGGAGCCAGTGCTCTCGCCACACACCAGCTATAAGTGGAGCCAGTGCTCTCGCCACACGCCAGCTATAAGTGGAGACAGTGCTCTCGCCACACACCAGCTATAGGTGGAGCCAGTGCTCTCGCCACACACCAGCTATAGGTGGAGACAGTGCTCTCGCCACACACCAGCTATAGGTGGAGCCAGTGCTCTCGCCACACGCCAGCTATAAGTGGAGACAGTGCTCTCGCCACACACCAGCTATAGGTGGAGCCAGTGCTCTCGCCACACACCAGCTATAGGTGGAGCCAGTGCTCTCGCCACACGCCAGCTATAAGTGGAGACAGTGCTCTCGCCACACACCAGCTATAGGTGGAGCCAGTGCTCTCGCCACACACCAGCTATAGGTGGAGCCAGTGCTCTCGCCACACACCAGCTATAGGTGGAGCCAGTGCTCTCGCCACACACCAGCTATAGGTGGAGCCAGTGCTCTCGCCACACGCCAGCTATAAGTGGAGACAGTGCTCTCGCCACACACCAGCTATAGGTGGAGCCAGTGCTCTCGCCACACACCAGCTATAGGTGGAGACAGTGCTCTCGCCACACACCAGCTATAGGTGGAGACAGTGCTCTCACCACACACCAGCTATAGGTGGAGCCAGTGCTCTCGCCACACACCAGCTATAGGTGGAGCCAGTGCTCTCGCCACACACCAGCTATAGGTGGAGACAGTGCTCTCACCACACACCAGCTATAGGTGGAGCCAGTGCTCTCGCCACACACCAGCTATAGGTGGAGCCAGTGCTCTCGCCACACGCCAGCTATAAGTGGAGACAGTGCTCTCGCCACACACCAGCTATAGGTGGAGCCAGTGCTCTCGCCACACACCAGCTATAGGTGGAGCCAGTGCTCTCGCCACACACCAGCTATAGGTGGAGCCAGTGCTCTCGCCACACGCCAGCTATAGGTGGAGCCAGTGCTCTCGCCACACACCAGCTATAGGTGGAGAGAGTGCTCTCGCCACACACTATGTATAGGTGGAGCCAGTGCTCTCACCACACACCATGTATAGGTGGAGCCAGTGCTCTCACCACACACTATGTATAGGTGGAGCCAGTGCTCTCACCACACACCAGCTATAGGTGGAGCCAGTGCTCTCACCACACACCAGCTATAGGTGGAGACAGTGCTCTCGCCACACACCATGTATAGGTGGAGAGAGTGCGCTCGCCACACACCAGCTATAGGTGGAGACAGTGCTCTCGCCACACACTATGTATAGGTGGAGCCAGTGCTCTCACCACACACCATGTATAGGTGGAGCCAGTGCTCTCACCACACACCAGCTATAGGTGGAGCCAGTGCTCTCACCACACACCAGCTATAGGTGGAGACACTGCTCTCGCCACACACCATGTATAGGTGGAGCCAGTGCTCTCGACACACACCAGCTATAGGTGGAGACAGTGCTCTCGCCACACACTATGTATAGGTGGAGCCAGTGCTCTCACCACACACCATGTATAGGTGGAGCCAGTGCTCTCACCACACACTATGTATAGGTGGAGCCAGTGCTCTCACCACACACCAGCTATAGGTGGAGCCAGTGCTCTCGCCACACACCATGTATAGGTGGAGCCAGTGCTCTCGCCACACGCCAGCTATAGGTGGAGACAGTGCTCTCGCCACACACCATGTATAGGTGGAGAGAGTGCTCTCACCACACACCAGCTATAGGTGGAGACAGTGCTCTCACCACACACCAGCTATAGGTGGAGCCAGTGCTCTCGACACACACCAGCTATAGGTGGAGACAGTGCTCTCACCACACACCAGCTATAGGTGGAGACAGTGCTCTCGCCACACACCAGCTATAGGTGGAGACAGTGCTCTCACCACACACCATGTATAGGTGGAGCCAGTGCTCTCGACACACACCAGCTATAGGTGGAGACAGTGCTCTCACCACACACCAGCTATAGGTGGAGACACTGCTCTCGCCACACACCATGTATAGGTGGAGCCAGTGCTCTCGACACACACCAGCTATAGGTGGAGACAGTGCTCTCACCACACACCAGCTATAGGTGGAGACAGTGCTCTCGCCACACACCAGCTATAGGTGGAGACAGTGCTCTCACCACACACCAGCTATAGGTGGAGACAGTGCTCTCGACACACACCATGTATAGGTGGAGCCAGTGCTCTCACCACACACCAGCTATAGGTGGAGACAGTGCTCTCGCCACACACCAGCTATAGGTGGAGACAGTGCTCTCACCACACACCATGTATAGGTGGAGCCAGTGCTCTCGACACACACCAGCTATAGGTGGAGACAGTGCTCTCACCACACACCAGCTATAGGTGGAGACACTGCTCTCGCCACACACCATGTATAGGTGGAGCCAGTGCTCTCGACACACACCAGCTATAGGTGGAGACAGTGCTCTCACCACACACCAGCTATAGGTGGAGACAGTGCTCTCGCCACACACCAGCTATAGGTGGAGACAGTGCTCTCACCACACACCATGTATAGGTGGAGCCAGTGCTCTCGCCACACACCAGCTATAGGTGGAGACAGTGCTCTCACCACACACCATGTATAGGTGGAGCCAGTGCTCTCAACACACACCAGCTATAGGTGGAGACAGTGCTCTCACCACACACCAGCTATAGGTGGAGACAGTGCTCTCGACACACACCATGTATAGGTGGAGCCAGTGCTCTCACCACACACCAGCTATAGGTGGAGACAGTGCTCTCGCCACACACCAGCTATAGGTGGAGACAGTGCTCTCACCACACACCATGTATAGGTGGAGCCAGTGCTCTCAACACACACCAGCTATAGGTGGAGACAGTGCTCTCACCACACACCAGCTATAGGTGGAGACAGTGCTCTCGACACACACCATGTATAGGTGGAGCCAGTGCTCTCACCACACACCAGCTATAGGTGGAGACAGTGCTCTCACCACACACCAGCTATAGGTGGAGACACTGCTCTCGCCACACACCAGCTATAGGTGGAGCCAGTGCTCTCGCCACACACCAGCTATAGGTGGAGACAGTGCTCTCGACACACACCATGTATAGGTGGAGCCAGTGCTCTCACCACACACCAGCTATAGGTGGAGACAGTGCTCTCGCCACACACCAGCTATTGTTGGAGACAGTGCTCTCACCACACACCATGTATAGGTGGAGACAGTGCTCTCGACACACACTAGCTATTGTGGGAGACAGTGCTCTTGCCACACACCAGCTATAGGTGGAGACAGTGCTCTCGCCACACGCCAGCTATAGGTGGAGCCAGTGCTCTCGCCACACACCAGCTATAGGTGGAGCCAGTGCTCTCGCCACACACCAGCTATAGGTGGAGCCAGTGCTCTCGCCACACACCAGCTATAGGTGGAGCCAGTGCTCTCGTTACACACCAGCTATAGGTGGAGCCAGTGCTCTCGTTACACGCCAGCTATAGGTGGAGACAGTGCTCTCGCCACACGCCAGCTATAGGTGGAGCCAGTGCTCTCGCCACACACCAGCTATAGGTGGAGCCAGTGCTCTCGCCACACACCAGCTATAGGTGGAGCCAGTGCTCTCACTACACACCAGCTATAGGTGGAGCCAGTGCTCTCGCCACACACCAGCTATAGGTGGAGCCAGTGCTCTCACTACACACCAGCTATAGGTGGAGCCAGTGCTCTCGTTACACACCAGCTATAGGTGGAGCCAGTGCTCTCACTACACACCAGCTATAGGTGGAGCCAGTGCTCTCGCCACACGCCAGCTATAGGTGGAGCCAGTGCTCTCGCCACACACCAGCTATAGGTGGAGCCAGTGCTCTCGCCACACGCCAGCTATAGGTGGAGACAGTGCTCTCGCCACACACCAGCTATAGGTGGAGAGAGTGCGCTCGCCACACACCAGCTATAGGTGGAGCCAGTGCTCTCACCACACACCAGCTATAGGTGGAGCCAGTGCTCTCACCACACACCAGCTATAGGTGGAGAGAGTGCGCTCGCCACACACCAGATATAGGTGGAGCCAGTGCTCTCGCCACACACCATGTATAGGTGGAGACAGTGCTCTCACCACACACCATGTATAGGTGGAGCCAGTGCTCTCGCCACACACCATGTATAGGTGGAGCCAGTGCTCTCACCACACACCATGTATAGGTGGAGCCAGTGCTCTCGCCACACACCATGTATAGGTGGAGCCAGTGCTCTCACCACACACCAGATATAGGTGGAGACAGTGCTCTCGCCACACACCAGCTATAGGTGGAGACAGTGCTCTCACCACACACCATGTATAGGTGGAGACAGTGCTCTCACCACACACCATGTATAGGTGGAGCCAGTGCTCTCGCCACACACCATGTATAGGTGGAGCCAGTGCTCTCGCCACACACCATGTATAGGTGGAGCCAGTGCTCTCGCCACACACCATGTATAGGTGGAGCCAGTGCTCTCGCCACACACCATGTATAGGTGGAGCCAGTGCTCTCACCACACACCATGTATAGGTGGAGCCAGTGCTCTCGCCACACACCATGTATAGGTGGAGCCAGTGCTCTCACCACACACCAGCTATAGGTGGAGACACTGCTCTCGCCACACACCATGTATAGGTGGAGCCAGTGCTCTCACCACACACCATGTATAGGTGGAGCCAGTGCTCTCGACACACACCAGCTATAGGTGGAGACAGTGCTCTCACCACACACCAGCTATAGGTGGAGCCAGTGCTCTCGCCACACACCATGTATAGGTGAAGACAGTGCTCTCGACACACACTAGCTATAGGTGGAGCCAGTGCTCTCGCCACACACCAGCTATAGGTGGAGACAGTGCTCTCGCCACACACCAGCTATAGGTGGAGACAGTGCTCTCGCTACACACCAGCTATAGTTGGAGACAGTGCTCTGGCTACACATCATGTATAGGTGGAGACAGTGCTCTCGACACACACCATGTGTAGGTGGAGACAGTGCTCTTGCCGCACACCAGCTATAGGTGGAGACAGTGCTCTCGCCACACACCAGCTATAGGTGGAGACAGTGCTCTCGCTACACACCAGCTATAGGTGGAGATAGTGCTGTCGCCACACACCAGCTATAGGTGGAGACAGTGCTCTGGCCACACACCAGCTATAGGTGGAGACAGTGCTCTCGCCACACACCAGATATAGGTGGAGACAGTGCTCTCGCTACACACCAGCTATAGTTGGAGACAGTGCTCTGGCTACACATCATGTATAGGTGGAGACAGTGCTCTTGCCGCACACCAGCTATAGGTGGAGACAGTGCTCTCGCCACACACCAGCTATAGGTGGAGATAGTGCTGTCGCCACACACCAGCTATAGGTGGAGACAGTGCTCGTACCTGTATTTACATCCTGTTTTCGGTCGAAGTCCACAGTAGTCGATTGTCAAGTTCACGCGCATAGATTTAGTTACCTATGATCACGCGCGTGAACTCGACAATCGACTACTGTGGACTTCGACCGAAAACAGGATGTAAATACAGGTATGTGTTTTAAAAAGAGGATAACACAGTGTAGGCAACACCGATTTTTGTCGTTGTTCTCTGTACTGACAGCACTCCAAATTTACAAAAAAATTAGCCAAATGTTAAAACTGACCGGAGTTCTCCTTTAATGTAAAACCTGTGAACCATTTATTTATGAGTTAGAAAAGTTAATAACCTATGAAAGTGAACCTTAATGTAAAGTGGAAACCTGTGAACCATTTATTCACAAGTTAGAAACATTAATAACCTATGAAAGTAAATCTTAATGAAAAGTGGAAACCTGTGAACCATTTATTCATGATTTTGAAATATTAATAACCTGTGAAAGTGAACCTTCATGTAAATTGGAAACCTGTGAACCATTTATTCATGAGTACATTAAAACCATGTGAAAGTGAACCTATAATACAGTTTTTTTTATCACCCATACCTTATCCCATTTGCAATGTGCAGTACAACATGCGTGAGACCCAAACAATTAAGCGTACTGTAGCCATTAGAATCATTAATAAATATAGTTTTAATAATTATAATATTAATAAATATTTAATATAATAAAATGAAAGGGAATTGCTTATGTGCATGGCAATCTCCTGAAACGAATGATTCAAGAGAGCCGATTCGCTAAAACGAGTCACCCGTCGCAACTGAACAATAACACATAAGTATCTTAATTTTGGCTTTGATTTTCTTGTTAATATTTGTCTTGTGTATTTCTACAATGTCTAAATAACTTCCAAATGATTTAATGAAAAGTGACATCACTCTAAACTGTTTTGTTGAATCGCCCGTCTCAGCTTCAGACGTGGCACTGTGCGACGTCATCAGCGCGCGGCCGTGTTGATCCACTGTTAGGAATACTGTCTATGGTTGTTTCTCGCACTTCTTTTGCTCCCGTTTCAAAACTTACTCTCCGCGTCAGGTAAGAATTGTGATTTTTCATTCATTATTAAGTGAATATTGTGTAGAAAAACACTTAAATTGCACCGTCTGTTGGAAAATGCTGTTACCCTGAAGCAGAATCCACAGAGACATTGATTAGAGAGTGCGTATCACTAACGTTACCAGATCTCGATAATATTTCATCATGAATGAGACATCAGTGATCATGAGTGTATCGAAGTAAAGCGTGAATTGTGTAGTGTAATTTGCGTGTGAGTGGACATGTGTGTTCGCAGTAATAATCGATACATTACTATGAATCGATCAGTGATCAGCTGTGAGTTTTTCATCACATATCAACACACACACACACACACACACACACACACACACCTGAGGATCAATGCCATCATACTGTTGGTCCATTACAGATATTATACGTAATATTACAAAGATTCATTCACGTAAGAACTTTAAGTGTACTACAACGTTCTAAATCATTTTCATAATTGAAGTAATGATATTATTAATATTATGGATGTCAACATTTCATCAATGTTCATAATATATTAATTTAAATATGTTGTCCGCGCATGCTCAGTCATGTGTAATGAAAGTCCCGATCCGGATGTCCTCATAGACTGCAGGACACACAGATGAAGACGGCGTTTGACTACTTCTGACTGACCTGTTTCCAGTAAAATATCTAAACATTCTTAAATCAAGATACATTTAATTGAGAAGCAAAATTACATAAGATATCAAGTCTTCAAAATTAAGAGCTTAAAACAAGAACAAATATCTGACAGCGGGGTCAGAAAAATAATCTTGTTTCCCCTGTTATTTGTTCTCAGCCCCACTGGCAGATATATTTTTCTTATTTTATGCATGAACAAATGCACTTCTTTTTGAAAAACAAGGCTTCTCAAGTAAATGTATCTGAATTTAAGAATGTTTAGATTTTGGTACTGGGAAACCAGACAAAAATATTTAGCAAGAATACAATTTTTTTGTAGTGCAATCAGTCCAGATTATTCCTGTTCTTCAAATGATGGTTTTAGCCCGTCATCATGTGTCTTATAGGGCTGTAGCGATACTCTCACGTCACAATACTGAACTCACGATACGATATTATTGCGATACTCCAAGACATACGAGAGAAGGTTAACAAAAACATATTGTTGATTTAAAATACTAAATTTGATATTACATTGAGTGTGTAAATGAATAGGCTTGGACTTGGTGCTGAAACCCAAAGCTCAGGACAATAGAGACGCCAGAATAACAATATTCATGATTCTGGAGCTGAAAATACAGAATTATTTTAGATGAATATGCTTGTTCTCTGTCACTGACTAGATATATTTATAATAATGTAGGACACTTTTTACTGGTAACATTATCAGGACCCACAAATATTTCCCCATTGCATTATTATACATTATTCAACATTATATATAGTAGTTTATTGTAGTACTGACACTAAAACTCTGTGAACATCTCTTTGTCCACTTCACTCTGTCATACAGTCGTGAGAAAAGAGCGAACAAAAACGAGCGAGTGATTTCAGACATGAAGGAGGACTCTCTGGTGCATCATGATATTTCATTTACCCAGACCAGACCTTAACAGTGCATTATTTATGGGTTGTACACTACTTATTACGGTGCATTTTAACGAGTGCACTTGACAGTTGCCATATAATTTTGGGTGAACTATACACAATACATATTGTTGCGTTTTTATATTGTGACACGATATATTGTGACACCCCTATTATCTTATGTCAAATGTTTATTATCATTTTCTGCTTGTCATATTTAAGTCTTGAATAAGTAGAAGTTTACAGTTTGTCATGTGGTGTGTACAGGACAGAGTGAAGATGATGGAAGAGAGCGGCATAGAGAGCACCCCTCCGGCCACCCCTCCACCCCCCCCGACAGCGGCCGCCAGCCCCCCGCCACTCTCCAGCGGTAACCCCACTGATGATGATGATGATGTCACCGCGCTCTCATTAACCCCACCCTCACCCATGTGGTGACCGGGCACTGCACATGCTCAGAAGTGGATTTCAATGTTTAGGGTTCATATAAATAGAAATAGAAGTCAGAATCAGAAATCAGATTGGATTCATTCTGATTGACGAAAATTAGTGCATGTATTGAGAAAATACATCTTTCCAAAAAATTCTTGGTGACGCAAAACTCTGGAAAGCGTGAAATTTAGACTTGACAGAAGTCAAGTCATCTTCATTTATATAGCGCTTTAAAGAATGCAGATTGTTCCAAAGCAGCTTTACAGTGATAATAGGAAATTACAGTAACAGAGTTTTTGTTTTGGCTTTACAGCAGATCTAGAATAAAGTTATTGTCCAGCTAAAGTTAGTTTGATTGATTCACTTCCGTCGCAACGATAATTAGTTATTAACTAAGACGCCGTTTTAACAGGAAACTCTTAAGTTCTTTCTGCGCAAACGTCAAAAACGCGAACTAGTGAGAACGCCAGTATAACCCAAGAACGGACTGAACATGTATCCCAAAAAATTAGATATGCTGTCTTCCCTGAGTAAGGTGTATCATTGTGCAATATTATGTAATTTGATATTCCCATCATGCACTGATACTGCTTTTCATCATCATGCATGTATTTGAGCGTGTCTCTTCTTGTGTTCAGGTGTTTCCGGTCCTCCGACCATCTCAAGCCCCTCCAGCATCCCAGCATTTGCCCCGGGGGGGTTTACCAGCCCTGTTCCCTCCAGCATCCCAGCGTTTGCCCCGGGGGGGTTCTCCAGCCCTGTTCCCTCCACGCTGCCCCCCCCGCCTCTCTCTCTCGGCTCGGTGTCGTCTCCTCTGGGTCTGAGCGGCCCGTACGCCGGCCCCGGGGCCCCCTTCACCCCCCCGTCTGCCGGCCCGCCGCTGGGCCCCGTCCTCTCCGCCCCCCCCATGGGCCCGCCCACCACCGGCTTCTCTGTGAGCGCAGGATATGACATCACCCGGGGCCACGCTGGCCGCACCCCCCAGACGCCGCTGATGCCCAGTTTCTCCAGCGCCGCACCCATGCCAGGTATCACTCGACAATCTCAACCTGCCTGAGCCCGTGTACACCTGCCTAAGCGCCTCACGTGTTCAGCGAGTCTCGCTCGGCATCAGTACGCATGCATTTGTGCGTGAAATCTAGATTCATCAAACTGCTGAAACCACAAGTACACAAAAATCGCATGCGCATAAGAGTGCCCTCATGAATGTGTTGGCATTGCACGAGGATCTTGCTAGAGAGAGTTTAGAGAGAGTTATATGTTTGCTAATAATGACGAAAGATTGTTCTGAAAGCACTTATATGAAGATTTTAGGAGTTCTATGCAATTGACTAATCTAATGATGTCAGTCTGAAATTCATTAACAATAGAATGGGTTTACGAACAAATCATGTGCGTACGCAATATGCTCGAATTAGGTTGAATTTCTTGAGAAGTCACTGTGAATATGAATAATCCACAAAATTATTTGTGAATGAGACCATATGATTGACACACAGCTGTAAAAACTATTGGATTGATTGACAGCAGGTCAGGCTGCATCTGAGAGTGATCGAAGGAAAATCTCCTTCTCCTTGTTCACTTTACACTCATACAGTCGTGAGAAAAGAGTGACCAAAACTCTTTGGTGCATCATGATATTTCATTTAACCAGACCTTAACCATACATGGGTTGTACACTACTTATTACGGTGCATTTTAGGATTCAACGAGTGCACTAGAGAATTGCCACTATGGTTTCGGCCACCACTATAAAACAGTGCACTATATAAGGGGATGATGGGTGATTTCGGACACATCTCTAGTACACTTAAGTACGGTCATTACAGGGAATAAATATCATACTCTCAGCAGATCATACAGTGCTGATGTCGTTGTGTTTTGTAGGGATTGTTACCAATCCCATGATGCAGCAGCCGGTGTCTGGAGGGTTAGACGTGAGCTCGCCTATCACGTTTCCTGAGGACACTGAAGATCCCCGAGTGACTCCGGACGGCAACGCACCTGGTGGATTATGGGGCTTCATCAAGGTACTGGACACACAGTGAGGCCGTAATGCCGTGCTGTCGTTTCTCTGTGCGTCCTGATGCAGTTGTGTCGTAATCGCAGGGTGTAGCTGGGAACCAGATGGTCAAGACTGTCCTGGATAAAACCAAACACTCTGTGGAGTCCATGATAACCACACTGGACCCTGGGATGGCACCTTACATCAGTGAGTACTGTGTGTCCAGCACTGCAGAACAATACATTGTATTTTGCTTAGTTTTAGTTTTTCAGTTCATTAAGAAACGAGACCTTCCCTGGCTTTCTCTAAATGTGACGTTTAAGCTCCTGAGAGCCTCTCTTCCGTTCAGTGACACGTGAACCGAAAGCTGATGTTCAGGATAACGCAGAATTAACTCAAACTATAGTCTCACATAGCCAGATCTATATAGTCTACAGCAGGGGCGATTCTAGGATTTTCATTTTAGGGGGGCTCAGCCTCCTATGAGGGTATGATGTAAAAAAAAAAAAAAAAGTTAGTTTATGGTCTAATGCTCATTATTAACTAGTTTCATTCATTCATCCATTAACATGCATATGGCATGGTTTTATAATCACTGAGGTACCGAATGTGAGGTATTTAGGGGGGTTCGGGGGCATGCTCCCCCGAGAAAATTTAGATTTCTCTGATCTACATATGTGCATTTTAAGATGTTTTGAAGGCCAAAAAAATTGGATGACAATAGCTTTAAAACCATGTGCGGGCAGCTGTTTTTTTCTCACCTCATCAGCATCACTCTTTTTCTCTTTGTTTTTCTCTTGCTCTGTCTTTTCCCCTCCTAAAGCTGAGCTTTGACTGATATAGGCTTTTCATTTTTGTCTGTCAGTGAAGAAAGTAAACATAGGGTCAACTGATAGGTTGATTTATGAATCATTTTCTCAGACAAAGCTACCAGGAAAGCTAGGTAACTAAGTCAATCTACAATGAAATATAAATTATTTTATTTTTTAACCTTTTTAGCCTTTGTAATCAACAATACGGTTGGTTATTCATCAAGTCACCCCGTGAAAATCTATTTAATTTCAAATCATTTAACTAACCAGCTAAACGTGTATTAATGTAACTGTCTATTGGCAATATGATTAATCTGTTCTATATTTATTTCTATTTATTAAAAATAACAACATGAATTATCAATTTGCCACTTCTATAAATCAAGTAGGCTACTTAAAAGAAAATCACAAATCCCTTTACTCTACTCTTACTCTAATATATGTATGTACACTCCTCCTGATTCATTATTACTTAATACAAAACTATATTAATACAAAACAAAATAACTCCAAAAAACTCCAAAATAATAATGATGTTTCTCTCTCTGGGCCATCTAGTGCTTTCAGACAATGATGTGTGTCTTTAATCATTTCTGTGCATGGCTGCATAATGTAATGCCGAAATTAAAAATAATATGTTTTAAAGTTTAAAAAGTAAATTAAAATAAATCATGATCGTTTTCTAAAGTATGTTTTCATGGGTGTTAATCGCTTCATTTTTGTAGGATTAAAAAACAACTATCACACTGTGATAAGGGCTGAAGGTGAACGCAGCGAAACGTATTGGTATTGGATGAGAAACCGAACCGTCCCGTGTTGCTCCCAATGCTCCAGTAACATTACATTATGTAAACTGCAATGCATTTATGACAAAGAACTGCACCGATGCAGATGTAATATCATAGCAATCTATCAATAAATGCACTCACGACACACCTTGTACTCTCTGATGTTCGCTCTGCTCGGCGCCACTGCAGATTGAAAAATGCGCTAAATCCAAGCAGACTCAGATAAGGGGAGGAGCCGAAACTTGACGCAGCTTGCAGCCGTTTCAAATGAGTTTTTTTAAAGGGGACTGAAGCGATCAAAAATGTATTAATCAAATATTTTTTAGGGGGGCTGGGCAGAAGTTTAGGGGCCCCCCTAAAAAGGGCCTAGTGACGCCCCTGGTCTACAGTCTTAATTATACTTTATACTCAAACTATCATAACAGTGTAGTCTGAATGACCTCATCTGTCGACATGATACCGGTGAATCGCAGAGCTGGAGCAAACATATCCTCATCGCTATGATCAGATGCTTTCTGAACTGCTGTTTTCTTTGTTACTGAGGAAAGCACACAGCACATATTCACACATTCATCTAAACATCGCTCTCAGCAGTGTGGACAGTGTCAGCAAGTTCGTTAACAGTCTATCGCTGCAAAGGTATTTCCAACTTCTTTTTACTTCTAAGTGAAGAACGGAAAAGAACTTCTCTGTGAGTATATTGGGGCCTTGAATCACGATCAGTCTCTAGTGCACAAGTGCAATTAGTCACTGGCTGCAGTTCACTCATTGGCCACCGGTGTCGCTAGTAACACGGTTTTCTGAATTTTTCAAATAGCCCCTTTAATGCGCAAGTAGAGTTTATTTTGTTTCTGAATAATTGACTATTTCAGTTCAATTCAGATCAGTGATTTTATTTTGTCCTCTTTACACACAAATCATCACAACACCTCATCACATGACGTCATATTCAAACAATATGAAATTGTAGGTTTCATATTTCATATGTAATTCTAGATGTCAGTCACATCACTAAAACTGTTTCATACTGTACGTGTGTCTCAGAGTCTGGAGGAGACGTGGACATCGTTGTGACGTCAGATAAGGAAGTGAAGGTGGCAGCGGTGCGCGACGCCTTCCAGGAGGTGTTTGGTTTGGCCATGGTGACGGGAGAGGCGGGTCAGTCCAACATCGCCCCGCAGCCGGTGGGATACGCCGCAGGGGTCAAGGTGAACACGCCTCTGCTTCATGTTCCCCTCAGCCTCTGACTGCGTCCAGTTACTGTCATGAAAACACACCATTTCACAGATCTTTGATTTTACAGGACTTCTGAACTGACCTGAAGGTTGTGTGTGTGTGTGTGTGTGTGTAGGGAGCTCAGGAGCGCATTGACAGTCTGCGTCGCGCGGCTGTCATTCACGAGAAGCAGCCCGTAGTCTCGGTGGAGAACTTCATAGCTGAACTCTTTCCAGACAAGTAAGAACAGTTCATCCTGTAAAGACAAAAACACCAAAAGCATCTTGCATTTAAACCAAATACTTCAGCCATAATACTGTAGGCTGTTACCAATAACATCTCGTCAACATCAACAAAATTCATCTGTACACTGCAAAGGTGGACCAGAAGCTGCATCTGACCTGGCATGTTTATTTCACAGACTGTTTAATGTTACTCAAAGTTGGCACACATGTATTAACACAACAATTGCATGATGTAAACAGACTGCTTAAAATCTCACTTAATGGTAGGGCTGAAATGTTATGACAAAAATCATTATTTTCAATTGTTGCTGCTGATATTGTCAAGTGTTAGCGCTTTTTACAATACAGAAACAATACTGAAGCGTTCACACTTAGCAGGTTTGGTTGCATTAAAGTGAACTCTTTTCAGGGGGTCTCGGTCTGCCTCCAAACAAACTCTGGTGCGGTTCGACTGGTTGACTTCGATATGAACACAACATGAACCAAAGACTATCACATGTGTCATGTCAAAAGACCTTCATAATGACAGGAGAAACTGAGCGTCTGTGTTCGTACTGTCTCCATCAGGTGGTTTGACATCGGCTGTCTGATCTTGGATGATCCTGGGAATGGGATTCACATTGAGACGTTCACTCAGGCTACACCGGTGGCCCTGCAGCACGTACAGCAGGTAAAACCATGTCTGCTGTTCAGAGGGGTGCCAGTCACTGGTGTCTGCGGCTGTTCTTCACTCCTGACTTATCTGGAGCGTTTGTTTCATTTTATTCAGCCATATGCTGAATACTGCAGGTGAGGACCAGTGTATCCATTAGTTCTCACCTCTCAGCCTGATTGAAAACAAACTTTGGAGCAACCCAACCGTCCAACGAACCAAGCTGTATCATAATTCATAAAAGGAAATGTGTTTCATAAAAAGCAGCTTAAAAAACCAAATAGCCCCTCATCATCTTAAAATGTTGTCTTATTGCTCTTCTAAGAAACCGGTGCATTGCAGGAATGTTGTCACGACAAAACCTTGATTCCTTGCTCTAACTAATAAATGATATAAATGTTGATGTATTTGGTCTTGACAAACTGACTGCTACGCACGCTGCTGCCGCCGAGAGATACTCAGACTGTGAGCATGTGAGATATGTTGGATAGGCATTCATAAATCCTGCTGCAGATCTAGACAGGTGGAGCTGGGGGAGGTGGAGGGGCTCAGGTTACAGCTAACACTGAAGCAGGCTGTTTAACTGTTGAGCATGCAATCTCATTAACTGCAAAATCAGCATGTGTGCTGCAATTGAATCAGCATTTGTGCCGTGTAGGAAATGATGCGATCGCAAACAGATTGCGTTAAAGGTACACTATTCAACTTTTGGCCCTCTAGCAGTTAAAAAATCAAACTGCATGCATTACATATGTTTATCCTACTGCATATAAAACATTCACTACTAGGATTACGAGATATAACCAGTTTAGATGGAAAGAATCTTAAAGGAATAGTTCACTTCAAAATGAAAATTCTGTCATCATTTACTCGCCCTCAAGTTGTTTCAAACCTGTATGAGTTTTCTTTCTTCTGCTGAACACAAAGGAAAATATTTTGAAGAATGTTGGAAACCAGACAGTTGATGGACCCCATTGACCTCCATAGTATTTTTTTTTCTTCCTACTATGGAGGTTTAGCACTGAACTCACATTAAGTGATGTAAATTTAGTGCTGTCACATGAACATGCACTCAGATCTGTGTGTGTGTGTGTTCAGGCGCAGTCCCTGACTCCTCCTGACTATAACCTGCGCTGGTCCGGTCTGCTAGTGACGGTGGGGGAAGTTCTGGAGAGAAGCGTGCCCAACGTGAGCCGCACAGACTGGCACCAGGCCTTCACCGGGACGTCCCGCCGGCAGATGATCTACTCTGCTGCCAGGGCTCTGGCTGGCATGTACAAGCTGCGTTTGCCCTCCAGGACAGTGTGAACATCAGATGCCGTCGCGTCACACGGACCACAGATTCGCGGAACAGCACAGGAATCACCTTTCCATCTGTGGTCGTCCTGTGTTCTCCGGCCATGTCCCATCACAAGGCTGAGCTGACTCACTATACCCAGAGAGAGAACCTTTCCATCAGCTGCGTTTCTGCATCAGGTCTGAAATAAACCAGCTACAGGGCAGACTAACTAATGTCTCGCTTTTAAATTATTGATTCAGTTAAATATTGTGCCCTTGATTATACTTGAGTTTGATACGAATAAATGACGGCGTCCCAGTCTATATGATGGAAATAGATGGAAATGAAAACGCGTGTCATCATGACCAGAATGCATCTGTTGTCCTACAGAGGGTCCGTCTCTTTTAAAATGATTAAATCTCACCAAGGAAAAGATGATTCTGTCGACCAGATGCATAACGCTTGCGTTTACATTTGCAATCAAATACTTTGACTTGGAGGTTTTTAAATTGAACCATTCATAACATTGTGAATATATAATTTTGATGATTATGTGTTTAGCTTGTTTTCGGTTGACTGAAGTGTCACGGTTTTGGATCTTATTGTATAGCATTTTCTTTTCGTCCTAATCATCATCTTCAAACATTGTTACAATATCGTGTTTGTCTGCATGTTCGTTTCTTTCACAACTTGGTCCATGCTTGGTCCAACTTGGTTTACTGCGGTTTGATGAAATCCGACCTCTAGCTCTGCTGCACATATAAATAAACCAGTTACTATAGATGTTGTTACATAAAACAATCTGAAATCAATGTTCTGCAGTTAGCGATGGTTTGCTCAGAGCGACACAGGAACACACTGACCTGAGCATGACCTCTGAGTGACCGCTGATGTGTAGCACATGGACCCAAAGAGTTGATGGAGAATCTAGAACTGCCTTTAAATATTTGTAATATTTCTCCAGAAAAACTGTGGATGATTTTGTTTTATGCCATTTTACAAACGTGCCTTTGACCAGCAGACGAGTAAAACATTTTTGTAAAGCCTCATGTTGTTCTGTTGTGTTTTTGGTGCCTGTAGAAATATCATCAGCCATGGTCTATTTTCTCTGTGGTCAGAAGTCACATTTTAAGCATATATAAAAGGAATTTTGTTTTCCACTTTATTGTAAAGCTCATTTGTTAATGTGAGGTGTGTAATTCTTATCTATCGTTTCGCAGTTTAATATGCAGAATCACATTTAATGACAATAGCAGGGCAGAAATTACACATCGTTCCTGTATTCCAGTTGTTTGATTATTAGTAACACTGACTGGTGAGTGAATGATCTATTTAAAATATATCAGTCATAATGATCAGTGCCAGTTGAACTATAACCCAAAGAGATATGAACCATACTCGTACCATGGTAACTAAATGACACAACCAAGCAGATCTGAACCAAGCAGATCTGAGGTCAGCAATCTAGCCGGCGACCAGAGACCAAGAGCTACATCACTAACAGCTGTGAGACTTGGCCAGTCCAGGGCTGTTTGCTGTTTACTGACCCTCTGCGGACATTTTGGGGAATGTTGTAACAATGCACGATACATTTTTACTGTTGGGTGATTTTAATATTCACATTTGCTGTCCCGGCAAGCGGTTATCCAGGGAGTTTTGTAACTCATGGGCTCTCAGCTTTCCTCAGTGGGTGCGAGTCCCAGGCATGCTCACTTCTCTCCTGCAGCCTGTGAGGACTTTGCTACTGCTGGTAATGCAGCGGATGAGTCGTCGCCAGGGAACTCTGATGCAGATGTGTGTGTATCAGTCCGTTGAGCAATACCTGCTTGAACACTTTAAACACCAGGTCAAGTGTTCTGAATAAATATCTGCACCGCATTTCTCCTCTCTTCTGTAAAGTTATTATTGGACATTTTAGGTCTACTTCAAGTCATGTTCATGTTCATATTATTCCTCCGCGCTTTCTTAAGCAAATTGTTGACACTAGGGCCTGATCTTCTGTTTGAGCAATGGCACGGTCCCTTACTGCCTAAAACATGCTTCAGTTACTCCATTACTGAAGAGGCCTGAACGTGATGTTACTGTCATAGGTCATTTTAGACCAATTTCTAATCTAAAAAAATTCTGAAAAGGTGGAGCTTGCTCAATTACAGTCCTTTTTAGTTTTTCCCTTTCAGAAAATACACTTGAACTTCACGTGCAAAAACTCATGTGGTTTTTCTGTAAGGGTTGAGTTTGTATCGGAACATACATCATCAGCAGCACATCTCTCCTGTGGTGTTCCCCAGGGATCCATCCTTGACCCAACTTTGTTTTCCTTGTACATGCTGTCCTTGGGTTTCAATTGTCATAAATATTGGGTGTTATTTGATTCATTAATCAAACTCCATTGTACCTTCCATTAACACGTAATGATAAACACTCCACATGGGCATTGCTAGCTTGTTTAGAGCAGTGGTTCTCAAACCTGTCCTGGAGGACCACCAACACTGCACGGATCCTTTGTCTCCCTAATCAAACACACCTGATTCAACTCATCAGCTCATTATCACATGGGTTAATGAGCTGATGAGATGAATCAGGTGTGTTTGATTAGGGAGACAAAGAAAACGTGCAGTGTTGGTGGTCCTCCAGGACAGGTTTGAGAACCACTGATTTAGAGGAACTGAAACTATGGCTAACACAAT
The DNA here is from genome assembly GCF_963993115.1 of Abramis brama. Lineage (NCBI taxonomy): Eukaryota > Metazoa > Chordata > Actinopteri > Cypriniformes > Leuciscidae > Abramis > Abramis brama. The sequence continues at coordinate 834,201 of NC_139987.1, forward strand.
AACTTTTAGGACTTGAATGAGAATAAACAGAAGTGGTTCTGTTTGGACCAAGTGATTCGTATGCACCTCGGCAACCTAACTTCTTATGTTACTCCATGTACGAAAAACCAAGGCGTTTCGATTTGATTTGATTCCAGACTTAAGTTTGATAAACATATGAATGCTGTGGTTAAATCATGTTTTTTCCATTTGTGACACCTTGCAAAAGTTAAATCTTTCCTCTCTTTTATGATTTTTGAAACAGTAATTCATACCTTCATTTCATCTCGCCTAGATTACTGTAATTCACTCTGCTATGGAATGAATCACTCATCTATCGAGAGTTTACAAATGGTCCACAATGCTGACGGGCAGACGTAAATTTTAACATATCACCCCCATTTTTAAACTTCTTTACACTGGCTGCTGATTGAGAATAGATTTTAAAATTGTAATTTTTGTTATTAAATCACTAAATGGCCTAGTGTCCTTTGAGATGGCTTAGGTCCGGGATCTTGGATTGCTCTCGGTCTGTAGGTCTAGACTGAAACAGAAACTTTGGAATAGCCGACCAGTATCGATCAGATCTGTGTCATCTCTCTTTCTGTTTTCAAATCAAAGCTTGAAACTCATTTGCTAAATGTGGCTTTTAATCCTTCATGAATCTTTTAGTTTTGTTATGTTATTTCTCAATATGTACATTCATCTATTTGTCCTTATTGATTATATTGCTCTGTCTGTACAGCACTTTATTTAACCTTAAGTTGTTTTTAAATGTGCTTTATGAATAAACAATAAATGTATTTCTGTGTTCTTTGACCGAATCAGGAGATGCTTTCCAGACGAACTCTTCTGCACATCTACAGATTTGACCTGTTTGCTGGGAGATGCAAACTGAGTCATCATTAATCACTTATGTAATTTTTGAGGTGTTTTGTAATATAAATAGGACTAAAGTTTGGGTTGGCGTTAGAAACTTGAAGACAGAAGGTAAAGCTTTTGAGTCTGAAAGTGCTATGTGTAACAACTGTTTGTTTTCATGCACGTTATTCATTCAACTCTGAGCACATGTATGCCGTGTGTGACATCGTTTAGTGCTCTGTGCAGTTCAGCTAATTACACTTGCTCAGTTTATTACATCTGTAAATTTAAGGTTGTCTACCCTGCCATGCATTGCCATTAAAATGATATTGGTCGGCCACTAGTACAGAGCAGAGCCATAGAGAGAAAGAGTTGCGACACACTATGGCTGTCACGTGGTTCATGTAAGCCCCAATAGTTCCAAAACATACGCTGGCTGTCATGTTCTTCTATGGGACAGACATCAGCGATTGCATTATTGAATGGTAAGTATAAAATAAAACACACACCCAAGTACTTTTTCAGCTGTTATTGCATTATTGCATTTTGTTAATGTCAGTTTTGCATTTGGAGAGGCAGGGTGACAATGAAATACTGTATATTACTTAGATAAGTTTTAGGCTATATGTTTGGAGGGAAAAGCTTAGTGTTCATGTTCGTATATCGCAAAAAATTAAATTAAATAAAAGTTGCTACAAAGGTGGTAGCGATTCATTACCGAACTCTTACTGTCACAGCTAACGAAGTCGCACTAGCTAACTAGCAAGCAGGCAGTGCTTGAAAATTGGTTGAAACAACCAAGATAAAATATAAATAATTACGCTCTGCATGTACAAATGAAGACCAGTATAAGCATCGCAAAGGGCCTCTGATACAATATAGACAGTTGACAATTCAAAAGAGGTCGATATTTCAACTCGATCCGGCCCACATCTGGTACACATGGATTACACACAATCCAGATGTGGGCCGGATCTGGGCCGACACTATGTTGCTGTCTGGGTATATATATTTGATTTGGTATAATCAAATGGACAGTTGAGGGTGGGGTCATGTGATCTGCCAGCCTCTGTTAACCACACGATCAACACGGATGGTTTGGACCTGCCTCTTGCATCCTGCTCCATGTTTGCACACAGTTCTACACAATGAACACAAATAAATCCTGAGATCTGTGTTTAGTTTGCTCTTATTAGACCTCTAAAACCTCTAAATTAGTTGATATGTTCAATAACCAAACAAGTTTCCTCTGGCGCTCTGGATCTCCTTCAAACAATCGCTTGGCTTCTCACTATGGGAAATGCCCCAGGCGTGATAGACTATGGAAGCACCAATTACACCACGTCTGTCTGAAGGATGGTCCAATCACAGCTCATGACAAGGAGCTCAGACTGCTGTGACGTATGGTTCTGCGGTTGGATAGTATTGGTGGCGTCCCATCCACCAGCTGGAGTGCCCATGATCGCCACCAGAGGGCACTCCTTCCATCTCCTTCCGTATCCTTCCATATCCTTCCACTCCTTCCACTCCTTCCATCTCCTTCTGTATCCTTCTGTATCCTTCCGTATCCTTCCATATCCTTCCACTCCTTCCATCTCCTTCCGTCTCCTTCTGTATCCTTCCGTATCCTTCCATATCCTTCCACTCCTTCCATCTCCTTCCGTCTCCTTCTGTATCCTTCCGTCTCCTTCCGTATCCTTCCATATCCTTCCACTCCTTCCACTCCTTCCGTTTCCTTCCGTATCCTTCCACTCCTTCCGTCTCCTTCCATATCGTTCCGTATCCTTCCACCCCTTCCGTATCCTTCCGTCTCCTTCCATATCGTTCCGTATCCTTCCACTCCTTCCGTCTCCTTCCGTATCCTTCTGTATCCTTCCACCTCCTTCCATATCGCTCCGTATCCTTCCACTCCTTCCGTCTCCTTCCACTCCTTCCATATCCTTCCACTCCTTCCGTCTCCTTCCGTATCCTTCCATATCCTTCCACTCCTTCCGTTTCCTTCCGTATCCTTCCACTCCTTCCGTCTCCTTCCATATCGTTCCGTATCCTTCCACTCCTTCCGTATCCTTCCGTCTCCTTCCATATTGTTCCGTATTCTTCCACTCCTTCCGTCTCCTTCCGTATCCTTCCACTCCTTCCGTCTCCTTCCATATCGTTCCATATCCTTCCGTCTCCTTCCGTATCCTTCCACTCCTTCCATATCGTTCCGTATCCTTCCACTCCTTCCGTATCCTTCCGTATCCTTCCGTCTCCTTCCATATCCTTCCGTATCCTTCCACTCCTTCCATATCGTTCCGTATCCTTCCACTCCTTCCGTATCCTTCTGTCTCCTTCCGTCTCCTTTGAACTTCATTTCCCAGTAACCTCTGTCGGACTCATTATGTGTGATTATGGTCAGCTGTGGGTGATTGCCTCGTTTAGCTCTGCTTTTATAAGCCCTGTGTTTCCTCTCATTTGTTGCGAAGTCTTGTTTGTGTTACAACTGCAATTCTGAGCGTTCTTTCCTGGTTTCCTGGTTTTGATCTTTTGCCTGTTCCTTGGATTACCTTGTTTGCCTGTGTTTCTAGGACCTTGTTTTATGTTTGGATTGTTTTTGCGCCTGTTTTTGACCCTGTGCCTGTTTATAGATTACGACTGTGGATTACACTAAATCAAAGCTGCCTTCAACCTGTGCTTCAGAGCAGTTTTGTGACAGAGGGCTCTGAGCTCAGAATTTAGCCCGAACCCAGAGCACTTGGTCAATGTCTTTGAGGGGTTTGGTACTTTTGCTGTTGTTGGCTGTAATGACCTTTAACCCTCTATAGCCCTATTTGGACAGGATTAGTTTTACAAGGGTAAATGGGGTAATGTAATTTTACCACAGGACGTCTGTAATATTAACTACTGAGAATCCTCAGTAAAACTAGCAGAAGTGGGAGGGGTAACTCAATTTACACACCACCCTCACCTTCCTGTCATCATGTGTGTAATCCGTGCTTCCTTATACCATGTGCGCAACCACAAACACGTATAATCTATACAATAAGGTTCATTAGTTAACTACATTAGTTAACATTAACTAATAATGAACTGCACTTATACAGCATTTGTTCAACTTTGTTAATGTTAATTTCAACATTTACTAATACTTAATTAAAATTTTGTTAACATTAGTTAATGCACTATGAACTAACATGAACAAACAATGAACAGCTTTATTTGTATTAACTAACATTAACAAAGATTATCAAAAACAGTAATAAATGTATTGCTCATTGTTAGTTCATGTTAGTTAATACATTAACTAATGTTTAATAAAGGAACCTTATTGTAAAGTGTTACCTCTATATATATAACCTATATATAACAGTTAGCTCCGATCAGCAATTTATTAATTAAATTAATTAAACTCTGATTGGAATCTGTTGGTAATTGGCACTTCCCTAAAGCTAAAATATGTTTTGTGCCTCTAACAAGTGCTTTCGACCTTCTTTTTGATCTAAATGGTCTGCAGAAAACCGTTTTGGCACAGACTTGTTCCACCATCTAGAATGCTGAATGCTGAATGCTGAAACTGAATGCTTTTTCGAACGCCTCCATACTTGAAAATCACGATAAACAGGAAATGATGGTATATTTACAGCGGGTCTATTCTCACGGGATTAGTATGACCTTAGGTCATTTTTCCGGACCTTTTTAGAGAAGAAAAAAGTCGCCGTAAACTTTACTGATATTGTCCGTAATGATTACTGAGATGCACATTCGGACGGGACTAAATTCACTGAGAAGCTTTGGTAATAATTAAACTAATCCCTTCTGAATAGGGCTTATGGTGTATCGTCATTTATAAATGACGCAGAGAAAATTGCATTTAAAATACAATAATGATATTAAACCAAAAAAATGACATTGGCCTTTCAGCCAATAAAATTAAAATCTATTTAGCCATGTGTGTGACATTTTTGGCAACAAGAAAGTGAAGGAGACATTAGCTAATGTTAGGTCACATGCTGTCAAGGCTTCATTGTGAGTTCATTTTAGACTAGGAAATACATACATTGCTTGCAATTTCCAAGCAACACAGCAGTAATGACTTTATGAACTTCTTCACTTATAAGATTGATAATATCAGGGACAAAATTATGCAACCGTCTACTACAGTATCACATCAGGCAGTGCATTGTAGTCTCCTTGAGGAAAAATTCGATTCATTCATTGCTATAGGAGAGGAAGAATTGTCTAAACTCATTAAATCATCTAAATCGACAACATGTTAGACCCTATACCGACTAAGTGAAAGAGATGCTTCCAGAGGTCATAGATCCTCTTCTTAATATCATCAATTCATCATTGTCTCTAGGATACATACCAAAAACCTTTAAGCTGGCTATGATTAAACCGCTTGTTAAAAAAATGCAACTTGATTGTACAGAATTAGTCAATTATAGGCCGATCTCGAATCTACCTTTTCTGTCAAAGATAGAAAAGGCAGTATCCTCACAACTATGTCCCTCTTTACAAAGAAATTATATTTGCGAGGATTTTCAGTCAGGATTTAGACCGCACCATAGTACCGAGACTGCTCTCAGAGTCACAAATGATTTGCTCTTATCATCCGATCGTGGTTGTATCTCGCTATTAGTGTTACTCGATCTTAGTGCTGCATTTGATACTATTAACCACAACATTCTTTTAAATAGACTTTCTTTTAAATTATGTTGGCATTAGTGGAATTGCATTAGCATGATTTAAATCATACTTATCTGACCGTTATCAGTTTGTAGCAGTAAATGAAGAGATGTCTCATCGATCACAAGTTCAGTATGGCGTACCACAAGGCTCAGGTCTAGGACCGTTGCTGTTCGCTCTGTACATGCTACCATTAGGAGATATCATTAGGAAGCATGGCATTAGCTTTCACTGTTATGCCGATGATACTCAGCTCTATATTTCTTCACAACCTAACGAACGGAACGAGCTCTTAACGCATTATAGTCCTTTACGTCTATTGCGATCTCAAAATTCCGGCCAGTTGATAATACCTAGTCCTAGAATATCAAAATCGACTGCTGGCGATAGATCCTTCTCCTATTTAGCACCAAAACTCTGGAACAGTCTTCCTAACATTGTCCGGGAAACAGACACACTCTGTCAGTTCAAAGCTAGATTAAAAACACATATCTTTGACCTAGCATACACATAACACATTATAGACTTCTATAATTCAATGTTAGGCTGCATAGATCAGGTCAGCCAGAACCGGGAACACTTCCCATAAATCCTGATGTACTCGTTACATCATAAGAAGAATGGATCCGGATCCAGGCTGTATCCAGATCTGACGAAGGACCTGCGCCTGGACCCGATGTCATAGCGGGGTGCTAAAGTGCCAACTAGTTTCTCCTTATGGAGGATCCCTTTACCACTCTACAGATAAAGCGTTGTCGGGAAAATTCGGTTTGCGTACCTACCCCGAAGTGATGCAATTCTGTATCAAAATGTTAAGGCCAGACAAGTAGTTTTTTAAGGCTTGGTTTGTAGGGATTTACAAACCTGCGCACATACTGTATATTCAAACACGCATACCAATAGACTGAACTCGTAATCCGCATTTGCGCGCCATCAGCGTTCTCACAGGTTTCGCGTTTAAAGTCTGTGTAGTTTCCTGTTAAAACGGTGTTGTGTTAGCAGCCCCTAAGTTAATAACTAATGATCGTTGCGACGGAAGTGAATCAATCAAATGAACTTTAGCTGGAAAATAACTTTATTCAAGAACTGCTATAAAGCCAAAACAATCTCTGTTACCTTAAACTATCCTTGTATCTCTGTAAAGCTGCTTTGGAACAATCTACATTGTTAAACGCGCTATATAAATGAAGATGACTTGACTTGACTTGACAAATTCGATTTAAAGAAATATTGTACATCAAAATGTGTTTTCTAAAGTTTTTGGTGATTTTTAATGAACATTTTGTCAAATCAATAACTCACATACCAAAAAATATGTGTGTTATGCATAAATGACAGTGCTTTTAGGGGATACATATGTTCTATGTAGCTGCACTATATTGTTCATTACTGGCATACGGTATAATAGCCATCTTGTCTGTGTTTTAGGTTGATGTTAGTAAGTTTTATAGAAGACAGATAGGAAAAACTGAACCTTTTCCAGAAAGTATTGATGACAGTGATGGCAATGCATCAGAAAATAATGTCCTAGTAAAAAAGGAAGAAGCTGAAGATCAAGGAGGAAAAAGCTACACTGAAAAAGAAGAGTCTTGTTGATTTTCACTTGTGCTACAATCATCGCTTTGGAATTCCAAGAAAGAAACAATATTTTACATATTTCTGATGCATTTTGAAACACTAAGACAATGGTTTCACTACTTTCCAGGCACTGAAACTGCATCTGAACTTGTGTCAAGTTTTTGACATTTTACATGCAAGTTCCAAATGAAATATAGTAGCACAAGATGAAATGGAATGTTAAAAATGCTCTTTAATGTTTTTTGAAACACTAAGACCATTTCACTGCTTTACAGATAGTGAAGATATTTCAGACAATTTGCCAAAAATAGTTAACCCTAATACACAAAGTCAGTTATAAATGACGAAACCCTAAAAAGGTCAAAGGGCAGATTTTGAAAACTAATTTTGGAAAATGATTTTAATCGTAAATATATGTAAAATATAATGTCATTTATTTTTTCAAGCAGTGATTTCATAATTAGTCCCATAGAGGGTTAAAAATAATAATAATAATAATTTGGTGAAGTGATATGGAACTGGAATGTGGTCAAGACCTGCCTGGAGCTTCTTTAGCTTTGCATTTCTTGAAAAATAATTGCACACTATAGCTACTTTTCTGCAGACATCAGTCTCAGCCTCCAACACCTGCCTGTGATTCTCAGGTAACCCTGAACATCTGATTCAGGTGTGTTTATGAGGTTGGAGCTGTTGGTCCGCTCAAGCCAAATCGTAATTACCGTAACTATTCTGAAATGTAAAAAGCCTTCACGTGCTTGAAGAACTTGTAATTACAACGTGTAAACTCCTAATTTTCTGAGAGCTATGACTTGTCCCACATGGACGCTGTACCACCTGACCACTGCAGATTTAGGGTGTGTTCAACTTGAAGTGGAGCTGTGCAGACCGATCAAGTACCGTGAGAGCGATTCGAAATCACGCAGAGCTTTATTTAAGGTAATTACAACATGCAGTGAATGCAGCATAAACTCTGCAGGATTGTAGCTCTCCACGGGCCGGTTGCACCAGCTGTACCTAACTTACAGCTTAACCTAGTTTGACATAAATGACATAAATCTTGCAGAGACGGAGAGCGCGAGTAGGAGGTGTCCATGAGCTAGGAGCAGGAGCAACTTTATGACTCTCTATGGGCTTCTCCCTAGACTTTATCGGACTTTATGCCTCCACGTCCCCCCGATTGCCTGCTAGCTTCTCCTCCTGTCTATACGGTAATTTCTCTACTGTGCGACAGAGAGTCGCGTGGTTATGGTTGATTGTAGGGAAGGACTACACGCCTGTGCACATATATTCAAACGCACATACCTATAGACTGAACTCGTTATACACATGTGCACGCCATCGCCGTTCTCACTGGTTCGCGTTTTTGAAGTTTGCGCAGAAAGAACTTAAGAGTTTTCTGTTAAAACGGTGTCATGTTAGCGGCCCCTAAGTTAATAACTAATGATCGTTGCGACGGAAGTGAATCAACCAAACTAACTTTAGCTGGACAATAACTTTATTCTAGAGCTGCTATAAAGCCAAAATAATCTCTGGTACTTTAATTTCCTATATTATCAATGTAAAGCTGCTTTGGAACAATCTGCATTGTTGAAAGCGCTATATAAATGAAGATGATTTGACTTGACTTGACTCGTTAGCCTATTTTTACAAAAACGGCTTCTTCGGGGCCATAGTGTAAGATACAAGGTAATGGAGCCTTTTATACATTGTCGTGTTTCTTTAGAAATAAACAATGGACAAATGGAGTCTTTAAACGCCTCAGATGTAAAGTTATTCGCTGTCAAAGTGACGTCAAAATGAATGGGAGTCAATGAATGCTAACAGCAGGTGATGGCTTGTTAGCCAATGGATGCCCCCATAGAAGGTACGCTTTCCGGGTGCTGGATTACCCCCTTTGCTGGAGCAACCCAACCCAGGAGCAGGGTTAGTGACCCCTGCCTTAGAACCTAGTCGTCAACCAATCCCAAGCTTTCAACAGCCAAGACAAGACAAGATAAGCCAATCATAGTTAATGAGACTTCAGCTGATGTCATTTTTAGTGTGTAATGCTTTACACACTGTCGATATACATATTTGCAAAGTCTCTCCCATCGGCCGTAGGATTGTTGCAAATTATTCCAGTTTTCTTTCTGATGTTCTTTTTTTCTTTAAATTGGATTTTAGCTATGCTTCAAATTTAGTCTGGGAATAGCCTACTCCATTTAAAATCGAGAGGTGCTGATGTGTAGCCTAATAAATTAAGCAAATAGTTGGTTTGGTCATTTGGTGACTTATCTGCTACCCTAAATAAGAGATTTAAGAGTTCGGTTCAGTCCGATTCAATCCAAACGATTCAATAAAATGAATCAATTCGGATCAACATACGTCAACTTTCACTCACGCGCGCACACAGAGCCGAGGCGCGCGACGCGACCGTATGCGCAGTAGCGTCGCGTTCACGCTTCTGCAATAAAGTGGAAACAGTATTATCTCTCTCATTATTTTAAACTAACAAAGGTGAACCGTCTGGTGTCGGTCGCTGTCCGCCGGTTGTGGACTGGTGTGGATGTGACGCGAGTATGGGCGAATTCCGCTGGATTTGACTAACTGTGGAAATGGATCCCACATTCTCACTGGGAGACAAAGGTGCGAGTCAAACTATCAAACATCATTCACATAGCTGTCATCTGCACATTTATTCAATACATTACTCTTTTTTTTTCTTCTTCATGTCATTCGATTGCTTCTTGTGTCGACTCTTGACATTTCACTTGTTGATGGATCATGACAGATACCGCATTGACATCCGGCGCTAATTCAGTGATTCTTGCAGATCAATAAAGCTCATATTTCCTAATAAACCCGCGGTCGGTGGAGATGACACTGTGTGGACTCTAGTTCATGTTCACACCTCCTGACTGCAGTAAAAAGGGTGTCGGCTCTCGCACACATCCTCATGTCTCTCGCATGCTCTTTTCACCTGGTATGCCCTTGCAATGAAACCTAGGTGAAAAATGGACTCCACCTAAATATGTAAAATGTGAAAATATGAGAAGAATTCATATTAATGGATATTTGATTAGTTCATCTTATTTCCTCTAACATTTATGAGTCTGAACATCATCATTATGAATCTGCACGCTTTCACAATAATGTGTGTGTGTATGTGTGTGTTCTTCTGTTGATTACATTATATTGATCACTTTTAGATTATCTTGTAAACTTGTTTTCATGTAAACTGCAGTTGAAGTCAATATCTCTACACAAAAATATCAGTAATCTGGACAGATGAACATGTTCTCTGCTGTTCTGAGATGCAGTGACTTCTGTGTTACTCTGTACTGAAGTGAATTACACCACCACATCTCTCTCTCTCTCTCTCTCTCTCTCTCTCTCTCTCTCTCTCTTACCGCAGTAAGATCTGCATTCATTTGCCCCTTCCAAGGAAACTTTAATCCATTAAATTAATATCCTTTAAGAATGACATATTTCATATTTCTCTTGTACTAAATGTTATATTAATGTAGAATATTCATTTTGAGAACATTTATTAGAAATCAGCATTTGAATTTTTGAATTCAGAAACATTTTGTTTTGTTTGGCTATATTACATTTGACTACAGTTTGGCTATATTACATTTGACTACAGACCATGTCCTGACCTGCACTATTTAAAGTAAAATAGGATATTTACCGTATGACTGACAGGTTCAACTCCTTTCCCGATCCTAGAAGCTGGGGGAGAGCAGATAGCAGGATGAAGGGAAAAAAATGAGGGCGAGAACAATGGTCTGAGCTGAAATTCTCTTCAAAACGGAGGCATTTTAATGACAAAAAGCCTTGATAGTTCATGTGTAGTATTTGTGTATAGAGGTGGATAGTTATTTTTCTGTGAGCTGCCTCCAAATTAGCGTGTTAAAACTATTTAATGATAAGAATTTCAGAAGCGACAACTATTTAAAAAGGCAAAACCTCTGCACATTTGATCATGAAAGATTAGGATTTGTAATAATAAAAGATCAAAGACCAAAAACGGCACGATGATGCTGTGAAACTTGTAAATGTACTGCTGATAGACTCATGCCCGGTACACAATGTATGATTCTGGGCTGTCCCAGATGGTGATTACTGTGGTCGTGGCTCCTAAACCAAAGATAGCCTGCTATAATCTTCTGACAGTGTCATAAGTTTATCATGATCATCTCACAGTGTGTTTGCTGCTACGACCTACGTGTCACATTTCCACCTAGCCACTGGGGCTGGGAGAAAAAAATCGATTCACCTAGCTATCATGATTTTTTTTGTTACGATTCTAAAATCGTTTTTTTTATTTATTCCAGAATCGATATTAATTCAAATTCAATTGCTTTATTTTTGTCCTTGCTTGTAGATGAGGTTGACAGAAGTTAGCCACTGTCGTTCCAACAGAGGATGAAGTGTGTCGTTATCTATGAGTGTTGAGTGACATAATATCCCAAGTGGACGCGTGAAAGAGACGTGAGACTGAAAGCACTGAAAAGCCCTCGCGCTGCTCATATGCTGAGAGAGAGATAAGACAGTAGAGCTGCACGATTCATCTTTCACTCATCAAGACTGTGAATCTCAATTCAAACACCCACGCGATCTTTCAATTCGTCTGTCTATTAATCCTTTGACAAAATCATATGTCAAGGAATGGGTGAGGGTCTCTCACAGCGATCAGCGCACCACACACGGCCAGGCTGGCCCGTGATAGGCTGTCTCTGGGAGAAGCAGCAGATTTGGAAAGTGACATACCCGCAAAAAACAGTGAAATTCGTGGCGAGCAGCCGTGGAAATAATGAGAAGAGCATGGGCGGCTCAGGATGCAAAACACAACTAAGCTACATTCAAAGCTGTGTTGGTGCTGCCGCTGAGAGAGTTGACATGAAACAGCTTCACAAACAGTTTTCAGCCTCATAGTATCATTATTTCTGTGATGCAATAGTTAAAATTATTATAGAAGTACTTGGATAAAAGTTTAAAGTTCAAAAATGAACACTGATGTCTACGATAGCGATCAAAATCATTTACTGCTACAAACTGATAACGGTCAGATAAGTATGATTTAAACCATGCTAATGCAATTCCACTAATGCCAACATAATTTTCGAGTCTATGTAAAAGAATGTTGTGGTCAATAGTGTCAAATGCAGCACTAAGATCGAGTAACACTAATAAAGAGACACAACCACGATCGGATGATAAGAGCAGATCATTTGTGACTCTGAGAGCTGTCTCGGTACTATGGTGCGGTCTAAATCCTGACTGAAAATCCTCGCAAATATAATTTCTTTGTAAAGAGGGACATAGTTGTGAGGATACTGCCTTTTCTAGTATCTTTGACAGAAAGGGTAGATTCGAGATCGGCCTGTAATTTACTAATTCTGTAGGATCAAGTTGCGGTTTTACGTGTCTTCAGGAGGACATATCGCCAGATCAGCCTCAGCCGGACATGACAGTCTTTTATTCAGCCAAGCTTAGTTGTGTTTTGCATCCTGAGCCGCCCATGCTCTTCTCATTATTTCCACGGCTGCTCGCCACGAATTTCACTGTTTTTTGCGGGTATGTCGCTTTCCAAATCTGCTGCTTCTCCCAGAGACAGCCTATCACGGGCCAGCCTGGCCGTGTGTGGTGCGCTGATCGCTGTGAGAGACCCTCACCCATTCCTGGTGGTCTCATTGGGCCTCAAGCACGCAGAAGAGGCTTTGGAGAACCCAGAGAATTGCAGCCATTGCCTTATGCTGCCTAAGAAACTCCTGTGGCGCTGTCTTAAAGTTGCCGCGACACAGTGCGTCGAGATCTGCCTTTCTGACTCGGATGGGTGACACGGTGATGACGATGCACTACCGGGGGCTTCCCATGTTCCTCAATCCTGCATTCATGGGCAACCGTTCGTCGATGAACCGGCTGGTTTCCGGTGACGATGACGACGCGGGCCTTCTCGGGGTCTCAGAGGACAAGGAGGCCATCTCCCTAGTTCGTCCACTAGAGGGCACCATTGTACCACAAATGAGGCAGCTGGCGTACACGTACGGCTCGGGTGGGGACACTCGCGAGTTACGAGTCAGTTTGGCAAACTGTTTCGGCTCCCGAGTGGGTGACGCGTACAATAATGCAGGGCTACAGACTGCAGTTTGTAATAAAACCCCCGCATTTCAACGGCGTTCTCTCTTCACACACGGAGGAGAGCGCCGCTCATTGCCCCCCAGTGATTTAGGTGGTGCCCCCCAATCTGATAAGTTATCTTAAATAATTTTTTCTGGTTCCAAAGAAGGATGGCTCTCTCCACCCTATTTTGGACCTCCGAGTGTTAAACAAACATTTGAGGAAATACAATTTCAGAATGTTAACTCATGGCTCGCTCACCCGCTCCATAAAAAGTAGTCTGAAAGATGCTTTTTGTCCACATAAGCATTTATCCACCACACAGGAAGTTTCTTCGTTTCACCTATCAAGGCACATGTAATGAATTCACACTTCTTCCTTTTGGGCTCTCACTCAGCCCAAAGACTTTTTGCCTGTGTGCGGAGGTGGGCTTAGCCCCCCCGAGAATATCAGGTCTGCGGATTTTGACATACATAGACGATTGGCTTTTTATAGTCGAATCGAAGGAGAAAGTGTTGCAGGACACCTGCTATGTTCTTGCGCACATCACATCTCTCGGGTTCAGGGTGAATATGAACAAAAGCATTAAAGATAGATTTAGATGCTTGCTAAGTTTTCCAGTTCTTAGATGTGTAAAAACATTGTCTCTACTTACCTTCAGACAAATTTTTACTCAAATCAACTAACTGTTAGTGGCGCAATAACTTCACAAATGACTCAAGACTGTGATGTATCCACTTTGGGTCGAATCTGCTTGGGCTTGATAGTTACTTGAGGCTATATTGTTTAATCTACCGTTTAAGAAAGTTTAAAGGTAAAAGAAGCGCACCTCATAGATGTGCTGATTGTGTGTGTGTGTGTGTAGATGAGGTCCGTGTGAAGGATGTGGGGCGCGTGAGGATGCGTGAGCGTCTGCTGTGGGACGAGCCGCTGCAGATCTCCTGGCTGATGGAGGCCGAGCCGTTCACCTCCTCTCTGCAGACGGCCGGTCCTGTGGCCGGCGTGACCCTGGAGCAGAAGACCACCTTCGCCTTCGTCATCCTCCTCTTCGTCTTCCTCTGCATGCTGATCGTGCGCTGCTTCCGAATCCTGCTGGACCCGTACCGCAGCATGCCCACCTCCACATGGGCCGACGGGCTGGACGGCCTCGAGAAGGGACAGTTTGATAACACACTGGCTTAGAAGACACACACACACATGATGATGATGAAGGCAAACAACCTTTCTGCTGAACATCCTAAAGTCATTCACAAACACATGACACACTGTGTAGAAGAAATACATCAAGAATACAGTAATTCTGCATTTGAGCAGCTCCACCACAAGCTTGTGAAGATGATGAACACACACACACTGCCATCCACATATACGATATTGTTTCAGAAAGTCCGGTGCAGTGCTTTATTACAGACTGAATGGATGTTGAGCTCTTTAGGACACAGGGTAGCCCTCTTTTATACCCCCCCCCCCCCCCCCCCAACCCTATTTTCCTCATATCTGTGCTGTCGTTAACTGCCAAGTACAAATCTCTAGAAGAGAAGCTCTTTCTAAACCGTTTATAAGCACTTCATAAACACCTCTGACGCTTTTGTCAAAATAGCCTTAAAAAACATGCACTGTAATCGACCACTGTCAGAGTTTACATGTTTCATCACTGCAGTGCTTCTGGGCTCATCCAGGGCCTTTTTAGAAATATTTAGGTGATGTAAATACAAAGTTAGGCTAGGCTGTTAGATGAGCTATTGATTCGTTGTGTAAAATGTGTCTTCACAGGTTCTGAACATTTGAAATCTCATAATTCATGGTAGTAATCGCAGAATTTGTCAGCCTTACAGCACAACAAATACTCTGATCTTAGATCTCATCTATATCTGTACTCATAGGCTGTAGTTTCGTGAGCCTTACCATGCGAAGCTGCCATCAGCAGAACCATCATAATGTGAAGCTGCTGGACCCGTTTGAGCCTTTGAGTCAAACGCTGATCTTGATGATGGTGTCAGTCGAGAACGCTCTGTCTATCATATTTCATCTCATTGATGATTGTGATGGTTTTTGTTGCACTAATTCATTGTACCTGCTGTCACTGTGAAAGAGCCGACAAGCGTAAGAGCACTTAGTAAAGAACGTTTTATCATGTCATAATAAAGATTTCACGATCTAAAGCTGCTCATTTGTTTTTGAAAGGCTGAAGTATTGGAGTGAACAGACAGTGTTCAATGTTCCCCTGCTGCTCTTTCCATGATACGATCAAATCAATGAGAATTTGTGTTTAGACCTTCATACTGTTGTAAAAAACAAATGTCTGTTCAGTAAGAGGAGTAATAAATGTATGAGCACCAGTATATTCAAACAGAACATGATTCAGAATTATAATGCTTTGTGCATATAATGGTGTCATTAAAACATATTTGTGTTCCCACCCCATTTATGTTTCAGAGAGATGAATAATAAAATGTTTCCAATGCAAGTATAAATGGCGTTTCCTTCTTTAATATCAGCAGTGTTTGTACAACATCACCAAGATGATTCAAAATACATATTTGTATTGTACAAGCTTTGAGTCATATTAATAGTGATCCTACACAAACATTATAATTTCTTCAAGTTTTAAAAAATAAGTTTTAAGAGTCACAATGCTGGCTTGTTTATGGTTCAGACACTGAGATATAGATCGTTAAATTCATCTTATGATTGAGCCCCTCAATTCTGCACATATTATATATTTGACACATATTTCAAGTCTTGGGGTTTCTCTCAGGTCTAGACATTCTCCCTAATCAAAGGTAGATTTTATTTGAAACTTTACTTCTTTTCTCAAGATTATGGAGAACTATTTTATTTCTACAGGTAACAGCAGTGTAATTGTAAGTTTATTTACTTACATTATTATTGAAGAGATGGAAAAGTATACAACATGTGAGATGTTTCTCATGGAATGAAGCTATAAATGCTCTAATTTTTATAAACATTAGTGTTTGTTTGTGGTTTCAAGAAATGGTGTGTGTCTATACACAGCCTTTGTGTGTGTGTGTCTACAGAACCCAACAGAGGGCAGCATCAGTCCTCCAGATCCAGGTCAACACACACATCAGACAGAGGCGCCTGTGCAGGGCTTCTCAAACTATCTTCTTATTGTTTGGGTTATTTTAGTCCAATAAAATTCATGTTCTATTTTCTATTTTGTTCAGACAGTTTGGGGGTTAATGGAACAGCAGTGTTTCTCATCTCCAGTCCTCGGGGACTCGCTGCCTCCCAGAATGATTCAGATGTCTCAATATTCAACACACTAAGAAGCCGATGAGCTGAATCAGGTGTTTTAATAAGTGAGACTTTCTGTGAGGGGGGTCCCGAGGGCCGGAGATGAGAAACGCTGCCTTCCATTATTGGAAAGACAGCAATGTTGTAATATTTAGTTTGTTCATATTAACATACTGCTTTATTTGCATATTTTGCACATCCACTTTTATTAAATAACAACTTGGATGCCTTTAATGTTTAATTCCAAACAGCACCCCTGCGACCCTATAGGACAAGCGGTTTGGAGAATGAGTGGATGGGTGCATGGTTCATGGTCCATGGGAATTATGAAACAAAAGTGAGGCTTTTTAAAGCTTCTTTAACCAACAATGAATGAATGAAGCATTTCATATGAAATCAACAACTCATACACTTACAAATTATTATTAAGTTGCAAAAATAGGAATATATTTAGAAGTTACAACCATTAATGACCTTACATTTACTTTAAAACAAAACATCTTTGTGTCTTATCATTACGGTGTCATGAATTCAGAAATGGAGAGGATGAATGAGACGTCTTGATTTCTTGAAGTAAACTTGCAATGCAGGAAAGAAGTGGTGATGAACAGATCAATGGAGCAGATGGAGAAGTAGAGCCCATGGATCCGAACATGGAGGAAACACTGGACCAGAGGATCGAGTAACACTGTAATATCTCAGCGGACGTCTGAGGGAGTGATTGACCTGACCAGACAGAGTGTGTGAGTGTGTTCATGGGTATAAATATTGTCATTGATGAGAGAGTCAAGATTCAATCATGCAAACTTCTTAAGTATTAAACAAGTTCTGTTAAGCAGCTCTAGCAAGACAATAGCGTCATTATTCCGCTCAAGTCAGTTCAGGAAGAATTCAGTTCAGTTCAACAACTGTGTAAAGTTTAATTCATTATGAAATAAGTTCAATTCAGCTATAAGCAGCTCTGCTGAAGACAATAGTGCTGTTATTCAACTCAGTTACATTCACATTTACATTTAATCATTTAGCAGATGCTTTTATCCAAAGCGACTTACAAATGAGGAGAACAATCGAAGCAATCAGACCAACAAGAGGGCAACAGTATACAAGTGCTGTAATAAGTCGTTAGTCTAGCACAGTACACATAGCAAGGTTTTTCTTTTTTATCAGAAAAACAAAATAAATAGTATAGAATAGAAAAGTTAAGTGCTGGTATTAATTGGCCAGGTGCTGATGAAAAAGATGTGTCTTTGATGGGTCCGTGAGAGTGATTTCGTGCCTCTTTGGGATGATGGCACCACGAGGCGTCGTTCACTTGCAGAACACAAGCTTCTGGAGGGCGCATAAGTCTGAATAAGCGAGTTTAGGTATATTGGTGCAGACCCAGTGCTTGTCTTGTAGGCAAACATCAGTGCCTTGAATTTGATGCCAATCTATTGGCAGCCAGTGCAAACTGATGAAGAGAGGAGTGACGTGTGCTTTCTTCGGCTTGTTGAAGACCACCTTCACTGCTGCATTCTGGATCAGTTTCAGAGGCTTGATAGTACATGCCGGAAGGCCCGCTAAGAGAGCATTACAATAGTCCAGTCTGGAAAGAACAAGCGCTTGGACAAGGAGTTGTGTAGCCTGCTCTGATAGGAAAGGTCTGATCTTCCTAATGTTGTATGAAGCAAATCTGCAGGACTGTTGTAGTAATATGGTCTGCAAAGCTTAACTGATCATCAATCACAACTCCAAGATTCCTGGCCGTCCTGGAGGGAGATGTTGTGCTGAAGTGTTGGGTTGGCTGAGACCACAAGCAGCTCTGTCTTGGCAAGGTTTAGTTGAAGGTTGTGGTCCGTCATCCAGCCAGAAATGTCTATCAGACAGGCTGAGATGCGAGCAGCAACTGTCGGATCATCAGGCTGGATTAAGAGGTAGAGTTGTGTGTCATCAGCGTAGCAGTGATAGGAAAAGCCATGTTTCTGAATCACAGATCCTAGTGATGGACATGTAGATGGAGAAGAGAAGCGGCCCCAGCACTGAGCCCTGAGGCACTCCAGTAGCTAGATGTTGTGACCTCACCCATCCATACACCCTGAAGGACCTACCTGAGAGGTAAGACTTGAACCACTGGAGTGCGGTTCCTGAGATGCACTTCGTCTTTAGGGTTGACAGGAGGATCTGATGGTTGACTGCATGTGTCAAAAGCAGCAGATCCAGCAGGATGAGAAGAACTGAGGATGTGGAAGCTGCTCTTGCCAGTCTCAGAGCTTCAGTAACCGAGAGCAGGGCCGTCTCAGTTGAGTGGCTGCTTTTGAAGCCAGACTGGTTGTTGTCCAAGAGGTTGTTCTGTGCGAAAAACATGGAGAGTTTGTTAAACACAACTCGCTCAAGTGTCTTTGCAATGAATGGAAGAAGAGTAATCGGTCTGTTATCTGTCCTTTTGTTGTGCTTTTATTCTCATCCGATTGTGTCAGTGCGGTTAAATCAGTAATATTGTTGAATATTAAGTGTTCCCAAGCCAGAGGCGACAGTGTCAAGAACCCAAACTCCATTGGAAGACAGAATGAAGGAAAAAAAACAGGGAGAAACCAGGCTGAGTCGGGGAACCGGTTCTCCTCTGGCCTGATCGGTGGCCAGATGTGACTCACGTCTTGAGAGACCGTGACAAACTGTAGATCTAATGTTGATTTATTATAAAAATGTTTCCCCTACATCCATGTATTCTTGTCTTCCAGGTGTGTGGTATTGTTCCTCTGACTTTACTCACTGCTGTCTCTGTGTGTTATCCCTTATAGAACGAAAATATATTTCCATATATTCATGATCAATATATTATATGGAAAAATATATGAAATAATATATTGCGTTAATATAATGTGTTATAGATTACAATATATTGAATAATACATAAGGAATTGCCACTTTTCATATGTTGAAAAATGTATTTACAATATATTTACACTGTAAAATGTAATTAGTTGAGTGTAATTAACGTGGAAAATGATTGCTTTAAATTGGACGTTTTACTTAAAGTTGTACGTTTCTACTGTAAAACCATTCAAAAGAGTGTCAGGACAATGATAGACGGTGTGCATTAAATTGTATTTATTAAACAGAAGCTTAACAAATAAAACAAACATCAGCATAACAAAGTTAATACAAATGACTGTACAAGATTTCTGCCTGTTAAATAAAGCAACATGCAGTATATTCTTAATGTTTCTTGGTCTTCTGCTGGACTGAAGCACAGGCTCGACTCTTCAACACAATGCTGACACACAAAACTCAGACAACACAAACACTTTAAACCCCAGCAGAACATTAAACACTCTCAGATCTCAGCAGAGGAGGGTTAAACAACACAAACAGCATTACCAGCTCCACTTATTACTAACAGTTTGACTTTATTTCTTTAGATGTTGATGATTTATTGAAAAGAATGGTAACACTTTACAGTAAGGTTCATTAGTTGACATTAGTTAACATGAACTAAGAACAAACAATACTTCTTCAGCATTTATTAATCTTAGTTAATATTTTCAACATTTATTAATACATTATTAAAATTAAAGGTTGTATTTGTTAACATTACTTAATGCACTCTGAACTAACATGAACAAACAATGAACAGCTGGATTTTTATTAACCAACATTAACAAAGATTAATAAATACTGTAACTAATGTATTGATCATTGTTAGTTCATCTTAGTTTATGCTAATTTTAACTAATTAACCTTATTGTAAAATGTTTCAGTCACCATTATGGAGATCAGTGTTTTCTTTAGTTAGGCTCTTGACTTTATAACATTAGTTTTTCTCTGGCTGCTGTAACTGTGTTATAAGTGACTGTTGTTATGGCTAAAAAGAGCCCAGATAAATGCTGGGTATGATCTGATGGGTATTTACTGATGCTGTCATAATCATCATTGAATATCCTAGATCACAGATTTATTCCCAAGGTGTATTACAACAAGGCTGTCAGATCATAAAATTATAAACCCTGTGAAATTATAACAAGAGATCAAACACTGACTGTTGTGGTAATCGGATACTTTAACACATTGTGCACAAAACACGTTTGAACCACTGCCATATTCAGTCACACACAGACATCAAGAATCAGCATATGAATCTCATCAACGGTGACATGCTTCATGCTGCAATGCATGCTGGGAACTATGGATGAGTTTTATACTATAGTAGCTCCCAGAATGCATTGCAGCATGAAGCATTTGAACCGTTATTGAGATTCATATGCTGATTCTTGATGTCTGTGTGTGACTAAATATTCCTGAAGTTCAAAATGTTTTGTGCACAATGTGTTTCTTGTTATAGTTTTGCAGTGTGTAAAAATTCAATATTTAAAACACATTTTTGATCAGTGATAAAGTTAGGGATGTGATCTGTAACTCAGTACAGTTATTTATGGTTACAACATCATCAAAAAATGCCCAGCAGATTATCCACATAATTTCTCTTGGCTAATCATTTTAGTCACAGTGACTGTCGTATAAACACACAGTTATAGCAGGAAGAGAAAAACTAAAGTTAAAAAGTCAAGAGTCGAGAGCCCAACTACAGCAAACACTGACCTCCATCATGGTGACTGTAAAATTATATTCTTTTCAATAAATCATCAACAACTAAACCTCTGTTAATTCTCATTAAGAACTTCAGTAGACGTCTGACAGAAATAAAGTCAAACTGTTAGTAATAAGTGGAGCTGGTAATGCTGTTTGTGTTGTTTAACCCTCCTCTGCTGAGATCTGAGAGTGTTTAATGTTCTGCTGGGGTTTAAAGTGTGTGTGTCGTCTGAGTTTTGTGTGTCAGCATTGTGTTGAAGAGTCGAGCCTGTGCTTCAGTCCAGCAGAAGACCAAGAAACATTAAGAATATACTGCATGTTGCTTTATTTAACAGGCAGTAATATATTGCAGTGTTGTTTTTTATTCTTTGTTAAGTTTCAGACATGCACAAAGTCTTTGCAGTTTAATAAATACAAATAAATGCACAGTCTATCATTGTCCCGACACTATATATCTTTGTTTAGCAGCTTACAACTTTGAGTAAAACCTCCTTTTTCCACGTTTTCGAAATATGCTCATCTTAATGACATTTTACAGTGTAAATATATTGTAAATATATTTTTCAATATATTAAAAAGCGTCAATTCCTTATGTATTATTTAATATATTGCAATATATAACCCAATATATTAATGTAATGTATTATTTTTCAGTATATTTACACATTATAATATATTGATCATAAATATATGGAAATAAATAAAACATCATACAAAATAGAGAGAGTTTACTGTAGGTGATAACTAAGCGAATATTTAATTGCTACAATACTAATTTATCACTAGAAATTAAATTAAATGATGAAAAAAAAATTCAGAAACTACACAATACATTTGCACACAAACTGACCACCAATCACAACTTTCAGATGCCATTTTATTTTGTCATGGAATGAAACGCACAGGCAGCAAAGCACACATCTATGCTGATCTCAGATGAAGATATCACAGGAGACAGCATGGGACACGATTCAAGACAAAAACTAAATTCAGCAAACTTTATTGTCTATCGCCACAGGGGTAGAAAAATTGTCTTTAGACAAAGGCTCAACAAACAATACAAAAAACAAAAAATAACATCAGTTTTAAAACCTACTACATCAAAACTACACAATTCTTAAGAAAAATGTAAGATTCATCTTAAGATCCCATTTAAAATACCAATAGCATTTGGAATAAAAGTCGTCTTATATTTGGTAAGACTTTTATTCCAACTGCTATTGGAATAAAATAGCAGTATTTCCGTATGTTGCCTGTGTGATTTAGAGACAGCACACTGAAACAATTTCACAGACCTGTGTTTGCTTTAACACACCTGATTCATCAGCGTCAGATCAGAAAAACAGGTTTGGTACAGGTTTTTCTGACTTTCACATGGGATTTATTTGACAATATTTGCAAAAGAGATTTTTTAAACATCTAAAACTGATATTTCCTGATGGCACACTGAGGCTAAAGATACAAATAACCATCTTAAAACAAATGTGTTTGTGAAGCATCTAATGTGTGTATGAGTTTTCCACAGCTCTGTATGCGCACCGCCTGGACATGCAGTTCATAACAAGAGTAACCTTTTCCTAATCACTTCAGTCCAAGAGTTTTATTGATTACATTAAACCCCTGCCAGCATTTGCATTTGAATGTTAACTTTAACAACAGGCCATAGACGTGAAGACCTTGTAAATTCCAGCGCACTGCTGTTGAGCCTCGTCTTCCCAGGATAAACTTCTGTAGCTCTGAAAGCCTCGGCACACTAGAGGAGGAAACAGAACAGCAGGAAGATACACTGTAGAACAGTGACTGCAAGGAGATCTTCTCACCGTCTTTTAGAGGCAGAACAAATGCAGTCCAGTAACTGGCCTTAACTACACTGTTAACCCTTGCTGTAAAAAAAGGCCAAATTCTGACAGTATCATACCATTTTCCATTAAAACAGTAATATACCGTAGAAAACAATGCATTCTGGTTAATCTTTGTCGTTTTGGAGAAAATATCCTACAGGAATATAGTGTGAATTAACAGCGCTCAAAGTCGACACTCAGAGGCTGTGTTCCCAATCACACTCTATACACCCTCATTCACTATTCCCTACATAGCTCTCTAATATAGTCCACTTGACTGAGTGAATGAATAAGTGAGTACACTGACAGAGGTGTAAAAAGTACTCAAAAATGTTACTCAAGTGAAAGTACAAGTACTGAGGGAAAATTTTACTCTATTAAAAGTAAAAGTATCTGGCCAGAATCGTACTTGAGTAAAAGTAAAAAAGTACCACATTAAAATTGTACTTGAGTATTAAAGAAGTAAAAGTAACAGCAAGAATGAAAACTAGAGATTCTTGTTTAAGCTTTTAATCTCTAAAAACATGAAGTGAATGAACCACATACAAGGTTTTATCCTGCTTTAGAACTGTTTGTAATTAATTGTCTTTAATTATCAAACTGTAAGACTACTATCTAATGCCAGTATGCAACATGCTTTAAACAATCCACTAAACATGCTTTTACCACTAAAAGAAAAGCTAATCTAGCAGGGAGGCCTCGTTAGAGTCCTTCAAATATATGTATATTTTACCAGGCTCTGGGCTAGAATCAGGGAGGCTCAGAGGGAGCCTACAACGTGATGATCTTATTTATTGCTAAAAACCCACAAGATAGTGGAACCACCTTCAAGGAGGCTTGTGAAAGCCTATATTTGATAGCGATACTTGTTAGCAGAACTAGCCTCAGATATCATAGGTTTTTCCTACTTTACATTGCCAATGGACAGTGTACTCAGCTAGAGCGCTATCGACCCTTTAAACAAGGGGAGTACAATCTTATGCTACCTGACTACCGAGGAGGACTATAGAAAGGCCTACAACTTCAATTATCAAACGCGTCAGCCCATGGCATGCTTAGGCTCTAAGGGAGTGTACTCAAACTCGCCCCAATGGGAGGGAGTACTGAAAAGAGCCCCAGTGGTGCAGGGTGAATAGACTAGAGCTGTGGGTAACCAAAAAAAACATTAAGCCCAAGGGAAATGGAGGCCTCAGCTATGAGGCTGACGACATTTTCACCTTATGAATTGAAACCAATTCAAGGGGCCTAGATATCCAACCTAAAGACTAGCTGGGAAATTCTAGCTACAATATACACCTCTGAAAATGGAGACCTCAGCATTACTGCATCCAACTCTCTCTTCCCAGAGAGAGACAGGTCTGACAATGCCCTGCATATTATCTGCATGGGAGGCTTAGGAATAGCCTGCTACCTATGCTGCTATTTATTCCACCCTTAACATCCACTAGCATAATCGCCTAATGCAGAGGCGGGCCTAGGCTATACGACTCTTGTAGAAAGAGGAGGCCAGTACCAGTGAAAAAACTAGACCTTACAGAGATAAGCTATAGATGATCTAAATCTAAGCTCAGATACTGAGGGGCTCGGGACGAGAAAGCTTCAAACAGTTCGTCTCCAACAAACTCCTAGTACACATGCCTAAGCCAGATATTAAAGGTCCCATGACATGAGAATTTCACTTTATGAGGTTTTTTAACATTAATATGAGTTCCCCTAGCCTGCCTATGGTCCCCCAGTGGCTAGACGTTTTGATAGGTGTAAACCAAGCCCTGGGTATTTTTGAGAAAATGAAAGCTCAGACGGGCGAATCTAGAATCTTCCCTTTATGTTGTCATAAGGGGAAAGGTCACCTCCCCTTTCTCTTCTTTGCCCGCAAAGAGCATTTGGCCCGCGCGAGCGCCATATTGGTTTTTCCTCGAGAGACATCATGGCTTGCAAATGAGCGAAGCATGGCAGTTGCTCAGTGTTTGGATGTACAAATGAACACAAAAGTATTTTTTTAATTCCTTCATCTGAGCCTCTGAATAACCAGTGGGTTATATGAATTTCTGATGTGTAATTGTTCAAGTTCAGACAGATAATCTTTCTCTCAAAATCGTTCAATACTGTTTATGCATCAGTAAATCAAGCCAGTGAATAAAATATCAACTTCACATCGTTTCTCTTAGTAGGATGAAAATAATCTTACTTAAACTGTGATTAATATATACAGAAAGCGATCAAAGAACAATCCCTTTCCAATCGCCCAAGCTGTCAATCACACAGCGCGAGTTTATCTGGACACTTGCCAAAACTCGTTATGAAATCAATGACGCTGTTACGCTGCACAATGAAGCTCTTACTGTACTTACCTCCTGTTTGCATTGGTGAAATCATTAGTGAGAGTGCAGAAACTGCGTTGCAATGATAAGATCTTCATTCACGCGATCAACAGGCTGTCATCTGCTCAATGCTCATCACTGCAACCTTTTATGTGATGGGAATAGATCTAAATACTTAAAAAACTTCTCACGATTCGTTAATCTCGATAGCTGCAATAGTAAAAACGTATGATAGCTGTAATAGTAAAAGTATTCGAGAGAGTTCCACATGTAATGCTATTTCATATGCAAGCATGTCAGCCAATCACAGCAGTGGGCGTTTACACTGAAGTCTCACAGCAGACACGCCCCTTCAAGCAGAGTGTTCAAATCAGAGGCTAAAATCAGGCTAGGAAAAATGCCTTTTATTTCTAAATTATTGAAAAAAATATTATATAGTTAACCTAACTCATAAATTGGACTCTATATGAGTTCAGTGATTCAGGTCAAATGATTGTGAAATAATGATTATGTTAAAACACAACCAACACCATCAGATCACCTTTTCTATTTGTTCATCTGGCTGTTATAACTCATGTACAGCAGCCAAACGAAACTTAAAGTTAATAATTAAAGGGGCAAGAGCCCAACTAAAACACACAATGATGTCCACAATGGTGACTTTTATTATGGTTTTTACCTTCAGTGATTCTGCTTGTTAACACCAGGTGTCTTCAATGTTGGCAATAAAAGATATTTTGTAAATTTTACTCATTTTAAATGGTTAACTTTTAAGGAATTAATTTGATTAATTATGACTCAATTATAATTTGTTCAGTTTAATTACTTTTACAATTAATTACTAATTGAAATAGCCCGAGTAAAGATTACAAGCACTTTCTGTGTGGAAAAAGTTGCCTAGCTTTTTTTAAGTAAATGTCACTCCACATTTTTTTCAGTGTATCAAACATTCCCCTTAATACTTTCTAAACAGGAAACCAAGGTCTAAAGTTAAACAACCTGATAATAAAGACCTACCAAGATCATCCTGTTGCCCGTAGAGCGGCGGCCTTCATTATATTCTTAAAATGAAGGCCTACCACCCAAAAGCTATGCCTCTCCAGCAGCGGGATAGTTCGCGAACGTCTTGTCGATTGGGGCATCGAAACATATTCACACATCTCCTCAACATCAGCGTAGTTTGCTCGCTGCTGATGATGGTTCTTCCATGCCTTCTTGATCTCAGTGTGTAGATCGGGCAGGAATGGAAGGCTCACGGGAGCTGGGGAGTTATGGCCAGAAAGGAACCGCTCATCCAGCCAGCCCCAAACAGCTCCTTCCTTCACGCACTCCCACGCCAGCTGAAGCCCTGCCGAAGTGCGCTCCATAACACCCAACAGCTCATCATACTGTGAGGGTTCAGGTGGTACCTCCTCTTCACCCTCATCAGCCCTCTCCTGCTCTCTCGGGCTCAAACTCGTCCACGAGCTCCATCTGGGAACCCCATGATCCGAGTCTCCGCACGAGCACGAGCCGGACCCGAACCACTGGGCCCAGATACGAGAGCGGAGTTTTCTAAGAGGAAAACTCTCACGTTCTGCACAATCAGGTCTCTCAACAGCTGATTGTGCGTGCCCAAACAATAGACGCACAAGTTGTGTGTGTCATCTGGTGTCAGAAACCTGAGACACGGATCCACACACTTCTTGAAACGCTTGTCACTTGCCATATTGTTCTTACCTTTTTCAGGTGATTGCAAATCAGACAAAACAGTCCTTGAATACGAAAAAAGGATGACATGTTCTCTAGGGCGACTTCCGGCTCGCACTAGTAGTGACATCATAGGCTGTCGCCGGTCAAATTCGATTGCTGTGATTGGATCGTTTTTCAGTTCACGTGAATAGCGTCATCGACACAGTGCGAGTTCCCTTTCGAAAGGGAAAAATCTGAAAACAAATCAGTTATTTTCCATAAAATTAGGATATTTTTTTTACAGTGTATTTCCAGAAGATAACGTGGTTCTCAGCCTTTTGCCCCTAAGGCCGCCTAAAAGGAAATATTCCAGTCCCACACGAGACTCTTATGGATCTACATAGCACCATTTGACAGAGATGCTGTATATCACCTTTAAAGATAGGTGCTTTATAGCACTTAAAGTGGTTCCCCTATGATTACAAGCCATTATACCATGGTCTGGGTGAATACTCGATTCTGATTGGCTGCAGGGTGTCCATTAAAAAGTGATAGAGGACACCTAGTAAAGGAGTTCTGGTGAAACTGACTGTTTACCGTTCGAAATTAATAAATAAATGCGCTGGCTACATCAGCTGAGAGTAACCATAGCAACAGGCAGTAAACTGAAGGGTTCTACAGCTGAGCGGACTATAAATATCTCCGGTTGCTAAATAAACCGTCAGGCGTAACCAAGTTATTGTTTGTAAAAACTTTAGATTTCGATTGTAAAACTAATTAAAATATAAACTAATGTTTTAAAAATGTGTTATTTGGCAAGTGACCGTGGTATAAGTGACCATGGTATTTTTGTTTAGAGTGTATAATGACTGGCTAACGGCCGTACGCAAGTCTAGTTCATGTGAAGAGTGACCTCTGACCCATGATTATAGTTTATAAAGTTTGAAATATGGGCATTTTCCTTACAAAAACACATGACTTCACTTCAGAAGGCCTTTATTAACCCCTGGAGCCATATGGATTACTTTTATGATGGATGGATGCACTTGTTACTATTCACTGCCATTATAAAGCTTGGAAGAGCCAGGATATTTTTTAATATAACTCAGACTGAGTTTGGCTGAAAGAAGAAAGTCATAGGACGGCTTGAGGGTGAGTTTTTGGGTGAACTAACCCTTTAAAGCTTTGGCATTTTTCAGACCTGGGACCGTCTTATCACACACTTGTTTCATGCACATGCTCTCATGTGGCCAAGACCGCAAGTGTAACGGGACAGATCCTGACCCATCCATCTGAGAACATGGGCTGTGTCTGAATGGTGTCCAAACCCACAGTGGACTTTATCAAGTGTGCTCATTCAGTCCCACAATGCACCACAATGACAAGTGTACGACTGATGGACACTCAACAGCTAGGGTACGGTGTAATTTTTTAATTGATTGTTTAAATACGATTTATACATGCTAGTTTCCATAGCAGAGTTCAAGATAAATATTTTCATTACTAGCTGCCAGTTTGCTGAGATTTATGAGCATCAAGATTATTAAACATCAAGCACAAACTATGTGTGTCTGAATTCACTCACTCGTTTTCAGTCACTCTGAAGTGAACTACAGTATATTAGTGGAGTAATGTGGGAATAGTGAATGAGGGAATAGAGGTTTCAGACACAGACATGCTCTTATGCGACTCATGCTTCCTTTTTCAGATTTCAGAAGTCAAGGAAAAGAGTCTGATATACGGCAGATATTAACATCACAACCGCTGCACAGTCATAACCCTTCAGCAAATTATTATTATTTTTAAGGCTGTAGTGCATTTGTCCTTTTTGTCCCACATTTACTTTTGTAAGAATTAACTTTTTATCGTTGATTGGACTACACTGTTACAAATTAGCTTCTGGAAAGTATTTTAGTATCACTGAGATACTATTACTTAGTTTTTATAAAATATTTTGAATCTCTTTTTATTTTTGCATTTTCTGTTTTCATTTTAATTTTAGCTAAATTTTGTTGTGTTTTTGTTATTTTATTAGTTTTAAAATAAAGTATATCTATAGTTTTTATTAATTTATTTTACTTTTAGTTATTTTAGTACATCAAGTTAAACTAACTTAAAATGAAAAATGCTGCCTTGGCAACTACCTGAAAAAGAAGATTAATTTAGGTTTCTTATATTTTATTTCAGTTAGCATTTATTTTAACATAATGATCACAGTTTAGCATTGATTTAATGACATTATTATAGATTTTTTTAATGAAAATATTTTCATGTGTTGAGATAACATGACATTGTAAAATTAAAGTTGAATTTTTGTTAGTTTCACAGTAACAGTGATGTAAAATTAAAATCACAGTGTAACATTGTTTCAATAACATTAGCATAGCATTTTTTTCAACATTGTTTCAACATTAACTGAGGGTGCATAAGGGATGTTGAAGCAATATCAACATCAGTAACATTAATTCAGTGTCATTACTGTTGACACATGATTGCTGGCTTGGCCTCTGTAAATGTTCGTATCATTTTCACAGTGGTGTCAGATCATACTGTGCATTTGTCCCGACCGCAGCGCAGTCAACATGTGATCTCCTCAGATGTTTGCTTCACGGTTTTCTCAGCATGCTGCCATGTCCCAAACACGATCATTTCAAGACCGATCACCAGGTGTTTTGACAAGCAGGAATATCGTTCTAGAGAGGAGATTTACTCTCAGGAAGTAAGAAATGTTCTTGGCCAACCTCACAGAAACAAAGGCTGAATTCAAAACAGTATACTTGTACTATTGCTGTCACATAAAGATATACAGCACGAAAGCGTATAAAACAGGAGTGTTATCTGTCTTAAAATAACAAAACAAATCTTTTAAATAACTCTTGAGAAGTGCACATGAACATGTACAGTACTACGAACACCTACATTTGCTCGTATTGCTCCAAGGTAATGTTAATGATGTCATTTCATTTTAAGGGGTGATGAACTACATTTGTAGAGATAATAAGATATTTTCTGTCCTGTTTTTGACCTTCTGTTTCGTACAAAGTCCCCCTGTGGTGAAAATCCAGCTTTTAATGTTGTTTATGTGTCTATGTGGTGTTTTGAATATGCTTTAAGACAAACCATGTGTAAATTCATATTGCTGAGTATTTTCTCCTTAAAACTGCAGTGAACCAAAGACAGGTTACCTTGTAACCAATCAGATCAACGTGTGATCGTCATCCAGTGGATCTCTGAGCTGAGTGAGTGAGTGGAGGCGGGGTTCATTTGCATTTTCATAGTATTCTAAATGAGGCAAGGGTGTCAAATTACATTCAAGCCATTTTAAGACATGAATACAATTTTTCAAAGAAAAAACTCTTAAATATGTAATTTTGGTGATCAAAGATGAGTTTTAAGGGATAAAATTATTGACTGCAGGGGGACTTTAAAGTATTGATTTGGTCATTTTCATATGGGTTTTAACGCCCATAAAACTTCAAAAATAAATTGTTCTAATTTTACAAAAATTGCTTTTGAAATGAATTGAAAACTTATGAATTGTGACTTGAATCAAGTCTTTTTAAGAAACAAAGAGTCCACCTTTCAGTGAGTACAGGAGAAGTTAGAGTGACCATGCGTTTGTTCAACTGGATAACAAGCTTGAACTGCACTTCCACAAGGTCTTTACTTGTTTGTTGTTTGTTTATTACTGTATACATGTTGCAGACACACGCTGCAACATGAGCCAGGGTTTGACAGCACACAATGGAGAGCAGCGAGACTTCAGACTGAAGAAAGGAGAAGTCAAACGGGAAGTGCTGAAGGCCTGAGGGCTTCGTCAAACGCAGATCCTGGAGATCAACAGACAAAATCCCCAGAGTAAAGCAGCAGCTCGCAGCTGAAGATCAGGCACGAGACAAACACAGCACTGAGCGCCGAGCATTCACACATTCTCCATGAGAACGAGACACACGTGATGAAGGATGAAGGATCTCGGACAGAAGCACTGAACAAACTCAGACTGCAGGAATAAAACAGAGCGCATTCACGCTCATGCAATGTATTGTGTAAGAGGGCTGGTGTATTTTTGTACGCCAAACTCCAGAAAAAACAAGCACTTCTGGTTCCTTCATATCAATGTCATTTTTTTGTTGTTGTTGGTGAAATGGGTTAGGACAAGCTCAAGATATTTTCCAGTTGCACTGTACGAAAATACATCAGTTATCCCCCTCTTGTGATTCTTTAAAGCTTTTACTTGTCTTGATAAAAGGTGGTTGTCTAAATGGGATGACGAGTGTGGGACATTAAACATCATCAGGGCGAACAAGTAAACTCATCTAGTCCA
The DNA here is from genome assembly GCF_963993115.1 of Abramis brama. NCBI lineage: Eukaryota > Metazoa > Chordata > Actinopteri > Cypriniformes > Leuciscidae > Abramis > Abramis brama. The sequence goes on from NC_139987.1 coordinate 865,373, forward strand.
CTTTCACTGCCTCATTGTGTTCATATCGGCCTCCTGCAAACTGGTTTAACTCAAAAATCCCAACGCATAACGAGACTCACATACGGCCCTTACCGGAAGCCAATGATTATAGTGTTTAAAGGTATAAATGGATATTTTTCTTACACAAACCCATCGCTTCGCTTCGCTTTATTAACCCCCTGGAGTTGTATGGATTACTTTTATGATGGATGGATGCGCTTTTTTGTGCTGCAAAATCTCTATATATGATATATGAAAGCTTGGAAGAGCCGGGACATTTTGTAATATAACTCTGATTGTGTTCGTCTGAAAGAAGAAAGTCATATACACTTAGAATGACATGAGGGCGAGTAAATCATGTGGTAATTTTCATTTTTGTGTGAACTACCCCTTTTTTATTAAGAGATCTCATAAAGCTATTGCATGACTTCAGAAAATGTAGATGTAGTTCAAACATTGTGTAACTTTTAAAAAGACCAGCATGAAGACTTTCATCTCTGTGTGGACGGTTCCTTTAAGATCAGTCTCTCTTTGTATCTGCTTTAACACAGACTGAACTCTGAGAGCAACATAGTAATGAGAGCTGGCAGGAGAAAAAAGAAAACTTGTTTGTAATGTTGCCATTACAGTTACATAATAATAATGGTAGGCAGGAAGAATATTTGCCGTTTATGACAGTTATTGAATTGTAATTTTTGTAAAATCACCATATTGATCGGGGAGGCGGATGGGAATCTGCCAGCAAAGTTCACATCATGATATAGTAACCAGTGTGTGTTTTCTTGTTTTTCTGGCTATATATTTTGTTAAAAAAAATAATATGATGATAAAACAAACATTTATGTAAATGAACTTTTGACTCAAAACCTTACAGTTATGACCTGTGAGACAACAAGCCTCTGCCTCTTAACGGCTTTTCTAAAAATGAAACAGATACTTTTATATTTCATAATGTCACAGAAATCTAGAATAGACCTTTGGCTTATATCTGACTTTAGTTTGTTTTAACACGGTTCCTCCTGCCCCTCTGATCATGGGTGGATCTGGAAATATCTGAGGTTCGTAACAGGTTTCAGAGACGGCCAGGATACTGGAAGATGAATACTTTGTTTTTGCAACTTCCTTCATATTGTTCAGGCATTAAGAACATTATCGAAAAATGTCAAGACTCTAATTCAGACTCTGCAAAGTGGGAACTTTTTAAAAATGAGTGCCGAAAATTCTCTTTCCAGTTTGGCAAACAACTTTCTAAGGCAAAGGAGTCGGAAATCTCTGCGATCATGAAGGAAATTAATAATAATTTATGTCTGTCATCTCCCAGTGAACAGGACAAGGAGAAGTTGTATTTATTGAAGGAAGACCTTGATGCTTATGCAGAAAAGGCTAAAGGTGCATTCATCAGATCAAGGGCAAACGGCCAGAATTAGGAGAAAAGAACGTTCTTGATTTCAATGCTCTTAAAACCATTTTTAAAATCAACTGGATAAAACATTGCTTGGCACATAATAATTCTATAGGTTTTGTTTTTTGAAAAGATGTGGTGGGTTAAACTTTTTATTATCGTGTGACTTAAAATGTAGTAAGCTTCCCATTAAATGATCTATAATTTTCACAAGCAATCACTGGAAAATAGCCTTCTAACATCATTTCTCCCCACACACATGTATACTATGGAAAACCAACATGTATTATCTAAAAGAGAAAGTATAAAAAGAATGGTTTGATAAGGAAATTATTATTATTTCCAACTTACTAAACTGTAATGGTGAGATCAACAATGTCTTGCTCTCTCAGGGATTGAATACATGTAGAGATTACCATATGTTGTTAAAAACATCTCCAGTAAATTGCTTCAGCTTGTGAAAGCGCATCTCAGTTACAACTCAGTGTGACGGCTGACTCCTAAACTTGTTATTGGAGGTGTTCATATTTTGGATATGAACTCTTACATCAGAAAATGTCTTAATCAAGATATTCTGAAATGGAAACTTTTTTTTTCTTCTACCTTCAATTGTGATAATCTGGTCAGCAAGTAATACATGTTTTACTGCCATATAAGGTCAAGGAAAATCATTTTAAAATAATACACAGGTGTTATCCGTGTAATGCATTTCTTAATAAGTTTAAAAAAGACATCTCACCACAATATTGTTTTTGTAATCTTGAATCTGAAACTCTAATACATTTATTTTGTAAATGTAAATACTCTGAAGACTTTTGAAAGCAGGAATCTATGATGGGTTTTGATACATTCTACAAAATAATCAGAATAGATGAGGCTATGATCTTCTTATTGGACTGTAATACTGACTCAGATTTAATTGATACACATTAAAGGTAATAATTCTTCCTGGGAAGTTTTATATATATAAAGCTAAAGTAATAACACCCTCCTTTCATTTTTTTTGTAAAGATGTTAAAATATTCCATGACTCATTGAATTCAATCACTACAAATAGGAAGTGTATTTAATGTTTTTGCTCTGTACAATGCAAGATCTGTTATATGTTTTCCCAAATATCTGTTTGTCTTATGTTTAATGTTAAATGTCATTGTAAGCTTTTATTAAAGTAAAAAAACAACAACAACAACAAAAAAAAACAACAACTTCTCAACCGCCGGTGTGTGCAGTGTGTGTGTGAGATCCTGCTGTAGTCTCCACCCCTGATCTGTAGAGATGGAGCGGCAGATCTCGCGAGCGCTCGTCCTCTCGCGATGTCTCCCAGCATCGCTGCCTTGCTGCAGTGCGCGTATAAAGCGCAGCGAGCCTCGCGGGCACGAGAGGAGGAGTTGCGGCAAGGTCGCGCAGCATCACGGCGCACATTAGCTACGGAAAGCGCGATTCACGGACATCTTCTGGGTCTTTAAGGTCCCTGTGAGCGCACACTCGCAGGATATTTCACTGAGCGCGTTAAACTTGTCAGGAGTTTCTGACTGGAAGTGCTGCTGATCTCCATTTGCATCCGCATGTGCGCGTCGCGCTGCGGGTTCGGAGGAAAGCGCGGCGCGTTATTTTAGTCTTCCTGCAGCATCAGTGTCCGGGTTCAGTCACATCCATCGGCTCTTTGGCACTTTTAACGGACAATATCAGCTTTTGGAGAGCTTTTCTGACTCGTCATGTCGGCATCACCTCCGCCTCTCGCCGGCCGGGGCGACTCTCTTTCCGCGCCCGAGCCTGACGCGCTCAAACCCGCCGGTCCCACACCAAGCCAGAGCCGCTTTCAGGTGGACCTGGTGTCCGAGTCCACCGGGGATGGGCATACCCACACCGCCTCCGACTCATCCCCGCCCGCGTACGACGCCGAGCCGCCATCCGACGCGCGTCGGGACTCTGCGGCGGGCGGCGAGGAAGCCAAGGGCCGGTTTCGGGTTGTGAACTTCGCGGCCTCGAGCCCGGACGCCGCGCCGGCGGACAGCGCGCAGAACGGGGACACGGTGATGAGCGAGGGCAGCCTGCACTCCTCCAGCGGCGGCCAGCAGCACCACCACTATGACACACACACCAACACATACTACCTCCGCACCTTCGGGCACAACACCATCGACGCCGTGCCCAACATAGACTTCTACCGGCAGACCGCGGCTCCGCTGGGCGAGAAGCTCATCAGACCCACCCTCTCCGAGCTGCACGACGAGCTCGACAAGGTACAGCCGCACCGCGCACTACTGGGGTAGTTCTGAACACACACTCCGGGCACTATTGGGGTAGTACTGAACACACACTTCGGGCACTGGTGGGTTAGTACTGAACACACACTCCGGGCACTGGTGGGTTAGTACTGAACACACACTCCGGGCACTGGTGGGTTAGTACTGAACACATCGGACACTAGTTTAGTGGGTTAGTACTGAACACACATATCGGACACTAGTTTAGTGGGTTTGTACTGAACACACATATCAGACACTAGTTTAGTGGGTTTGTACTGAACGCACATGTCGGACACTAGTTTAGTGGGTTTGTACTGAACACACATATCAGACACTAGTTTAGTGGGTTTGTACTGAACGCACATGTCAGACACTAGTTTAGTGGGTTTGTACTGAACGCACATGTCGGACACTAGTTTAGTGGGTTTGTACTGAACGCACATGTCAGACACTAGTTTAGTGGCTTTGTACTGAATGCACATGTCGGACACTAGTTTAGTGGGTTAGTACTGAATGCACATGTCAGACACTAGTTTAGTGGGTTAGTACTGAATGCACATGTCAGACACTAGTTTAGTGGGTTAGTACTGAATGCACATCTCGGACACTAGTTTAGTGGGTTAGTACTGAACGCACATGTCGGACACTAGTTTAGTGGGTTAGTACTGAATCCACATGTCGAACACTAGTTTAGTGGCTTTGTACTGAATGCACATCTCGGACACTAGTTTAGTGGGTTAGTACTGAACGCACATGTCGGACACTAGTTTAGTGGGTTAGTACTGAACGCACATGTCGGACACTAGTTTAGTGGGTTAGTACTGAACGCACATGTCGGACACTAGTTTAGTGGGTTAGTACTGAACGCACATGTCGGACACTAGTTTAGTGGGTTTGTACTGAACGCACATGTCGGACACTAGTTTAGTGGGTTTGTACTGAACGCACATGTCAGACACTAGTTTAGTGGGTTAGTACTGAACGCACATGTCAGACACTAGTTTAGTGGGTTAGTACTGAATGCACATGTCAGACACTAGTTTAGTGGGTTAGTACTGAATGCACATGTCAGACACTAGTTTAGTGGGTTAGTACTGAATGCACATGTCAGACACTAGTTTAGTGGGTTAGTACTGAATGCACATGTCAGACACTAGTTTAGTGGGTTAGTACTGAATGCACATGTCAGACACTAGTTTAGTGGGTTAGTACTGAATGCACATGTCGGACACTAGTTTAGTGGCTTTGTACTGAATGCACATCTCGGACACTAGTTTAGTGGGTTAGTACTGAACGCACATGTCGGACACTAGTTTAGTGGCTTTGTACTGAATGCACATCTCGGACACTAGTTTAGTGGGTTAGTACTGAATCCACATGTCGAACACTAGTTTAGTGGCTTTGTACTGAATGCACATCTCGGACACTAGTTTAGTGGGTTAGTACTGAATCCACATGTCGAACACTAGTTTAGTGGCTTTGTACTGAACGCACATGTCGGACACTAGTTTAGTGGGTTTGTACTGAACGCACATGTCGGACACTAGTTTAGTGGGTTTGTACTGAACGCACATGTCAGACACTAGTTTAGTGGGTTAGTACTGAACGCACATGTCGGACACTAGTTTAGTGGGTTTGTACTGAACGCACATGTCGGACACTAGTTTAGTGGGTTAGTACTGAATCCACATGTCAGACACTAGTTTATTGGCTTTGTACTGAACGCACATGTCAGACACTAGTTTAGTGGGTTAGTACTGAATGCACATGTCGGACACTAGTTTAGTGGGTTTGTACTGAACGCACATGTTGGACACTAGTTTAGTGGGTTAGTACTGAACCCACATGTCGGACACTAGTTTATTGGCTTTGTACTGAACGCACATGTCGGACACTAGTTTAGTGGGTTTGTACTGAACGCACATGTCGGACACTAGTTTAGTGGGTTAGTACTGAATCCACATGTCGGACACTAGTTTAGTGGGTTAGTACTGAATCCACATGTCAGACACTAGTTTATTGGCTTTGTACTGAACGCACATGTCAGACACTAGTTTAGTGGGTTTGTACTGAATGCACATGTCGGACACTAGTTTAGTGGGTTTGTACTGAATGCACATGTCAGACGCTAAGTTTAGTGGGTTAGTACTGAATGCACATGTCAGAGGCTAGTTTAGTGGGTTAGTACTGAATGCACATATCGGACACTAGTTTAGTGGGTTAGTACTGAATGCACATGTAGTTTAGTGGGTTAGTACTGAATGCACATGTCAGACACTAGTTTAGTGGGTTAGTACTGAATGCACATGTAGTTTAGTGGGTTAGTACTGAATGCACATGTCAGACACTAGTTTATTGGGTTTGTACTGAATGCACATGTCAGACACTAGTTTAGTGGGTTAGTACTGAATGCACATATCGGACACTAGTTTAGTGGGTTAGTACTGAATGCACATGTAGTTTAGTGGGTTAGTACTGAATGCACATGTCAGACACTAGTTTAGTGGGTTTGTACTGAATGCACATGTCAGACACTAGTTTAGTGGGTTAGTACTGAATGCACATGTCAGACACTAGTTTAGTGGGTTAGTACTGAATGCACATGTCAGACACTAGTTTAGTGGGTTAGTACTGAATGCACATGTCAGACACTAGTTTAGTGGGTTAGTACTGAATGCACATGTCAGACACTAGTCACATCGCTCCCAGTTTTGTCTGAGCTGACATATTGAATGATGGTCAGTAAGACACTGTCTCATTTCTTCTGATATTTAATGAGGCTGCAGGGTTCATATCAAATGTGTGATACTTCATAACTCTTTACAGAGTCAACATGGACCTGTGCGCGCAGTAACTGCAGTGCATATGAGGACAGTGATGATGGGAAACGTTATCTGAAGATCAGACTCTTCATTGTATCATTGTACATGTAGTTCTCTGATATGAAAACGCAAGGCCAGGCTGTGTTTACATTCTTACACCAGACTCAGATGTGCTGAGTGTGTGTGTGTGTGTGTGTCTGTTGCTGGTTAGTCTTGGTTTCTCTCATGCATTGAGAGCCTGTTGAGACCGATCAACTGCTTTGTTCATGAAGTGATTTGTTTGCAATGTGTAAGTCTGTTTAAAAGCCCGTTCATTTGACATGAACAGCAGATGTTGTGTCCATGTGGGTCACACAGCGCTGACACACACTTGCTGATGGACTTGGGGAGCAGTTTTATCCGGAGGCATGACGATTTAGCTCTCTGACGACACTGGCTATTATGACTTGGCAGTTTATCTAGTTTAGTGCATTTGTAACAAACTTTGATGCCAAGTTTTAGAAAAGCCTCTTTGAGGCGAAGTACATGACGCATAAGTGTTTTAGCAGTAGTTTCCATTTCCACTCATTTGAGCTTGAACTGAGAAAGAGCTCTTCTGAGTTAATGACTCAAGCAGAGTCACTGAACGATTCTCTTAGGCAAATAAACAGATGCGAGAGATAATGTGTATATAAAAATATATTATAATATCAAATGCAGCAGTGGAAGAAGACGTTTTCTGCAGTGTGAGATGTGTGCTGAGACATGGATCCTCTGACTGCACTATAGTTTTCTTTTGCAGTAGTAATTGTAATCATGATACGGAACAAAGTAAAGCCTTCTGAAGAGAATCATAATGTTTTTGAGAGCGGACTGAAATGGTAATGCCAGTTCTGCTTTTGATGTGATGAAACCTCGATTGCTGTGTAGTCCTGCAGCATTTGTGCTCCAGTCCTGAATGATTCCTCATGTGTCTTGTTGAGGTGTGCTGTTACTTCACTAACGGTGTATTTACACACGATCACACACACCGTCTCGAGACTGCAGTGCTGTGAGAATGCAGAGCTTTAATGAAGGGGACTGGTGATATTTTACATTTTACAGAGGCGCTTCCTTCCAGCGGGCCATATCTGTGAAGAAAGATGTGTGTTGCAATAGCCGTGTGTGTGTGTGTGTGGTGTCTGGCTGGAGCCGTTAAAAGATGGATAGATTTTTATTTGTCCTCGAGAGGAAATTTGTTTCCACCGTAGATGCGTACATAACATGACACACATAACATGTTAAATTATCAACGTATCATAATACAGTTAAAAAATAATTGCTGACATCACAAAAACAACAACAACAACAACAACAACAACAAAGAGAGCATAAGTGACGGATCACACTTTTTCACACTTTTTTTTGTGGCTTAAACAACCAGATCTTTGTTTACACTTGGCCAGTTCTCGACTGGAATGCATCTTAGACCACTTCTTGAAGATCTTTGATTAAATTGCGTTTCAGAGTAGAAGTAGGCTTATCTGATCGGATTGAGTCAAATCTTGAAAATGGGTTGCTCAAAAGAAAAAAGTAAAAAGAGGGGGTAGAAGAAATTTAATAACTTTAAAACTGGTAAAAAAAAAACATTTGTATGTAGTGTGTATATATAGGCACATTTCTTTTTTTTTATTTTGTGCTTGATTAGTATAACTGTTAAAGTAATAAAGTAGAAGTAGGCATTTTATATTAAGCCTTTCAGTACAGTAAAGAGAGATTTGATGCCATAAAATAATCCCCATAAACAGCCATCAATATCAAACAAAAATATACTTAATTTTAAGTTTTTTTTATTTATTTTTTTAAATTTTTTATCACTGTATATAAACTACATTGGCACAATCATCAGAGATGAACCAGTTGAAAGTAGTTTCTAACAAGTGTATCCCTTATTGAATGTATATTTGTTTGCTTTTGTTGTGGGTCACATGAGGGGCTACGGAAGCTCTAAAGGGACATGGTGATGATGGCAGGTGATAATTTTAATGCTTCTGCATTCCCCAAGAGACTTTGCATAAATTAAAACTTATTTGCAAATGAATGCAAAGCTTCTTGGGGGAAAACACAACTGTTGTGAGAGAACACGAAAGCCTTAAAGTAGATCATTTTTCTCTCATTTCATATTTTCCCCTCATTACCATGTCCCTTTAGTGCCTCCATAAGGGTCTGATTGTTGAAAGGAAATTGAAAATGGAAGGAGATGTTTGTTTGTGTTGTTTTCTTTCTCTCCAAATAAAGCACTTAAAGTCGTCCTTCCACCTGTTGTTCTCTATATAGCCTAGCTAGTAGCCTACACTGTGCATGAAACGCCATGTGGAGCTGGTGATCCAGATTTGGTAAACTGAAAAAGTGAGTATCTGGATCAGGGTGATCCAGTCCTATTTTGCTCTGAAAAACCAGCACAAAACTAAAATGGATTACCAGATACTGGATAGCAAAACATGGGATGGATATCCAGTTAGAGAAAAGAGCCAAACGTGTTGTAATTGTCATGGCTCTGCAAGCAGATTAAAGGGGCTTTCGCACCGGAGGAACCTTCTCATAGTTCCTAGATCTAATGACAGAAGTACCCGGATTTGGCGTGTTCGCACCGCAGGAACTAGGAACGATTTTAGTTCTAGGAACTTCTTTTGGAGAACTAAATTAACTCCTACTTCAGAGTCGGTCTAAACCAGCGCTATAGGAACTACCAGTGACTTTATTGTGCACTGATTGGCCGAACGCATTCTCGTCCTCGGCGTCCTCTTCTGTCGGCGAACTGTCCTGGCTAGTTCCTGTCAGAGCTACTAACCGGTGCCAAAGCCTCGAAAGACTCTTGTAACTGCAATGAATGTGTGTTGTGTGTTGGTTTGCTCTGTGTTTGTGTGTTTGTGTAGCAGCTGTCACAACACTGCTCTATAAATGCATCTGTTCAGTGGTTTTGTATAGTTTGGAATGAAGTTAATCTGTGGGGAATTTTACAAAGCTATTTTCTTCTTGTTGTCAGTGGTTGTCAATTAATCATCTGTAATCCCGTCCAGATAATGTGAAGCACGTGCTTGTGCACTATTTCAGAAGTCAAGTTTGTCATGTGAAGTGGCTGATGTTATTCCTCTATTTGTTTGCTTTTATCAAACCAGTGAGATGGACATTTAGATGAGTGGTCTCTGCTCTGCATGTTACGTAAAGCTAACACTAGTAAAGTCATGTTAAAGTCCTCATGCTTTCAGATCGAAGCTTTTTCCTGCTGAGTTACACACAGGACGGCACTGTACAACAAATCCATGACTGAATGGAAAGTGTTTTACTGGCTGCTGGCAGTGAATCTAAACAGATATTGATGTGTGCGTCAGTGAGTGTTTCATGGCTGTCAAACGAACGCCGTGACACTCGACACTCCAGTCCAGTTTTCCAGCCGTTTCTTGAACCGTTTCAGTACCTCATTAGAGCAACACCAAATCATTCATTTATGTTGGCTCTGTTGAAGAACACTGAAAGTGCGGCAGGTTTTGGTAGTGTGTCTGGCGTACGATGGACACGCTGATCACGGAAGCGTGATATTGACGAGTGATAAAGTCCTGTCAGGGCGGATTTATTCAGAAGAGTGACTGAGCGGAAATATATGTTGAAATACTGATGCTGTGAGAGACAAAGAAAGACACGTTTATTGTGACAGGCTCATTGGAAATACATTTCTGCAAAATGGTCTCTTGCACGTTTCGAGTGGAGGGTCCAGTGAGTGGCTCCAAGAGCGCGTTCAGTTTGAAACCGATGACTGTGTTTGAACGATATTTACGCAGGTTGCTGTACGTATTGCAGCAGTTCTGAAGTAAATGTCCAGCGAGTGGCACTTAAAGGTCAATCGCATTCGAAAATGATGCATCACCTACTTCCCTAAACACACCCAATAGTGTAACAAAAGCAAACGTGACATAAAAACGCTTGCTGAAGCATCCATGCCATGCCAGCTTGCGGGACTCGTACCGGGTGAGCTGTTAGCACGTCTGCTGCATAAGAAACGCCACACATGTGGAGCGGGTTTGGTGATGCAAACATCAAAATGTATTGGTTTATAAATCATGTACTATGGTAAAAGTGTTTACAGGTCACAACGTAGTATTGTGCATCATATTGTAATCATAATTAACTGTGAAGAAGAATATTTGTTTTGCTGTTTTACGGCCTCTAGCGTTCATGTCAGCTGGAAACTGCAGCGATTGTATGATTTGATGAGAAATTGGGTGTAATATCTGTGAAACTCACTTCCCTCAGGGGTGGAAGAAGCCACATGTGGCCAGATGTGCTCCGCTGTGAAGCGACTCCGGTGATGTGGTGCTAACGCCCACGATTCTTAACAGACAACTAAATAAAATAATGTAATGTAATTTACTAGAGGACCTGACACAATTGTAATTGCTGCAGTTTAGGAATGTTTAATTAGAATGAATTAAATGGAAAAAAATGGTTTGAATGAATGATTTCATTCATATGAAACTTCACTTGTTTCATTACTGGATGCATCAGTGTTTTTGATCTTGAATGATTCAAAGACACATGCAATATACAATTGTTACAATTGACACCAAGTTACTTTCAAAAGGTGATTTGCTCTAGTTTGATCTCTACCGTAGACATCCGTGTTTAATCCGAGCTATACACTTTTATTCTAGTGCTTCTGTGATCATTTCAGTGATTGCTAGACAGAAATAATGACTGTTGAAAAGGCTGTTTATGGAGCGGTTTCATACTGGTGCACTGTACACGATAACCGCTCTCTCTGAAGCGTTAGTTAGAGAATCAGTGAGATGTTGATTATTTATTTTTTTCATTTCATATTATTGTATAATTACAGAGTCAACTGTTAGTCTGTTAGTCCCATCCACATGTTCTCCAGTAGTACGAGGGTCAGTCCGAGTCGGACCGCTTCTCTGACCTAAACTTGAGGCGTCAGTCCTGTAACGTAGGCCTGATACACACTGAAGTCATCACTTCACCCTTCACAGCTCAGGCCTGTTCTGAACACACAGCTCAGGAATTCACTGTGACAAGCGTGACAACTGAATGTATTCCACGCTGAATGTGCAGAACGAGACTAAACTAGCTTTTAATGACATGCTTGCGCACGTCGGGGACGCCTCGCTTCTGTCTGTGTGAAGGATATAAAGGAGCGAGTCTTGACTCTGACCATGTTTGACTCCGGTCTGTTTCTCTTGGCGTAGGGTCTAACATTAAGGATAGGCATTTTGTCAGTTTTTCATTTCTAGTACTGATAGATGTTAAAAACGAGTTCTCTGGGTGGGGCGTGTCTGTCAAAAGCTTTCATTAAAACACTGTTACAAAAATGAGTGTTGACAAGTGACAAGTAAAACATGACATGAAAATATGTCTATCAAAATATGAGTGGAAGCTGGGGTCTTCTGGCCAAGATGGCCACAGCTGGTGTGTGTGCTACGCGCTCACCGGTGCTTGAGGACCGTCAGCTGGTTCAGTGTGTGACGGTGACGTGATCTCAGCACAGCTGATGTGACAGTGGTTCTGGTGTCACTACATGAGATGAGGATGTTGGGACGGGCCAGAAACATCAGGTGAAAGGGCACTCGTCATGATCTTCATGATCACGTCCTGCAGCGTCTCCATAGTGACACGTGTCTCCTGAGCGCCGCTAATCATGCGTAGGGAAGCGCACACACACACGCGTTACCTCCATCACACCTGATGACACACACACACACACACACACACACACACACACACACACACACACACACACACACACACACACACACACACACACACACACACACACACACACACACACACACACACACACACACACACACACACACACACACACACACACACACACAAACAGGCGCACACATCTTTGTGGGGACTCTCCATAGACTTAATGGTCTTTATACTGTACAAACTGTATATTCTATCTCTTTACACTAACCCTACCCCTAAACCTACCCATCACAGAAAACTTTCTGCATTTTTACATTTTCAAAAAAATATAATTTAGTATGTTTATTAACCCATTTCCCTCATGGGGACCGCTGGCTGGTCCCCACAATGGAGGTGATCTCAGGTTTTACCATCCTTGTGGGGACATTTGGTTCCCACAATGTAATATAAACCAAAACACACACACACACACACACACACACACACACACACACACACACACACACACACACACACACACACACACACACACACACACACACACACACACACACACACACACACACACACACACAGGGTGAGTGAGCAGGTTTGCCTGTAGTCAGCACAACTTCTATACAGCAACTTTATTTTGTATAGCGCTTTTAAAAGTCAATTCTCAGAGCGCTTTACATAATCAATATTAAAATAGAAAAATAAGCATGAAATACAAACTATTACAGAGCATGCATACAAACAATATTATAAATCTAAAAAAAACATTTTAAAATCAATAAACAAAACATAGGTTATAGCAAAACCATAAAATATATCACATGGAGAACCACAACAATCACGTTTCACCCAAATGCTTCTTTAAAATAATAAGTTTTAAGGGATGACTTAAACAATTTCAAAGATGGAGCACTTCTAATTTGTGAGGGCAGCGAATTCCATACCTTTGGGGCGACTGAAGAAAACGCCCTATCACCCATTGTTTTTAGGCGCGTTACAGGAACAACTAGGAGACCGGCATCGGCTGAGCGAAGATTACGTGTCGGAATGTAGGGTACTAAAAGATCAGAAAGATATTGCGGAGCAAGTCCATTTAACACCTTGTAGGTCAACATAAGAATTTTAAAATCAACACGAAATTTAACAGGCAGCCAGTGCAATGTCTCTAAAACAGGTTTTATATGATCTCTTTGTCTGGTCCTGGTCAGAATACGTGCAGCAGAATTTTGTACCCACTGAAGTCTGTGCAGAATAGATTTCGATGCTCCCGCCAACAAGGCATTACAATAATCAATTCTAGAAAAAAACAGAGTATTAATTAATTTTTCTGCTACAGAAAAAGGCAGCATGGACCGTAATTTGGATATATTTCTAAGATGAAAAAATGAAACTTTAACAGTATTACGTACATGCAGGTCAAATGTTAAATTAGAATCGAAAATTACTCCCAAGTTTTTTAATTTAGATTGGAACTGTATATCAGAGCCGTCCACATTTATAGCTACAGATTTCACACTACGTAACATGCTGTAATGACGAACACGGAAGCGCAGAGAATAGAGCAAAACACCAGTCACGAATTAGAAGTCTAAAACGAGAATTTTTAAAGAGAAATGTGGGAGGAGCTTGAGTTTCCCAGCCCTGATTGTTTGAACCTTACGATACTCCTACATCATACATGCGGCACGAGTTACTCTTGTGGCGCAAGTCGACTCGCGGACGGCTGTCTGCCGGAAGATAGATATTTTAGTCGATAAAGTTTTAAATATGGATATTTTTCTTACACAAATGCATCGCTTCACTTCAGAAGACCTTTATTAACCCCCGGAGCCATGTGGAGCACTTTAGTTATGGACAGATGCACTTTTATCGTGGATAGATGCACTTTTATTATGGACAGATGCACTTTGATGGACTTCAAAACAGAAATGGCCATTCACTGCCATTATAAAGCTTGGAAGAGCCAGGACATTTTTTAATATAACTGTCATATACACCTAGGATGACTTCAGGGTGAGTAAATAATGTGCTAATTTTAATTTTGGGGTGAACTACCCCTTTAAGGATGGTGATGTGGTGATGTGGTGAGCGGGGGGGCGAGCATGACTCTCTGCTGGAGACGTGAGCCTGTGAGAGCTGGGTTCGGTCTCTCAGTCTGCTGGCCGTCACTGTGTTTCTGACACGTCTGTCAGATCAGTGTCTTCATCTGACGCTCCGGACACACAGCAGCCTTCCCATCATGCACTCTGCCACAGCATCCATGTGACCTGCACATTACAGCTCCTTCATTACTGTGTTCATGTGCACACTGGAGTCATGTTGTTTAACAGTCGATAACAGTATACAGTACAGCATAAATCCTCTGAACATAAAGGTGTATTTCTTAATGATCGCTTACAATTTATTAAAATACTTGATTAAAAACGGAGAAAAATATGTTATCAGTAGCTGTAAAATAAGTAATATGTGTTGGCTGTTTCATTTAAGTGAGGGGTTGAAAAAGCGCGTACAACTTTGATTAAAGGCAGAATGTGTACGATTTTCAGATTATCCAAAAACCACTAGAACAATGTTTTATATTTTGTTGACTTTTGTTGAGATTTTGTTGATCCCAAATGTTTCCATCAATGTTTAAATCCAGGGAAATCAGCCATTTTAACTACATTTATCGACAGAGAACGGATCATTGTTTATTTAGCTCTACACAGTAAATAATCAATGATTTGTTCTCTGTCGATAAATGTATCCACACAGTTGCTCTCCAGTCTAATAAAACACAATATATTAAAGCGTCTTTGGTGATCCCATGGTTTCTACGGAAGTAAAACGGGAAATCAGGGGTAGCGCGATATGATGTCACTCATAGGCGACGCAATGACACGGGCCGTTACACTAGTTATTACACTAGTATTTGGGGTTTTAGTCTTATTGTTTGAATCTCTTGTTTTATAGTAACATGATTGTACCTCAGAGTCAATGCTATTTGCTATTTGGGGATATTTAATTTAATTTAATTAATCAATCAACAATACTATTGATCAGCATTACCAAACGTGGACGTTTTCCACTAGAAACAAACACTGATGTATTATTTTAATTTAATACTGTGAAGCTGCTTTGATACAATCTGTATTGTGAAAAGCGCTATATAAATAAACTTGACTTGACTATTTTGTCAGGTGACCACTTGTTATGGCCACTTTACATAGCCACAGTAATACAGCCTTTTCTACATCATACAATATATTCTAAAATTAAATGCATACCATTTCTGTGAACTTGAGTGCTTTAAAAAAAAGAGAGAAAAAAAACACCTCATTGTATACTTGCCTCACATCTATATAAATGCATCTATATATATGCAACACAACTCATCCAGCTTTTATTAATATGATCTTCTTCTAGCTTACTGCAGTGTTCAACAAGCAGCCACTGAGTGAACGCACAGAGTAACGTCATAACAACTTTCAACACACTGTATTTTTAGCATGATTTTGACAGAGTAAAGCAGCGCTATGTTACTCCACAATTTTAATTTGTCAAATAAAGTGACCTGTATGATTTTTAAATGTTTCGACTCTACGACAAGGCCGTCAACGGGACAGTTCACTGAAGCCTTACCCTATTTCTTAGCATATGCCTCTGGGTTGGCATTACGCTAATATTTCATTGTGACATAGTTGATATCTGCAGCTTTGATCGAGGTGTTCTGCAGGTCTGGATCCGTGTTCTGTGAGAATAATTCTTTATAAGATCTTGTGCTCAAGCGGGTACCTTACGGCTCGATGGTGTTTTAAGCCCCCAATGGCTCCTTTGAGGCAGCTAACCCTACCCTCAACCTTAAACCTACCCATCCCCTCGCTGCCTGGAAGGCGCCGTTGGGGGCATAAAACCCCAAACACCGTACCTTACGTACTAATGGAAAAGGAAAATCTTAAAAAGCATCATATGACCTTTTTAAGTCTGAGAATGATTCACTGGTCTATGAAAAGAATTGTGAAAACGGTGACATCATGCGTATTACGTGTTCAGTCTATAGGTGCGTAGTGTTTTAACAAGTGACATCGCCAACTACTGGCCTGGCATGAATAAGACAGCGTTTTAGTTGTTCACGGATCTGTGTGAAGTGAACGGGGATCGTTTTGACAATGTTGTCATTTGTATGCAATAAAAGGCAAAAGAAAAACCTTTCCATTTTGAGAGCACCACTGTCGTGTGAACGTGCCGACACCGGGCTGGTGATCAAACTGCCTTTAACTCGCACCAGTTTTATTTTGTAACTGTTTGCACTCAACATTTCATCACTTAGTTAAGAAAATCTTATTTTCCTGATTAATATTGATATGCTTCTTTGGCAATACAATGATTAAAACTACTTCACAAAGGTCTAAACCAATGAGTGTTGCACAGTTTGACAAATGACGTGTGCTGTTAAGTTGATTTTCAGTAATTGTTTCAGTAATCTTTTTTTTTTTTTTAACCTACTCCCCAGCCCTCCTGAAATGTTTCCATCAAGCTTTTAAGAGATCTCTTACTGAAATGTAATACTCCATTTTTTTTTTCCATCTCTTATGAATGAATTCTGGGAGATGAGCCCTGGCGCTTGTGTGGCGTGCTGAATGAGCTGAACTGGGCGCTGTGGGTTTGCTGGGGGCTTTTCAATCGTTTTCAGTTACAGTTGTGATCGGGCCCGAGTAGATCCAGCAACAATGAGCTGCTTTGTTGAATGAGATGAGCTTACCTCGCACGCCACTGAACTCTTCCATTCACATTTACACAGGAGCAGTGGAGAAAACCTCTAAACCAGCCGTGAACTTCAGTGCTTTTTTACTTTCTTAGATTCAGATAGAGGAATCAGGAACTGACCTTATAACTGACCTTCATACATTCGGGTGAAAATCGAATGACCTGCTCTGGCACGGAAACGACTTTCCTTTTTGTCTGATGCCCTTTAATTTTTCACCTGATATAAACACTTTCAGTCTCTCTCCAGTTTTCATTAGATAAAATCAAGACCGATGCTGTTGCAAACATGGTTTTAAGAAACTTCCTGTCACAGACAGTGTTTGTCTATTCACTTTCAGCTCATATGTTTATGAGGTCTAACCTTCGCAACATGGCTCATAACTGTCTTTGCTGCTGAAGGTTAGATCAGAGTCTGATTACTCTCATTTAATCGAAAAATGAAACTAGTCTAATGAAACAGCCACAGTTTCCACAACATTTCCATTCGTTCATTAAGCAGATACTTTTATCCAATACAACTTAAAAAAACCCTCAGTGTATACTTGCCTCACAGACATGAGAAATACATCTATAGAAGGCAATTGTCAACTGGTGCGCTGTGGCAAGCTTAGTGTGTGTGTATATATATGTATGTATATACAGTGAGGAAAATAAGTATTTGAACACCCTGCTATTTTGCAAGTTCTCCCACTTAGAAATCATGGAGGGGTCTGAAATTGTCATCGTAGGTGCATGTCCACTGTGAGAGACATAATCTAAAAAAAAAATCCAGAAATCACAATGTATGATTTTTTAACTATTTATTTGTATGATACAGCTGCAAATAAGTATTTGAACACCTGAGAAAATCAATGTTAATATTTGGTACAGTAGCCTTTGTTTGCAATTACAGAGGTCAAACGTTTCCTGTAGTTTTTCACCAGGTTTGCACACACTGCAGGAGGGATTTTGGCCCACTCCTCCACACAGATCTTCTCTAGATCAGTCAGGTTTCTGGGCTGTCGCTGAGAAACACGGAGTTTGAGCTCCCTCCAAAGATTCTCTATTGGGTTTAGGTCTGGAGACTGGCTAGGCCACGCCAGAACCTTGATATGCTTCTAACAGAGCCACTCCTTGGTTATCCTGGCTGTGTGCTTTGGGTCATTGTCATGTTGGAAGACCCAGCCTCGACCCATCTTCAATGCTCTAACTGAGGGAAGGAGGTTGTTCCCCAAAATCTCGCAATACATGGCCCCGGTCATCCTCTCCTTAATACAGTGCAGTCGCCCTGTCCCATGTGCAGAAAAACACCCCCAAAGCATGATGCTACCACCCCCATGCTTCACAGTAGGGATGGTGTTCTTGGGATGGTACTCATCATTCTTCTTCCTCCAAACACGTTTAGTGGAATTATGACCAAAAAGTTCTATTTTGGTCTCATCTGACCACATGACTTTCTCCCATGACTCCTCTGGATCATCCAAATGGTCATTGGCAAACTTAAGACGGGCCTTGACATGTGCTGGTTTAAGCAGGGGAACCTTCCGTGCCATGCATGATTTCAAACCATGACGTCTTAGTGTATTACCAACAGTAACCTTGGAAACGGTGGTCCCAGCTCTTTTCAGGTCATTGACCAGCTCCTCCCGTGTAGTTCTGGGCTGATTTCTCACCTTTCTTAGGATCATTGAGACCCCACGAGGTGAGATCTTGCATGGAGCCCCAGTCCGAGGGAGATTGACAGTCATGTTTAGCTTCTTCCATTTTCTAATGATTGCTCCAACAGTGGACCTTTCTTCACCAAGCTGCTTGGCAATTTCCCCGTAGCCCTTTCCAGCCTTGTGGAGGTGTACAATTTTGTCTCTAGTGTCTTTGGACAGCTCTTTGGTCTTGGCCATGTTAGTAGTTGGATTCTTACTGATTGTATGGGGTGGACAGGTGTCTTTATGCAGCTAACGACCTCAAACAGGTGCATCTAATTTAGGATAATAAATGGAGTGGAGGTGGACATTTTAAAGGCAGACTAACAGGTCTTTCAGGGTCAGAATTCTAGCTGATAGACAGGTGTTCAAATACTTATTTGCAGCTGTATCATACAAATAAATAGTTAAAAAATCATACATTGTGATTTCTGGAATTTTTTTTTTAGATTATGTCTCTCACAGTGGACATGCACCTACGATGACAATTTCAGACCCCTCCATGATTTCCAAGTGGGAGAACTTGCAAAATAGCAGAGTGTTCAAATACTTATTTTCCTCACTGTATGTGTGTATATATATTATATGCGCAATTAAAGGCTCATTATTATGATTTATATGGCTTATTAATATACACGTGATTAGTCGACTAATTGCTTAAAAGAACAACTTCTAGTCGACTAGAAAAATCTTTAGTCGAGGACAGCCCTACTTGACACTAAAATAAATAAAGTATATCACTAACAAAACCACCTCAAATATGTTAGTGTGTGTGTGATATATTGACTGGTTCTGTAGTTTTTGTGTGGCGTGGCTTTCATTGTGGAGTTGATGGTAAATTTAAAGTCCTCCATGACAGCGTCATCTGGTTCAGAGAGAGACGTAACATCTAAACAGCCAGATGTGGAAGCTCTGTGGTGAAGTACAGTAATATCACACTGGCGTCGAGCCCTCTGACCTCTGCTTTCGTTTAAAAGCCCTCCCCCGTCCCCCACAGAAAGTATGTGGTAGTAGCTTGATAAATAAACACGCACAGGAAGTCAGCACATTTCCCAGAGTGCACACATGTGGCAGATCAGAGAGATGTGCTGCTCTTCGTGTGACGTCAGGCGGCGTACACGTGCGCGATGGTAATGTTTCCTGACACACACACACACACACACACACACACACACTCTGTAGAGCCTGACCTGACGAGCGGCTCAGATTCGGGATGGGCCGAATGCTCCCTTCCTGTTTAGAGCCGCTCCTGGCGCATTCCCATGATCTGAGATTTAAACCGTAATGAAATGAGCAGAACAGCGACCCATTCACCGCATACTAATTGAAACTGTGGTGGGATTGTTTTCCATGATGCATTTGGAGTTGCATGGGTAAAATGGGTCTTCTGTTTACCCTAATGGTTAATGATGTTATTTACTTTAAGATTAGTCCATCAGCGTCCCTCTGCCGACATCTCAGGAGCATTCGAGAACATCAGAGCACAATATCCCCTTCATTTCCATGGCGTGAGTGTTCGGAAGGACAGTGTGTCCCGCCAGAGCTTCTGAGCGCTCCTGCTGAGGACACGGGAGACGGCGGACTCCAGTGCGCTCATGCCTAAGCTCAGTGTGAACCGAGAAACCGGTGGGATTATCCTGAGCTGTGTGTGTGTTTGGTGTAAGAGTCCCAGAGTGCTCGTCATAGAGAAGTAGCTGAATTTGTCTAGTAGGTCTTGTGCTGAACAGACTAGTAGTTTGGCATGGATTGTCAACACATATACATATAATTTGGTAGTAAAACATAAAGTGATAAGGAGAGTATGTTATTCTGTACAACATTTGCAACTGCTTTTTATCCCTTAATTAGAAGCACCACCATTTTAAAACTGTGTCTTCTGTTACATAGCGACTACTGAACAGGCATTTACAAGTTTATTTTAAAATGCAAAGTATTGAAAATAAACAATAAAAGCTCTGTGAACACTTGCATATTTTGCAAGATTTACATCAGGTAATCTAGAGATCTACACACACTTGCAGTCTTCACGCCTACTGAACACTCGGGCCAAATACAGGAAATATGTCATGCAAGTAGACAAGTGGTCAAGACTGCAAGTGTGGGTATTTGGACAGGGCAAAAGTTACCACATCATTTTTATAAGCTGCAATGCATGCTGGGAACTTGCACAATATTGTGCAACAAAATTGTTTGTTCAGATTGCTTAATTTATAAAATTAGGACAACTTTTGGACCAGTTTTGAATCCAAGTAAGGTCAACAAAACCACTTTTGTTAGAAACATGTTTAGTGTATCTTTAGTTCACACAAAATAATAAACTGACTCCTAATAAAAAAAAAATTTCAAGCTAGTTTTTTTTTTTAAACTTATTTTTTTTTTGCTAGATTATTTTATTCATAGTGTACTGTTGGACATTTTGCAACATAACCTTTATGGCGTGGTATTTGAACGTGTCAGTTTTATGACGCTACATATGCCGTATGTCAACTAAAGTTCAAAGTTCAGTTTTATTTGTTGAATGGATGGCTTTATTTGGAGTCTTCTTTTTCCCCAGATACCATGCCGTTAGCTGGCGACATTAATGCATTAAGATCATGAAGATATTTCTATCATAAACAGTGGTTCAGCCTTTAGTTGAGTGTGCTTTTCCAGTTTTCATATTCTCAAATCAAGACATTTAGGCTTTGGTCTGGTTAATGGAAGACAAGTGACTTGCTTTGCCTCTTTTGGCATCTGTGTTCATATTCTGGGATGTGGGGGAGGGGGGGAGGGGTCGATCTGACACCGCTTCAGACTGGGAGAGCATCCACTAGATGAGCCTGGGTTCTCCCAAGGTGTGTTTCTCCATTCTGTCACTGATGGAGTTTGGGTTCTTGCCACTGTCGCCTCTGGCTTTTGGCTTTTGGCTTGCTTAGTTGGGGACATTAATTTAATATTCAACAATAATATTGTTCTGCCTGCATTGACACCATTATATGAGAACTGAACTGAGCTGGAAGATGACATCAGTTTACTCCAGAGCGGCTATATATATATATATATGAACTGAATTTAATAACTTTTTTACAACAGAAATGAAACATCACTGAACTTAAGCTAAACTGTGACGCTATTTTCTTCTAGACACAAACTTTGTTGCATTATTTTCCTGTTATCTTTGTAAAGCTGCTTTGAAACAGTCTGTATTGTATATAAATAAAGGTGACTTGACTTGACTTAAATGGTTTTAGTGGGAAATGACTTCATTTTGATGGTCGAATCATTGTTACCGTTCGGCGAGATTTCAGTAGTACTGTGACCGTGTTATCGGCAGAAAGAGAGAAATCAATCAGAATGTGACACAACGGTGTCTCTGCTGAATGTTGTTTTAGTGTTGTGCCGGTGTGCAGACGCCACAGCCACAGTGGAGCCAATACACAGTGATGTCAGCAAACTCACTGCGTCAACCAAATACATGAGCACTGAAGACCTGCACTTGTTTTGCTGGATGTGTTCACTGCTACATTTTGAGTGATGAGCACCTTTTAAATGTGGGGATTGATAGCCCAACGCGAGTCACACACACACTACTACCTTGTGTCATTGACTCTGATAACCTTAGTAATGTTTTGCTAACAGCCATAAACAAAAAAACCTGTTTGATCAATTTTGTGTATTTTTGAGCACACGTCTCTTGGTAAACTGAGCTGACAGGAGAGCAGTTTTATTTTCTTGAGGCCTGTGTGTTCTCTCTGTGGAGCATGACGTGGAGCTAGGGTTGCCACCCGTCCCGGTTTTCCAGGGATTGTTCTCTTTTTTGAGCGACAGTCCCGGAAAATTAATATTCTTTCCCGGGACATGAATTGTCCCGGTTTTTTGTTAAAATGTACTTCTAAAGTAGAATTTCCTGGTTTCAAACCGTTTCCTTCTACTGTTACTGCAGAGCTGCACAGAAAAATCGCGAAGCAAAGAGTACACGGAGACCGACAGACTAGACAGAGCAGGTTACTTATGATATAAAAAAATCTCAGCTCTCAGATTCTGTCAATTTTATTACGAAATTCAAACAATAAACACCGTTTTGGCGTTTGTAAATGTGACGTGAAAGATCCCTAGCAGCACGTAAACTGATCACCTCTAGCTAATAGTAAATAAACACGAATGAACAATGTTAAAAGAAAACATACAACTTACCGAAATGTATATTCATCATACATAATATCGATCAATCAGTGTTTTTCAACCGCGGAAAGGGTCAATAAAACAGCTGGAGAACAATTATCACATAACATTACCTCAGGAAAGCCATTTGATGACCATAATAGGCTATAGCACGTTAGTTAGCTAGAAAAAAAGAGCTATAGAGAGTATTTTGCTAAACATAGGCTACTATATTACATATTTATTATATTTACTTATCATTAAATAAAGTTGTTATTATAATAAAAAAACGCATTATATTTAATTTGTTAAATAAAGTTATTTTTAACCTTAAATAATTTTACCAGCTGATAAGGCTCTCTGTATGTTTACAGCATTAGGTGAGATTTTTTTCTTGAGAAAAATTAATGCCTATCTTGTGTACCTAATATTTATCCAAATCAGTCAATTAAATCAAATCACAAGAATTGAACTGAATTGAAATCCTGAAATTTGTTTCAAGCAATAATAAAAAACGTATCTTACCAGAAATTGTAACTGTTACCATATAAACATTGTAACATGTTGTCACTAAACCTAATACAGTTCAGTTTAGTTACTAAAATGTTTTGACAATCACAATACACTTATTTGCAAGATTATTTTTTTTTTACAGTTAAAAATTTCAGTTAAATATAAAGGAAAAACAGCGCTGGAAAATCATGCAAAAACAACCCCCCCCCCCCAAAACAACAACAACAACCAAAAAAAAATCTGAGTGTCCCGGTTTTTCACAAATCAAAGGTGGCAACCCTACGTGGAGCGCAGGGTGAGAGAGTGTGTGTGTGTGTGTGTGTGTGTGTGTGTGTGTGTGAACAGCACCTGGAGGTGAGACACCCACACCTCAGACGTCATCTGGATTAACTTAACCATTCACTACGCTTTCTTCATAAAGGTTTCATTTAGATGTGGTTGACTCCTCTTGAAAAGGTAATAATCAAATACAAAGTAATTTGGATTGAATGTTGTAACTAAACACAAGCATGTCCAAAATTACAAATTACATAATGTTGTTTTTCATGGAGTTATGCCATTGTTAAAGCAATGACTACATTGAGTAATTCAGGAAGTTTTCACCTTCGGTTTGAGTTTTTTTTTTTCTTTTTTTTTCTGGATGAATCAAGACAACCTTCCAGTTTCGCTAAGTGACTTAAACTGCAGTTCATCGACTGGCCACTAGAGACAGGCTCCAAAAGAGAGTCAATCCCATAAACCCTCATGTTAAAATGCCCAACTTTACAGCAGAAAAACGTTTACAGTCTGGTGCAAAAAGTGGCTTTGGTCTATATAGCTAATTTTGCTCTTCATGACGACTGTGAGGGGGGTTTAATTTATTTTTTTAAATAATTCATCCGTGTAAATTATATTAAGCCTTAAAGTTGTGCACAATTAAGGGCGTGACCACTTGAGTGACAGGTGGATTGCCGCTGATGTCACTACTAGCCGTTTGTCTGCTGTCTGTTTCGCCTGACTTTAAATCGGGCCCTATGATTTCAGCGATGCGGAAAGGTGGACTGAATCACAGAATCCAGTCATAAAAGCAGAATTTACTGTATAGACACAAAAAGACCATTTAAAAATGAATCCTGCATGTTCTGCTTGTCTCTGGGTGAATCAATGGAGCAGATGCGCGGTTTCATTACACACACAGACACAGACACACAGACAGAAGCACTCTGCTGTCTCACTATATGAGGACATGAATGCATGAACTTCATCTCCAGAGCTTTTTGCACGTAATTAATTAGATGTGTTTTTGGATTATTACAATTGAATTAAATCACTAAAATGGAATCCTGAAAACTTGAAACGGAAAACACAGAATTTGGTAAAAATAAAACGGAATTTGAGAAAAAAAAAAAAATTCACAGGGCCCTAAACATGTCATTTTTGTTAAACTTAAACAATTTAACAACAATTTATTTAAAGGTTCATGATTTCAATTAATTAGACATGCTTTTTGATTACTACTATTTTATTTAACCATTAAAATGGGGAAAAAAAGGAATTTGGGAAAAATTCAACCGATTTCATAGGCTATATACATTATTAATTCAACTTAAAAAAAATAGACTGTAGCAATTAACATTTTGTCAGAACCTGTTTTACATGTTATTGTAATTAGTTGTGTATTCAGAATTGGTGGAGAATCATGATCTCTATTTGATACAAGAAAAAATTGTGATTCCTAATTTATCCAGAATCTTGCAGCTCTAGTATGAAAGATCGTTGAGTGGGACTGTTGTCTTGGAGCACAGGCCTGGTGTGTGTGTGTGTGTCTAGTCTTTCACGTGCCCCTCACTGAGCCTCGCTGATTCATGAGGAGCTGTTGAAAAGCTCAAACAAAGCAGCGTGTTCATGGCCTGGCCGTATCCCGTCTGAACCCCGTGCCGGTGGACTCCTGCTGACGGACGGGTCAGGTGACGCCCGCTGCCCGTCACATGACACACGTGCCACGGTGTATTATAGATGTGTGCAGCTTCATCAGAACATTTCAATATCAAAAGTGGAAAACATTACTCACACACTCACTCACACTCTCAGTGTTAGTCTTGCTCAGTGGGGTTTTCACACAATAGGTATTCAGTCAAATCTAGCTTTAAATGTAGCTGAATGTTTCTGCATGTTTGGACACTTCTGAGCTTCTAGCTGTCTGTCCGCTGTTTTATGTTCATCTTTTTGCCTTTATTGAAATGTTTTCTCAGTTTTAACAGTTGATAGCTGTAGTAGCATGCGGTCCAGAGGAAGAGACTGAGGTGTTGGAGGAGATGTGAGAGTTATACAACACATGCGAGTCCCATGGCCAGTGGTGATGATGCAGGGATATTTGACTGTTCAATGCAGTGGGGAAGAGGACAGGACCGGAAAACATTAAACCTTATGAACTGGTGTACGGCTGCTTGTTTCACACGCTGAAATAAAGCAGTTCTCAGTCGGTCTGTTGGTGTCATTAGTCCTCCAGAGTACAGACATTAGCAGCAGACGTTTAGCCCTCGTCCAACTCATCTGCCTTGTCGATATAAAGGTTGACCACTTTTCCTTCCTGTATTTATAACATTTGTTGTTCTGGAGATTCTGCTGCGAGTCAGGTCACATTAGTTGCTGTCATTATTAGTTGTTGAATGGTGTTTGATTTGAATAAGCTTCTTTTTAACCACTAATCACAATGTGTGTATGTGTGGTAACAAATAATTCTGAGTGTTATTTGCCCCCCACTGTCTTTCAGTGTTATTCATCGAGGGCTAGTGGAGATTTTCTGTGGACAGCACTGACAAAAACGTTACATGTTCAATACAGTATGTCCTGAAGCCATCAGCTATCGATAATCACAACTCAATGTCACCCGCACGAATCCCGTCAACACTCACTCATTTGGTCAAGGTCAAGTAAGAGGACGACCGCTTCGCGTGCCCTTCCTGCGGGATGATATCCTGAAGAAATGCGCTGGTGTGGAGTGAGGAGAGACTGAAGCCCACATCTGATCACCGCTCTTCATCGCTGAAGATATGAGAGATGGTGTGTGTGCGCTCGTCCTCCGGTCCGCTCTCACTGACCCTGATCCAGCAGAGGTCGATACGGCCCCCGGCTCCTGCGCTCGCATCGAACTGCTGTTGGCTTTTTCCACAGTCCGGACTCCAGCTTTATGTGTGCCGGGACAGGATGTTGTAAAGTTCCCACATTGTCATTGTAAAGTGTGTCCTCTGTGTGTATGTGCAGGGTCGTGTATGTCCCAGGAGCCTCTGCTTTCGTCACGCCATTGTTTCTGTGGAGGAGGGACTCTTCCGGTGTTTGACCTTTCACAAACATAACTCTGCTGTGAATGTGTGTGTTAGGGGTCGTCTAGTCTTGAAGTCATGAGTATTTTTATGTTTGCAGTTCATTTTCACTTGAATTAGCGTAACTTTTACATAGTTAAATCTTCCTTCAGACGACAGCATTATGAACCCCTTGTGACTTGAAGACAGCTTTTCTTGAAAGTCAAAGTACTAAAATCTTACCATACTTTGAAATATTCTGATCTCCATTTTATAATGAAAATAATATGATTTTGCTCTAGAGAAGGGGTCCAGCCTCAATCAGACACTCCTGCACCAGATAATGAAGGTGTTCAGGGTTACCTGAGAACCTCCGGCAGGTGTTGGAGGCTGAGACCGATGAGTCTGCAGGACGGGTTGGAGACCTCTGGGTGATGAGTGGGTGATAATTGGTCTTGGCATTAGTTTGCTATATCTGCTGCCTGTAGAGACTCCTGCTCGAGGCTGAATTCATTCTTCCCTCAATAATTAAAAGAAACGGCAACAATTGTAGGTGGAGTAATGCTCTTACAGTGAAAGTGCAAGAACAGTTAATGAACATTACAGTCCATGCTGTTTAGTATCGCTTAAACATTATTCACATGAGACTAGTGTGAAAGAATCACACACTGATCTGTGTGAAGTTATATATAATCTCTGAACTTTGTCAAGACCATGTAAACCCAGAGACTTCAGAAAGGGACGTGATGTACTTGAGCAAACTCGCACTGGTGTGGGTTCACCAAGCAAAGGCTTTAAGATATAAACCTTCTTGGTTTTTGGATTCATCAAGATTCTTTTGACCATTGTCTTCAACATTCACAATTACACCGAATCCATTTAGCTATGAGAAAATAAAACTCTTGGTTTTAGCTTGAACAATTGTCTTGTTATTGTGAAATTGGCGATCTGATATTCCTATTCTCAAATAGAACACTTTTATGATGATCATGTTAGATGATAACTGGTGACCGACTCCACCATGATAGTTTGCTCTTCAGCGCAGAGAATCATAGTTGTCGGATTTACGTCCACTTCTCCCGAAAGACATGAGATTAAGTGGCTGGTGATCTGGGAGAAGAATTCAAAGTAAAACTAAAAGTAAACTATTTAGTTATCCACACGATGTATTTCTGACGTGAATAAAAACGATGTCAAATTAGAAGAGTTTTAATTGCCGCTTCCATAGACATCAGTGTATGTATTTTACAAACTAAATATAATTCTTTTGCTAGTATTAGGCCTACGTGGATTTAAATGAAACCTAAATTCAACGTTTTTTGTTTTGTTGGAAAAAACCTGCACAGTTGTGATATGACTAGCACTAGCGTGTCCTTCTCACCAAAGCAACACGCTGATTTGGTTAGTGTTAGTTCACCGAAAGATGAATGCCATCATTTGCTCAACCTCATGTCGTTCCAAACCCATATGACTTTCGTGCATCTTCGGGAAACAAATGTGAAGATTGCCTATTTTAATGAATCTGGGAGATTTCTGTCCCTCCATTGAAACTGCTCCATTCATGATTCTTAATGAGAGTTTTGAAGTGTCAGTTTAAATCTGCTCATCCTTTAAAGCAATCGTGTCTCTTCTTGGATTCATTTAGGCTTATTCACATATAAACGGTGATCAGGGAACAGTGTTTGCAGCTTTCTAAATTTGGTTACAGAAGCAATGTTTACATGTAATTGAGGTCCTCAGCTGATTTAATAGCTTGGTCAGCAGGGGCCCTCAAACCTGCGGTGTGTGTGGTTAACAACGCTACTGCTCACACACTGACATTATAGTAATAACCTTTAAATGAAATGAATAAATTGAAGTAATGTAGCTCTCCAGGAGCAGGGCTGGAGGCTTTCGGTCTAGAGCAGTTAATCAGCATGTTATTCCATAGAAAGTCTTCACATCAGATGTATTAATGCCTGTGTGTGTGTGTGTGTGTGTTCGCAGGAGCCGTTTGAGGACGGGTTTGCTAACGGTGAAGAGCTGACCCCTGCCGAGGAGGCCGCCGCTAAAGAGGCGTCCGAGTCCAAAGGGGTGGTGAAGTTCGGCTGGATCAAAGGAGTGCTGGTAAGATGAGTATACCAGTCAGAGTCAGGCGAGTTGATGATGTTTGACACTTTGAATGAGAGGGTCGTTTGACTTGTGACTTGTGGCAGCCATTTAAATCAAAGACAGGAATGTTGATGAGTGAGACTTTCCTGCTGTGGGTGATAATTGATCTTTTATGAGTTTGCTATATCTGCTGCCTGTAGAGACTCATATTAGAGGCTGAATGTTAAACTGTCATGCTGTTGTAATGTTTACTATGCTAATGCTCTCAACAAGCTGTGGCTTTGCTCAGAACAGATTATGACACAGGAGGGGGGATTTGAATCCAGAAAAAGCTTTATGGTTCACAGATCTGCTCTGCTTCTTGTCTCTTGGTCAATATTTTGACAGGTCTTCCTCGTCCTTGAAGTTGTCCTCATTTTCACCTTCCCAGTCTTAACATTTGACACCAAACAGCTTCTCATAGTGTCGACAAGTGAAAATTCATTTTCATCCAAAGTGTCTTTCAAACCACGGCAGGAATTCATTCAGTGTTTGAAAGCGTTGTGTGTTTATAGGACTGCTCCGGGTTCTCCCACGGCCTTTGCTGTGTGACGTCCGTTACCTCAGAAAAAAATCAACTCTTCCCTCAATTAAAAAAATAAATAAAAACAAAGCAAAAAAAACTAATTGTATGTGGAGTAAGGCTCTTACAGTGAAAGTGCAAGAACAGTTGATGAACATTACAGTCCATGCTTAGTATCGCTTAAACATTATTCACATGAGACTAGTGTGAAAATCACACACTGATCTGTGTAAAGTTATATATAATCTCTGAACTTTGCTGTCAAGACCTTGTAAACCCAGAGACTTTGGCATGAACACCAGAAAGGGACATGATGTACTTGGAGCAAGCTCACACACTAGAATTACAGTAATAATCTTCAAATTGCAAAAATTTAAAGTAACACGTAACCAGAAGTTTATCCACCTAGAACAGTAGGCACGCCACGATAGTTTAGATGCTTTACAGATCAAATAAACCACTTAAACACGTCAAGTCACCTTTATTTCTATAGGGCTTTATACACTACAGATTGTTTCAAGCAGCTTTACAGAGATAACAGGAAAATAATGAAGTCAGTTCAGTGTTGATTCAGTTCTGGATCATCAATTATTAAATGAGTTCATTTCGTCTATAAAGCAGTTCTGCAAAAATGATGTCTTCGTCCAGCTCTGTTCAGTTCTCACACAACAGCGTCAGATCAGTAATATGACTGAATATTGAAGGGTTAATTCACCCAAAAATGAAAATTCTGTCAGTTACTCACCCTCATGTTGTTCCAACCCCACAAGACTTTCGTTCATCTTAAGAACACACATTAAGATATTTCTGATGAGATCTGAGAGCTGGCTCACTCCTCCATAGGCTTCTAGGTAATCTATATCTGCCTATGTTCTTCCGTGTGGGCCTCTGACGTGAGTTCAACAACAACACGACACATGCGCCAGAACTGAGAAGATGACCGAATTACTGACAGAATTTTCACTTTTGGGTGAACTAACCCTTTGAGGTTCCCCAACATAACATACCATCTCTGTTCTGTTAAAGCCTCTGGAGGTCTGGGAAGGTTTATTTCTTCTGTTACTCTAACAGTGATAACTCTTTTCTGGTGTAATGGACATGCTGTCTATAGACTTTAGCCCACAGCTTTCCTTCAAACACGGATGGGTTCCTGTCCAGAGGTCACTGGTCCCGCTGAATGCCACGGCCGGTCCGTGACCTGGTTTGAGAAACGGCTTTGGTCGTTGATGTTCTTGTCAGCATGAGTCTAAACTGCATCCTTCCTCTGTGCAGGTGCGCTGCATGTTAAACATATGGGGTGTGATGCTCTTCATTCGAATGACATGGATCGTGGGCCAGGCTGGAATTGGTAGGTTTGACTTTGGTCGGCCGTGTGAATTAGCACTTCAATTCACAAGCAAACTCTTGTTTTCCATCGAGCTGCAGTCATTTGTCATGCACATGCTGAATGTCGCTGTGAGGCGCTGTGAGTTGACCGGCACCGCACCGGAGAACACTTATGAAGCCGGGCGCACACGGCTCGTGTTTAGTGCTGTCTTTGAGGATCCGTGAGTCGGCAGAGATGTTCACTGTCCTTTCACATTTTTATTTCCACAGCGTACTCCTGCATCATTGTTATAATGGCAACGGTTGTGACTACCATCACAGGCTGCTCGACGTCTGCCATCGCAACCAATGGCTTTGTACGAGGAGGTAATCTATAAAAGATGAAATGTGCATTGACACTGCATCAATGTAAATCACTGATAATAATTATCATCACACAGGGACCCTTTGAATGGTCTTTGTTTGGATAAAGTTATTCACCATGTGCAAAATGGTGTTTTTTGTGTGGTCATTTGGTGTCTGTATATAAAATCAAATACCCACTTCAAGCAGGAACACATCTAATCAATCATGACACAATGTGTATTTAATGCATATATTTCTGTAAACGACTCTGGTTAAATTGAGAATCATAATTATTTAGTTTCAAACAGAGATCACAATTGTCCCACGATTCTGAACAGATAACTAAACAAAATAACATGTAACCGACTACAGGTTTACTAATCATTTACACAAATTATGGAAATAGTGTTGACATTAAGCTCATCTTCAGACAGATGAGTCCTCTTTGCACTCAACATAAAAAATATAATGGAAAAAAGGAGACTTTCAGACTTTTGCAGTGTTTTGTCATTTTGTTCTTTGGGGTCTGGAGTAGTATGTTCAATGAGAGATAGTTATGATTGTAACAGGGTTGATTCATAACCTGCGGCTTTTTTTTCTCACACAATTGCGAGTTTACATTGGACAATTCTGACTTTTTTTTCAGAATTGCATGTTTATATCTCACAATTCTGACTTTATAACACGCAATTGGGAGATATAAAGTCAGAATTGCCTGATATAAAGTCGCAATTGTGTGTTAAAAAGAATTGTGAGATATAAACTCACAATTGCGAGAAATAAAGTCAGAATTGTGAGTTTATAACATTCAATTGCGACTTTATATCACACAATTCTGACTTTATATCTCCCAATTGCGTGTTATTTCTCCCAATTGCAATTATCTTTTCAAATGTTTTATTCTGTGGCGGAAACAAGCCGGTGGACCTGCAGCAACCAGCTCAGTTTAGCTTGAGAGCAGCTTGACTATGGCGGGTCACACTGTACATTCCCAAACCATGGGTAAACATCCTTATTTGCATATGTTCAGTGTCACTGATTGGATGAATGCAGCACGCAAAACATTTTCATAAAGGCACTAGCATTGCTCCGGAGCAGGGTTTCATAACCCCAGGTAAAAGCGGTGCTAACCCCGCTTCTACATTAGCTGTGTTTAGAAGGATGATAACCTGGGGTTAGTGCAGTGTGAAAAGCCCTTTATATTGTCCCTGAAGTCTTCAGAATTGAGGTGTTTTTTTGTTTGTTTTTTTTTGGCTGCGTAGTCTTTTTCTTTTCTTTTTTTAACTCTGGCTAATTGTCTCTTATCTAATTATTTCCACTAAAGCGTTAGTGCATGAGTGTGATGACACATCTAACGAAAGCTGAAGGTACACGGCATTACGCTTCTAGTTCTCACAGCTTGTGGGGAAATTCAATAGTGTTTTGAGATCTCAGTGTTTTTCTCTCAGGTGATTGAGCAGTTCACTGGCAGTCTGGAAGTCAGAAATGGATAGTTGACCCACTCTTTACTCTCACAGTGTGGAAGCGAAATCAATATTTTTCCATGAGCTCCTCAGGCATTAGTTATGAACCCAGTCACGAGAGGGTGTGTATTTGTAGGATTGGGTTTGTTTGAGATGCTCATGGATATTTATCTGTCGCTGCCACTCTTTCCAGATTATTTACATTTTCCCACACTCACAGGACATTATATTTACTACTTGACATATTTCCTTTTTCAGCACTGCATTTTTTAATAGTGTGAATGAATGTGCTAATACTTCGTCACTTCAGTGAGTAGCCGTTAATCTGAGATTAGGCCTAATCGTCCCTGGTATTCCAGTAATTTATTAACCCCCCCCCCCCAATACACACACACACACACACACACACACACACACACACTCACACTCTCACACTCTCACACTCTCTCTCACACACACACACACACACACACACACACACACACACACTCACACACACACTCACACACACTCACACTCACTCACACTCACTCACACTCACTCACACTCTCTCTCTCTCTCTCTCTCTCTCTCTCTCTCTCACTCTCTCTCTCACTCTCTCACTCACACTCACACTCACACTCACACTCTCTCTCTCACACACTCACACACTCACACACTCACACACTCACACACTCACACACACACACACACACACACACACACACGATTGGGGTCATGATTCAGTTAAAAATTTATTCTCAATATTGAATAAAATTGTGTACATTTTATTTGCTTTTCAAACTCGTTTTTGAATTTGTTTTTATTTGTTCTCATGGTACAGTTTTGCCATGTCTGTTTATTGTATTGCGTTTTTAAGGGCCATGATTTGCTTATTTGTATGATGTATGGCATACAAATATGGCCTTCACTGGAGCTTTAATGAAGAGGGGGAAGAGTTCAGAGAGTAGACGGAGAACAGCAGTATGCAAACTGCACAGAATCTACCATTAGTGAAATTATGTAATAAGGTCGTTTAAATTGCACACACCTCATAACCGCATTATTATTTTACTCAAGCCCAGTGGAGACTGAGACCCTGCTCAGACTTTTATATTCGCCTCTCAGTGCTTGAGCTCTTTTGCATCATTGAAATCTGTGATTATCAGCTGGTTCCTATCAGTGTCCGATCCTTTAGAGTTATACATTATTTAGGGCTGTTTTCTATTCATTAAAATATTGATTTGCTGTTGTCAAGTAAGCTTCATTCAAATAGTGTGTCCCCCAGGTTGCAAGCCTGTGCGCTCTCTAAACTGTTCGGGTGCTGTGCTGGTCTTTTTTAAGAGATCAAAAGAAAAATCTTTAGACTTGGTTTTAATATGGCAAGTTTTTTTAAGCATAGCTGAGAGTACTGCACTTGTTATTGGTAACCCAGTATGATCTTATCCACAGGGGTACGTGCTGAGCCCCTTCCTCTTCTCAGTATATACTACACACTGGGACTTATCATTCAGGCTCACAGTTTTCAGATGGTTTGTCGTGACTGACCTGATGGCACACAGACAGCAGGGAGAAAGCAATGCTTCATGTTTAATAATAAGCATAATAACCTGCTATAAAACCCCATGACAGCTAAATAAATAAAATCTATGAGAGAAGATAACACTTCTCATGTCTGTAAAAGGGTGTGTGTCAAATCAAACTATGGTATTTGATAAACATGGTTTTGTGTGGTGAATAAACTCATTGCAGAAAGAAGGAAACAATCAAAACTTGCTTGAGGTGAGCCACTGACTTGACTTGACTTAAATGAGGTGAGCCACTGACTTGACTTGAATGAGGTGAGCCACTGACTTGACTTGAATGAGGTGAGCCACTGACTTGACTTGAATGAGGTGAGCCACTGACTTGACTTGAATGAGGTGAGCCACTGACTTGACTTGACTTGACTTGAATGAGGTGAGCCACTGACTTGACTTGAATGAGGTGAGCCACTGACTTGACTTGAATGAGGTGAGCCACTGACTTGACTTGACTTGAATGAGGTGAGCCACTGACTTGACTTGCTTGGTTTGTGTGCACTGCAACTTGAGACTTGCTTGAGACTTGATGATAGGGACGTGTGACCTGCTCTCAACTCTGCTGTTCATGCATTCATAGTGGTATGATTTTCACAATATTTTTTAAAAGTCTCTTAACAATGCAAAGGGTGACAAATAAATCAACCTTGAATTGTCTTCTGAAAGTTGATCTGTTTTAATATGTGTTCTTCAGGTGGAGCGTACTACTTGATATCTCGAAGTCTGGGTCCAGAGTTTGGCGGCTCCATTGGTCTGATTTTTGCCTTTGCCAATGCTGTAGCCGTTGCCATGTACGTCGTTGGCTTTGCAGAAACTGTTGTTGAGCTGCTGATAGTAAGAGACAATTATATTCTCTCACACAATGCTCATAATTTATTGCTTTAAAATGACTGTGTATAGAATGTGTATAGAATTGTAGATAAAATAATTATAAAATGTGTTTGTGTCTTTAGAGTTCTGGTGCGCTCATGTTCGATCCAATTAATGATGTGAGAATCATTGGAACTATTACGGTCATCCTGCTTCTCGGCATCTCAGTGGCTGGAATGGAGTGGGAGGCCAAGGCAGGACATTTATTGCGTATTCAGTTTTCTTTGAATATTAACCAGTTTCTGACCTTTTGAATTCATGAGTTGTTTATGATTTTGTTTTATAGGCTCAGATATTCCTCTTGGTCATTTTGATCACTGCCATTTTCAACTACTTTATTGGGTCCTTCATCCATGTTGAGTCCAAGGAGAAATTTGGCTTCTTCGGCTATGATAGTAAGTGTGATGTTAAAATCATCTAGACTGGTGGTTCTCAACTGATTTGTCGTGACTGACCTGATGGCACACAGACAGCAGGGAGAAAGCAATGCTTCATGTTTAATGATAACCTGCTATAAAACCACATGACAGCAAAATAAATAAAATCTTAAAAGAGAGAAGACAACACTTCTCATGTCTGTAAAAGTGTGTGTTTCATATCAAATTCTGCGGTATTTGATAAACATGGTTTTGTGTGGTGAATAAACTCACTGCAGAAAGAAGGAAAACCATCAAAATTCAAGAGACACAGAAACTATAATGACAAGCCTTCTGATAAATAAATGAATTACCACTTGAAGGCCACTTGATATCCAAATTAAAACTTTGGTCTTTAATAAAAACCATTTAAGAAACAGTTGTTCAAGATTCTTGTCACAGGCTACTGGTAATTTTTTTTAAATGTTTTTTTTAAATTATTTTTCATGTGGTGTTTTCTCTCTCTATTCATCATTCACCTTGTTTTTTATATAATGTAACTACATAATTATCCAACCTCTTTTTAGCTGGCATCTTTGCGGATAACTTTGGCCCAGACTTTCGAGGACAAACGTTTTTCTCAGTTTTTTCCATCTTCTTCCCGGCGGCCACGGGCATTTTGGCTGGTGCCAACATCTCAGGAGATCTAGCAGTGAGTGTTGCCATTCATTTCCTCACCACATATTTATTGTTCCTCACATACACAGTTCGTCACTGCCAAGGATCTCTGTATATGTGTAATTTCTCTTAGGACCCTCAACTGGCCATCCCAAAAGGAACACTTTTGGCTATTCTCATAACGGGCCTCGTGTACATTGGTGTGGCCATTTCTGCAGGTAAACGCTGTTAGAATCGCATATCATATGAAGTAGTACTGTATGAGTTGTTTTCTGATTTGATTCATTTGTTGTAAGGTGCTTGCATCGTGAGGGATGCTACAGGTATTGAGAGTAACATTACTCTCAGTGGTATTGTAAACTGCACTGATGCAGCCTGTAAGTTTGGCTATGACTTCAGTTCCTGCAAACCAATGGTTGAGGGAGGAAAGTCTGCCTGCAAGTTTGGCCTTCACCATGATTTTCAGGTACATTATCAACAGCAGACACTTTTTCTACATTATCACTCGGCTCCAAATCCTAGTGATTTCCCTGAGCAGCATTTTAAGGCTTCGTAGTTGTACTCCTGATGCAAAGACTCTTCCACATGCTAGACTTTGGCCAAAATTAGGTATCCAGCAATACACTTATAAAAGGAAGAGAACGTACCATAATTAGCTTTGAGAGTTTTGCGACAGGCTTTACTTTATATTTGTGTGCGCTATGTATTTTTGTTTGTTAGAGTGTCATTATCTACATGCTAGGGGTGGGCGATCTGACGATTTTAGCACAGCGGTCACATTCTCCGTCTTCATTAGTTTACGGTCTCTGTTTAACAGTTTTGTCGAAATACGTTACTGGATAGAACTGTTAAAAACTGTATACGAAAGAGTATCATAGCGTTTGCTTTCATATTATTAGATAAAGGCGAACACTATTAATACTTTCTCATTTACCGTCAGCATTCAGCATATGCGCATTTACATCATTTAAACGAATCTTTAAATATCTAATAAACATTTAATTTCACAAACCTTGCGGGGTTAGTTGAATCCAGCTGTCAGATATTCTGAAGTCAATCAACGTGTTACTGTGCGTGACTGTCAGATCAGCTTCACTGGAGACGCACGATCGACAAACTTTAAACCCTTGACTATGCTGTGCTATATTCAGTGGCCCACTGTCATATTCATGTCATTTTCACTGTGCTCTATGTAAAATTAGTGTTAGCTTGTCTTTTTAAAAAAAAAAAATGATTCCCAGCACTTACAAATTGACCAGATTACTGAGTGCCCTGTTGATTACAGTGTTTACTTCCTTTTTATTCATATTTTTTCCAAACAATTTCTTTATTTCTTTATATAAAATACAGTAATATGATTACAGAATCAAGAAGTTACAATCTCAAGTAAGTATTTTTTTTAATTCATTTATATAAGTTCTCAGCCAGTCTGCTCTTTTAAGATATCGGCATTGGCCTTCAAAAACCAATATCGGTCGACCACTAGTTTAATGACTATTTTGACAACTAATTGTTTAATGCAAGACTGTGTTTTAAATTGTGAAAATAGATCAGTCCATAGGCTTGTTCCAATCTGGATATTCTCGATAGTAGCCTACATCTCAAAATTGGGAAGATTGCGATTCAGATCGTGATTGTTTGTTATAAGATTGTGATAAGAAATTTTGGGAAGATCGCCCACCCCTACTACATGCTAATGTCAAACTCTACTGGAAGCCCTTGTGGTTCATGTGTGAGCGCTCAGAATCACTTCCATTACAGTAAGGACGTAAACGCATTAAGCTTTGGAACAGAAAGACACTGAAAGGTTTGGTGACTGAATGTCTTGTGCTAAAGGTCATGAGTGTGGTGTCAGGCTTCAGTCCCCTCATCACAGCGGGGATCTTCTCTGCGACCCTCTCCTCCGCCCTGGCGTCTCTCGTCAGCGCCCCGAAAGTCTTCCAGGTGGGTGTCATCTCGAGTTAACAGTAGTGTAGTGTGTGGTGTTCCACTCTAGTGCCTGTATGAGCTCAGTTGGAACTTGTCTTGCTGGTTTGATGGATTTTTCCATTTCCCTCAGGCTTTATGCAAAGACAATATCTATCCTGGAATCGGTGTTTTTGGGAAGGGCTACGGCAAGAACAACGAGCCCTTGCGAGGATATTTACTCACCTTTGGCATTGCCTTGGCCTTCATTCTCATTGGTAGGTGGAAATAAACTAATCAAGTTGTTTTATTCATCACAGATGAGGTCACCTCACTCTGGCGTGCACTTGTTTTTCATTTCTCCAGCGGAGTTGAACGTCATCGCCCCCATCATTTCCAATTTCTTCCTGGCATCATACGCCCTCATCAACTTCTCTGTGTTTCACGCGTCACTGGCCAATTCCCCCGGTAAGACTTTCTTGTACTTGTACGAGTTGTAAAACTGAACCGGTTGAGTTGTGATGAATTCATGCTGTAGACAAGCTGGGTCATGTCTCCACAGACACCAGAGTGCTCAAATATCATTAGTGTCAGTATGGCACATCTCAGCATTCATTCTCTGAAGTGTGAGGAATTTAGATTTTGAATGTTGGGTGCAGTTTTTTTATTATCTGTCATTTTCCATGAATGGGTTAAAGAGGGGGACTTGAAACTGACGGTTGTGTTATTTCAATAAAGCGTCAGTGAAATGAGGTGCTTTAAGGCCCTGATCTATCACATTATCACCACAGACCAGTGGTAGTTTTCCGGTTTTGCAAGCTGTTTTGAACTCCTGAAACAAACTTTGTGTTGGCCTGATTTTGTTTAATATGATGTATGATGTAACACCAGTTTGTTCTTTGATTTCGCTAGAAGTATATAACGGCCTTAACATTCAAATATGATGACGTTGATCCACCTCAGGAAGTCATTTTTTTCCATTTATATTAGCATATATTTGAAACTCTGTTACTAAATTACAGGGGCATGTCTAAACCTTGATTTATGTGATTATCATTACTTGCTAGCAATAAATATGTAATAACCGCATGAATGAAGTCCTAGGTAAAATGAGTTTAGCCTTAATTAGGAATAATGTGACCATATCCAAAAGATTAACAGTAATTAACTGTAATTCGCAGAAGGGTAGAGTGGTTGAGCTGGATAAATGCAGTCACCAACACAGTTTGTGTAGAAATGGAGAGAATGCAGTAGGGGTGTGACGAGACCCTTATCTCACGAGACGAGACACGAGATTGGGTTCACGAGAATGAGATGAGATGTTTGCGCAATATTCTATAGAAATCCTCAATGACAAAATTCATGACTGGAAAAATAGTCTGCAGGTACATTTTGAAATGTTTTAACTAATAATCTAGTAATGTCATTTCAGTTCTACTTTATGATTATGAATTATCAAATGCATTGAAAGACAACAATATATAAGCACTGTAAAAGGTTTTGCCACAAACTCAACTGACTGGCTTTTCTCCTGTATGATTTAACATGAGTCTCTTCAGAGCTTGCTGTACATTTATGAGCTTCCAGAACTTCTGATCGAGGCTGTGTGTGACCTCATAATTGAACTCTTTTCCACAAATTGAACAGAAATAAAACAGTATAAATAACTAAAATGTTTTTTTTTGAGGCGGGACCACGGTGGGTACCGTAATGTAATGTGTGTAGCGATGGCATATTCTATGCTAATTTCACCCTCACGCTCCGTCAAGGCAATATTGCGAGACAACTTTTCACTCGACGAGAAATCTCGTCACATTTAAGTCTCGCGGGATCTCGTCACACCCCTAATGCAGTGATATGGTCTTCCCATCATGCTACGAGGGCTTCTCACGGAGTTCACAAAACTTTGCAAAGTAACCGTTCCTATGTAAGGAGAGGTTTTTGTTGTACTGTAGAGAGTGTTACTCAAACCTTTAATACTGAATGAAAATGAAAGTTTTTTTTTCTGAATGGCATCTTGTAATTGACTGTATTTCTTGTTTTTGAAGTTATAATTTTACACATTTCTTTATTCTTTGTGTAAAGAGGTTTGTTTTTCCCTCAATACCAAAGCTCTAGAAGACCAGCAGGTAGATATCTTCACTTCTGACACTCTATATAGTCTTGCATGAACATAAAGGGTACGTGTAGATTTCCCACATGATATCTCACACTCACAGACACCATTTAAAACGCTTCTGTACCCTTTATGTCATGTAGTTTCTGTAGCATTACAAGGTAATCGTGACTCCACTAAATCCCATTACTCTAGTACATGTCCTGTGTTCAAGAACCCTGCCTAGCTGTGGTAACTGCTATGTATCCTAACTGATGCTAACTTCATTTAATCAATTCTGTTCTCATGCTTTTATAAAACTGTGACATTTCAACTGTATTGACTGTGACTGATTTGTGTTGTAAAGACTCTAGAACATTGAGAAGCTTTGACACCGTTAACAAGCTCGTATGAAATCTTCTGCTTCTGGACGCTGTTCAGAGAGACGTCCCTTCCCCACTTTCACTAGCAGCTCTCAGTTGTCCTGTCACACACACCCGTGTGCCATTGTTTGTGTCCCATACTGTTACGTAACTTGGCAGAATGGCACAGTTAGCACATTCGTACCACAAAGAACTATTGTTGGTTTTATCCCAACTATTCGTTCTGATATGTTGGCTCCAGTTGATGGTTGTAATAAGGATATTTTAACTTTTTACCATGTTGCCAAATCCTAACCCATAGTACCTCAGGCCCGCTGGGTTTTGACTGGAGATCTCTAAGTGTTTGTTCCATGTTTGTTGGGCAGGATGGAGGCCGAGCTTCAAGTACTACAACATGTGGGCGTCTCTTGCTGGGGCAATCCTATGTTGTGTCGTCATGTTTATCATCAACTGGTGGGCGGCCCTCTTGACCAACGTCATTGTCTTATCTCTCTACATCTACGTCAGCTACAAGAAACCAGGTGAACATACTTGAGCACCAGTCATGTGTTCTTCAGCACAGACAGTTCCTAACTAATGCCTCCATGGGTTGTAGTTCTAATGATGGTGTTCTGGTTTTGGGAATTTGGCTCTTTATGAAATTGTTGCGGTCTTGCATTTTCTGTAAAGCTACTTTGAAACAATGTGTATTGTGAT
This sequence comes from Abramis brama, assembly GCF_963993115.1. Taxonomy (NCBI): domain Eukaryota; kingdom Metazoa; phylum Chordata; class Actinopteri; order Cypriniformes; family Leuciscidae; genus Abramis; species Abramis brama. Next base: position 906,213 of record NC_139987.1, read on the forward strand.
AAGCGCTATACAAATAAATGTGGATTGAACTGAATTACAGATGTGAACTGGGGCTCGTCCACTCAAGCTCTGACCTATCATCAGGCCCTGACACACAGTTTACAGCTGTGCGGAGTAGCTGACCACATCAAAACCTACAGGTAATAGAGCCTGTGTGTGTGTGTTTCATGCTTGTTCTACCTGTAATTATTAATTGTAACTGTAAAAACTTTATTAATCACGTATTTCTATAGTGTTTCAGATTATTTTTCCCCTTTGGTTTAGTTTCCTACTGAAGGGTTGTTCTGATGATCTTGACTCGTGTATGTGCTGGATTTATTCATTATCACACTGAATGTATTTGAGGCTGTTGGTGCTTTTAAGGCTTGAAAAAACTACATGACTTTTAAAATCTGCATCATGCACTAAACCAGTGCTTCTCAAACCTGTCCTGGGACTCCCGCCATCACACTTTTTTGGTGTCTCCCTCATCTAACACACCTGATTCAACTAACCAGCTCATCAGTAGCGATTGCAAGGCGAGGGCCGCGTCTGAAAGCTGATAAATGCTGCCTTTGGAGGACTCGTTCAGTGTTGGCTTCACCTCCTGTCTTCTGAGATACCTTCATCTGATCGATTTTTGAAAAGCGTAGATGTATCGTTCACTGCAAAAGTTTCCTACAAAGTTATTGTCTGATAAGGCAGCGTTTGCGCATGAAGCTTCCTCACGAAACTGATTCCGAACAGACTTCTAGGCAGCGTAAAGGTTTAAATATCTACAATAAAATAGAGCGAGCTTTGGTGAAAACTAAACGAATATTTAATTACTCGCTAGAAATGACATAAGTGGAAAACATTGGTCAAAAACGTACACTTACACACAAATTGACGACCAACAGCAAAGTTCAGATGCCATCCTTCTTTTTCTAGCTTAACTGTCACAGAATGGAAAGCACAGGATTGTGGGATATCAAAGGCAGTGAAGGATACATCTATGCTGCTTTCACAAATTGACGCAGCCCTTTTATTGCAATCTCTACTAATGAGGCAACAAGTCGGCTGCCTACGTTTTCGGACGCAGCCTCGAGTTGTGTGTGTTCAATGAGGAAGACATGCAACATGTGCAGGGGTGGGGGGTCACAGGACAGGTTTAAGAAGCACTGCAACAAACTTGTGCTTAATTTCCTAGAGATGCATGATAAATGCATCGTCAATTCAAAAAATATCAGATGCGTTTAATCTCCGACTAGATGGATTCATAGTGTGAAGTCTGTTGATTTTATGTGAAGTCTGTCAACTCCGACTGGCTTTGACTTTCAGCAACTAGTGTTGACTTTTCCAGACTGCAAACCAGGGCAAAAGTTGTGTAGTGTATTCCAGCTTTCAGATGCTTTATCCATGTGCTCAAGCTCTAGAGAAGATGTTCAAGACGACGTGGAGCATATCATCTGATTTAGTGTACTTTAGTATGTTTATCGTTACTACTTTGTAATGATAATGATTACAAAGTTGACAGCAAAAGAACAAACAAACAAAAAAAACTGTTTCTAGAACGGTTCCAAAGGACTTTGCTGTGTACCACTTACAGTTCCATCCAGACGCCGGCCATGACCCACCAAAGCGTTTTACACATCACTTAACTGGGCTGAATAATAGTTTGATAGTAAGTTTATAATTATGAGTTGATTTTAGTAATCACTCAGAGTTAAAGTCCCCCTGTAGGCAATAATTTTTTCCCTTAAAACTCATCTTTGATCACCAAAATGACATATTTAGGCGTTTTTTTTCCTTGAAAAAAATTCTTCATGACTTAAAATAGCTTGACTGTAACTCGACACCCTTGCCTCATTTAGTATACTATGAATATGCAAATGAGCCCCGCCTCCACTCACTCACTCAGCTCAGAGATCCACTGGATGACGATCACTTGTTGATCTGATTGGTTACAAGGTAGTTTGTGACGTTAGAAACAGCAGCGATTTCAAAGTGTGTTTTTGTCTTTGGTTCACTGCAGTTTTAAGGAGGAAATACTCAGCAATGGTGTCGACTTATGAATTTACACATGGTTTGTCTTAAAGCATATTAAAAACACCACATAGACACATAAACAACATTAAAAGCTGGATTTTGACCACAGGGGGACTTTAATAATGATCTATCCCCTAAACCAAGTTGTCATACATTTTTATTTTTTTATGTGGACTCAAAAGAAAAGCCATAAGGTAAATGACAAAACACAGTTAATTGCTGTACATAACAAATTATATTCAGATGAAAATTGTCAGCATCACAGTAGCATGGAGTATGGAGAGTAATAAGTGCCGGAAACAAACCCTCCACTAGCCTGGCAAGCCAGACCTACATCAAGATGTTAGATCTGGCAACTCACCATAGACACGGCTCAATCCGAGGGGCGGGATAAGCGGCTGTCTTTCAAATTCCCTTGGACAGCACTTCAACCAACCAGGGGTGCGTTTCCCGAAAGCATCGTTGGCCAACTATGGTCGCAAGTTCATCGCAATGTCCATTGAACTCTATTGGTAACGACGGAACTTGCGACCATAGTTGGCCAACGATGCTTTCGGGAAACGCACCCCAGAGCGTTTTCCCAACAGCGGAGCTAACGTTAGTTGATAGATTCAACTTTTGAATCTGGCCGGCAAAACTACGAACACATCTTCCTTTTTTAAGAATGACTTACAGTAAGTGCCGTTCTTTGCTCTTTTCTCAAAGAAAAACGTAACTCCAAGTCCTCCAGAGTTGTGGCCAAAGCCGATTCGAAAGACTGTTCTCCAGCAGCCGTCATTCTTTGTTTTCAAGTAGCAGGGAACCGTCTCAACTCTGTCGTCATTACGTTAAGCCCGCCCCGCCTACTCTATACACGATGTGATTGGCCTGACCCAATTTAGGTTTTTACAGCTCCGAAAGTCAACGGAGAGTTGCTAGACTGCCCTGGCTGCAAAATACATTTTGCTGCTGCTAGGGTGCGTCTAGATTTCTAGGCTAACCCTCCACATACTGAAATGGAGATTGATTTTCTACGTATGGAGGATCTATGGAAGCAATTGCAAAGTACCATGTACAAATCTGTAGTTGCAAATCTACCATGCAATGACCAATGTGACGAAGCTTTAAACCAAGGCAATAATAAATGTTTAAATGTTTAATTCGAAGTATATGTTATGGATAATTTATTCTAATGGACCTTTTTTGGTTTTACCTTACCCCTAAACATTGACTATCCCATTAACTATCAAACATGTACTAGCATGTATTTAAGCAAAGTGCCATCATAATTCATAAATCTGACTCCAGGCAAAGTCAAGGTTAGCGCTTCAATGGTCGCTCGACTAGTTCAAGCTTGAAAATCTTTGCCATTGATTGTTCAACAAAGTATATATTTTTCTTTAAATGCAATCAAAATATGTAAAATGATTGATTGACTAAGACATGAAAAATCATAATGGAATTGATTGAGGGAAAAATAGATGTAATAGTGTTTTGTTTCATTATGAGTGCTCTAGATTGACTGATCTTCTGTGTGTGTGTGTGTGTGTGTGTGTGTGTGTGCTCAGACTGAATCACATGTTGAGTGCAGAGGAAGAGTTGCTAGATCCTCCAGGGTCAGAGATTACCGTTTTTCTGACAGTACCTTCAAATCAAACGCTTTACCCTCGGCATAATCCTGTTTTATTCTTAACATTTTTGCTTTGAAGCTCTCTAATCTGAGCTGTGTGTTCTGCACTCGACTGGACCGATGACCCTAGAGGTCATGAGAACGTAATGCACGGCACACTATGTGCTGCTTCTGCTTGATGTCGCAGTTTATGGCGCTTTGTACATTGGCGTTCATTAAAGTGTAATGTTCTGAGGATCTCGCGGTGTGTGACGTTCAGATGACATGTGCTGGTGTGGTGTGTCTCTTCTAGGCCTCAGTGTCTGGTGATGACTGGAGCTCCAAACTCACGGCCAGCCATTCTTCATCTGGTCCATGCCTTCACCAAGAACGTGGGTCTGATGGTGTGCGGTCACGTGCGCATCGTGAGTACCTTCTGTAACGTCTGATATCTGTCAATACGTGGAGAACATGTGGGGTGTGTGTGTGTGTGTGTGTTTAGGAGCGAGTAGAATGTTGTGCGATCCGTTTCTGACTGTGCTAATTGGCACATGTTCTTGGAGTAATAAAACTTCCCTGAACTCAGTGGGGACAGTGATTATAGTTGTTGAAAATAAAGCGTCTCCTTTAGGGGTCCGTGTGGACCATGCTAATAGTGCATTATCTGGAAAAGCTTCCATGAGCTCATTTCACAAAACACGTTCCTGGAATCAAAATCCTACCAGGTTGGTTGAAACCAGAAACCAGCGCCTGGTTTCTCCAAGTTTCTTTCTCCATTCTGTCACTGATGGAGTTTGGGTTCTTGTCACTGTCGCCTCTGGCTCGCTTAGTTGTAGTTGGGGACACTTAATATTCAACAGTATTATTGATATGACTGTACACTGACACTGCTGTATGAGACCTGAACTGAGCTGGATGATGACATCACTGTTTTCTGCGGAGCTGTTTTATTCATGAATTGATCTCATTTAATAATTGATGATCTTTACACAGTTGTAGAACTGAATCAACACTGAACTGAACAATGACTCTGTTGTATTTGTAGAGCTCTTTACAGCAGAACTGAACTCTGCATCGTTGATCATTATTTCCCTGTTTCTCACTGTGAAGCTGCTTTGAAATAGTCTGTATTGTAGTGTATAAATAAAGGTGACTTGATGTTCCTGTGGCATCACTTCATCTGGTCTCTTTCCTTTGGTTTCTGTGTTGGTTCACAGAGTTCTCGGCGGCCCAACTTCAAGGAGTTGAACAGTGATATGGTGCGCTACCAGAGGTGGCTCCTCAACAACAACTCCAAGGCATTTTACACACCCGTGGTGGCTGAAGACCTTCGGCAAGGAACACAGTACCTGCTGCAGGTGCGCGCGTGCGTGTGTGTGTGTGTGTTTTCAATTCTGAGGGTTTTTTTTATAGTCCTTTTCACAAAAGATTTGTTTAATACTTGTTTTTAGGATCTTGCTCACTGGTTAATTTGAATTATTATTTTTTTGCTTCTCCTACAAGTTTTGTCCAATGTTTACCGAAGTTGGCTCACATAATGTGCATGTCAATCCTTACAAAGTTACTGCATTTTTAACTTTAGCGTTTTCATTGGTCAGAAGCTCATTTGCACCAATTGGACTAAAATCCCTTGGCCTTTTTGGTTCCTGCTCAGTTCAGTGTTCACGTGACCCTGTAATCTGCTCACTGCGGACTTCTGTGCTCTAACCTATTTTAAGATATTTACTTCTGCTGTGCGTTTGCTGATTTGACCTACATTATGGGGCCAAAACTGGCTTCCCAAAACCTGACTCTACATTATTGGACATGCTAACTGTGGCAGTAAATCAAAAACACTGAATAAGCATACCAAATGTTTTAGTTAAAAATGCAAATGAGTTGGATTATAGAAAATGTCATGAGCTCAGTATTAAAACCATTTTTTGCCTATGGAAAGTCCTAATAAACCAAAGTGTGTGTGTGTTTTACAGGCTGCTGGACTGGGCAGATTGAGGCCCAACACTCTTGTGCTTGGTTTCAAAAACGACTGGCGTATTGGAGATATAAAGGATGTTGAGACCTACATAAACCTAATACAGTGGGTTTAATCTTCTGTTTCAAATCAATCCACTATTAATAATTATCCTCTTGAATTAGTGTCATCAGTTTTTACTATGCTAGTACAGTGATACGAGTGGTTTGTTTTCTGATATCTGGTTATGTCCCAGAGTCATCCATGTAACATGGGTTTCTTGAGCTTTTGTTTTTGCTGCAGTAGAGGGAGGAAATAGATGCAAAAATGTGCAAAACAGCTTGTGACGGGGCAGCAGTGGCATCAAAGACACTCGCGCTCAGAAATGCTTGTGCATTATCTACAGTGCTTAACTTGTAAATTAATAATTGAAAATTATTAAAAGTGCTGTGACCAACACTAACCAAATAGCTTAGGTTTTCCCGGGACACACACAGTGGTATTCTCACACCGACGATGTGGTTGCCTTTTCCAGTACATGGATTTCTGATTCTGACTGATCAAACTCCCGTTGCTCGTGTCTCCTGCTATCCTGATTAGTATTAGCAGTTCTATCGGGACCTCTTTTGATCAGAAACACCATCAGCTTTAATCATGGATATGGAAATGGAATATATGCTTGTCTTTTTGACATTTGGCGATATTAACTTATTTTTATTAGAATAGTTCATCAGGTATATACTCTCTCTTGAACTTAAGAAAGCTGATCAAAAATATATATGCTGAGGGCCAATAGCAAAACATAACCTCCAAAATAAATACATTTGCATCGACCCGCGCTTGCTCGGTCTCTCACACGCACGCACGCACCATGTAATGCACTTGTTTATGCCGGATCATTTAAAAACAAATGTCGGAACGCAAAAATCCCAAATCTGACATTTTGCGTAACAAGATCCAGCTCAGATTAAGCACTGGTATCGACACACAGTAGTTCCTTCAGGCGGACCACTCCAGTGAGGAGCTGTTGCAAACCTCACAGCACAATGTTTGAACATTTATATATGTTTTCTGACATTGTTTGTCATAAATGTGCCCTGTCCTTTTCAGGTGCACTTATGTCTGTCTAGTGCATTTACAGCTGATGGACGTCTGGTAGAGGTCTATGAGCAAATGCAGCTTTGAAGTAAATGGTTTGGGTCTTCCTCCTGAGAGACATTAACTCTTGTTTATTTGTGTGTGTTTGTGTGTGTAGCGATGCGTTTGATTTTCAGTATGGTGTCGTCATTCTCAGACTGCGAGAGGGACTTGATATTTCTCACATTCAAGGCCAAGGTACAGTGCTGTACAGTTATTACTACATTAACCAGTCATTTCTTAAAATAAGCATATTTTGACAAATGCTGTTGAGTTATTGTCTGTTAGCTTCAGGAGAATGTGTAATCAGCGGTTCACTAGCTATGAACTACACAAGTATGATATTGATTCTGTTCCTATGAGAGGGAATGTAAAGGAAAGTATTTGTACTCTTTAAAGTCTTTGAAACATTGAGATGGACAACATGATGTTCACAGCTGGACATGCGTGATTATAGACATTTAGTGTTTGTGCGGGTGAAATTGTCCATGTAATGAGGTAATTTTCTGTTAATTTGCCATTCACGCTAAATTTGAATTTGCCTTGACCTAAAAGCTGAACTTTGCATTGTCTCTAAAGATGATTCTTCAGGTTTGAAGGATGTGGTGGTTTCGGTTGACATGAGTAAAGACTCGGATGGAGACTCGTCCAAACCCTCCTCCAAGGCCACCAGTGTCCAGAACAGCCCAGCCGTCCAGAAAGGTTAGCAGCACCTTCTCTTCTCTCGGTGTTCATGGATAAGCTCTGGTTTTGAAGTTGCACTTGTTCTTCACAGAGTTATATGTATCCTTTAAATAATCTTCTGTTCTGGGAGAAAATGCTGAAAGCGAAATCTCAGATGAGACTATTTCCCAGGAGTTTAGTAAAATGCTCCTCTTCGGCAGTAGTTGCTCAGAGCAGAATGTATGTTGACCTTCTGATCCTTCATGTCCGTTTGGGGCCGGTTCTCATCAAAAGCATTTCACATCCTTACTCATCCACACTCCATGTGTTTTCTGAAATGCCTGCCCAATACAACACAACAAACAATAAAGCGTGTTCTCAGATGTGTGTGTTTACACGGCTTGTCATGTTTGTAGTTAGTCTATGATAAATGACTTGGAGGGCTGAAGTTTGGGCCCTCTCAGCACCATCTGACATCGCCGGGCTCTCTGAAGGCTGAGAAAATACTCATAAAAAACAAATATAGCTGCAAGCGGCGACCAGCAGGGGTCAAGCAGATGAGAAAACTGGAGACATGAGCAGAACTGCCACACATGAAAGGGTGCGCTCTGTAGACGGACCGCTTCATTGATCAGATGCGTTGAGGATTTTAGTGAAGTCACCAATTTTCCTAAATGTGCATTCACAAAAGTGTTCAGGTCTTCAGGTGTTCATTGGCTTGTATTTGCCAAATTTCTAGGACAACACTGACAACATTAATTGGTTTCTAAATGCACATTTGCTTTGGGTGAAATGGGACTAACAGCCCTTATGCACTGTTGATGCCCCAGATGATGTTTGCGGATAAAAAAAAAAAAATTCCCTTCATCTAAATGGCATGATACTTGCGAAGTAAACGCATACACAAAACAACCACAAAATCACACACGAAAATGAATGGGCGAGACAAGTTGCTCTATCTTGCATAATTTGTCAAAAACAAAAAACAAATAAACACTTCAGCTACAATGCAGAACACACAGAAATGAAGTGACACCATTACATATCCGTAGATGGAGAACAAATGCAAACACACACATTGAAACGCATATAACACACATAACCTCATGTTCAGGTTTGACTGTAATGTGACAAAAAATTATAATACAAAAGAATGCTAAACTTTGACCAAAGGTCATTTTATTCAAAATAATACATATTTTATTTCTTAACAAATCGAAATGGAAAAACCTGTGGGAAGATGTAGACCTATGTGGAAGCGGTGAATGATCCATTGAGTAATCCTCTGCTGCCACCTGATGGCTATAGGGGAAGTTACATGTTATTTAATTTTAAAAGTGTTTGTTTTCCAGTTGACACACGATGTCACATCACATTGCACTGTCTGGGTTCTGGGGTGAGTGTACACCCTAAACGAGCAGCACACACGAGGGCTAGATTTGGCTTCTCAGAGTGCCCTCTATAGGGCCCTATGAAATCGGTTATATTTTTTATTTTGTGCTCCTCCCCTAAGTCCACACTGAGGTGGCGTAATGCCGTGTAGACTTCTGGGTAATGGTCCACTGTGAAGCTCACACCAGCGTGGGCTCGCTCTGCATGACCAGCTCATGTGGATGAGTGTGTGCCGTCATCAGTGTGTGTTGAAGATGAAGATGATGCAGCTCTTGAGGTTTCCCAGCCTCATAATGAACTGCAGCAGAACAAATGTGTCTCTGTTTGACTGACGCACGGTTCCCATCGCAGCATTAGCAGACTTTAACCCTCTCATGTTTTTCTCCAGATGAGGATGATGATGGCAAAGCTCACACTCGGCCGCTGTTGAAGAAAGGCACGTTCCTCTCATTCCCACTCTCCGCTCATTCTGTCTCACACCTGCATGCACCTTTTCTCTGCAACATTTTAGGAAACGCCGCTTTGAGTGTTTTCTGCTGGTGTGACCTCTGACCTGATCTAGATGTGTTAGTGTGTTTCAGCTCCAATGATGTCACTTCCTGTCACGTTCTAATTCTCTGTGTCTTCCTGCAGGGTTGCTTGTCTTTCCCACTGAAGAGTCTGCTTCAGTCTCTTTCCTTTCTTCTGTCTGCTTATGGATTATTGTTATTATTTGTGTGTGTCCTGATCTGGAGTGTGATGGTGTGTGTTTGTGACTCCAGATAAGCGGAGCCCGACGCTTCCTCTGAACGTAGCGGACCAGCGGCTGTTGGACGCCAGTCAGCAGTTCCAGCAGAAGCAGGGCAAGGGGACGGTCGATGTGTGGTGGCTCTTTGATGATGGGGGTGAGTGTAAAAAAACATTTGCAAACTTACAATTGACCGTTGGCAAAGACCCGCCCCCTTTGGTTACGGTTGCTATGTCCAACAAGCCACGCCTCTCTCTCACACACCATGTTCTCACGCAGTGAACAATACATCGCGGAGCAGAGAGGACACCGACAACACACTGAGACACGACAGACCAGGATACTTTTGATATGAAATAGTCTCAACTTTCAAATCTGGTCATTTGTTAAAGAAATTTAAACGCATGCTGTTTCGTGGCTCTTTAATGTGTCATGACAGATCGCTCCGTTAAAGCTGCTCGTGAACCGATCATCTCTTCCTTCTAGTTCATTAACAGCATCAAATAAACATGAATGAACATCAGAAGGAATGTTTCAAAGATGGAAAGACGTCAGTTTATCAAATTCAAATCCACTGGCGATAATCTACTAACTCCTGACTGCTCTGTCAACAAAAATGGTGGATTCTGCGGATGGTGGATTATGATCGGTCAGATCGCCTGTCAATCAAACTCTCTGCGAAGGGTGAATTGCGATGCATCGTGAAATCTGACGTTTGGTCACAATTCGATTGGGTTTATATGGGAATGATTCATTAAATTCTTCAAAATATGTTGGGAAAACAAATGGAACAAGAAGACGAAATGCAGCATGGATAAAGTGTCATTATGTCGTGTGTAGTCTGAGACTCAGAGGTTTACCGTGACCGCACAGAGTCGTTTACCTGGATCATAAACCACTGTCGGCAAAGGCAAAGTTTCCTCTTTTTGTTAGCAAAAGTTAATGTTCTCGCGGAGTAAACCTGGGAAAGCTGCTTAGCCTTCTGTCTGGAATATCTCCAGCGCTGCCAGTGGGAATAAGAGAGATCAAGAGAGGAAATAGTATAGCAGATCTTCACTTGTCCTGCCAAGACTTTTACTGGCTCAACCACAAAAAAAGAAAGACAAATAGTTACTGTTTTTGACTCTGCAGTCTGTTCCTAATGTCATGGAAACAGCAATTGCATATTACAGACTTGTAATTAAAAGCTGCCATTATGTTGAAATAATAAAGTCCCCTGGTAATGAGTACAGCAAAGAGACATTAGTTTAAAGCAATACTATTCACAACAAGGTAAGAGAAACCTAAAAACACGACCAAAATTCATATGAGACTAGTTTCATGTTAATGATCAGGGTTTGAAATGAACTTTTTCACTCACCGGCCAATTTGGCTACTACAAGTTACTAGCCATTCAGAACTACAACTAGCAAAAAAAAAGGGGAAGAAAAGAAATAAATAAACCACTACATCCCAGCTAATAATAATATAATATAATATAATATAATATAATATAATATAATATAATATAATATAATATAATATAATATAATATAATATAATATACTGTAAGCTGTTACGAAGTTAATCGTAACAGCTAGCTATCTTCCCTCTATATATATATATCACACACACACATACCAAAAATGTGTTTTATGTGGACAGATCAATACAGTACAAAGAACATAAAAAAATGTAGGATGTTGTAAAATAACTCTTTTCTGTTAAACAAATGCTTTTTAATCTTCACTATTGCTTCAATGCAAATGAACAAGTGCGCCGTTATTTGTTGCGTAATGACGTATATAATCAAGTAAGCCAGATATGAGCAGATTCTGCGCAATGCGCTGTATTTAATATATCATGATGACTCACGAGTATTTGCGCTAAACCTGCGCAGATTTGGCTTACGCGAACTTCCCCAGTAAAGTGAGTGAACATAATAAGTAAAACGCCAGATCGGCTAGTGATTTGACAATGTTGATTTGCTTGAGTTGCCTTGATCCGCCACAGTTGACTTTTACGTGCATTTGGCGGGTTGCCGAGTGTTAAAGCTGCTCTAAGCGATGTTGGGTGACGTCACTTCTTGTTGATGTTCGAAGTATTGTCAAACAAAACGGAGGCTAGCTCGACCCTCCCTCCTCCTTTCTAACCTTAGCTGGAAAATAACTTTATATATTAAAGAACCGCTATAAACCGCTATAAAGCCAAAACAATCTCTGTTACCTTAAATTATACGTTTATCACTGTAAAGCTGCTTTGAAACAATTTACATTGTTATAAATGAAGATGACTTGACTTGACTCCTCATCCCGTCCCCTCCCCCTCCCTTCCGTGCTTCCTGAAACAGGCTTTTCCGATGTGAATTCGTGACTTCGCGCGTTTCTTCTCCTTTTCCTCTTCTTTGTTATTTATTCATCGGAACGTCGTCTCTTTGGTCGTGTGTCGGCCATATCAAAATTCAAGAGAATATAATTCTAACGTTAGTCATTGTTAGGACATCTCTCCTCTAGCTAACTTCCCTCTTCATGCTTCTCTCTCCTCCACCCCCCACACCCCCCTTCATGTGCACGCGCACTTAAGCCTGGTTTATACTCGACGCGTCCGCACGAGCGCGAAGGTGCGCACGGCAAAAATGACGTCATTGCGGTGTGGGCGGTCGTGCGCGTTGGGTTCGCAAGACCCAATTTCGCCTGGCGGTGTGCGCAACATTTTTTGTAACAACGCGCGTGGCGCCGCATCGGAGGATGAACGACTTTGAGCCGAATCTGGCCGAGCTCGAACTTCTCACCACACTGGCACCCAGTTTGCACGTCTAAATGAGTTGATTACATTTAAAAAATGAGCATACAATAGCATAAAAAGTATTTTTAATGAACATAAAGGTCCATATTTAATAAAAATGTTCACGAAACTTAATGAAATGTTTAGTGAAATTAGAAAATATGCAAGAGATCGTTAATTTAGTTATGTTGTATACACATTATCATATCCATATATTTTGTTTTATTGTCACAAGTAATAATCTCAGGGTTTTCTGGGTTTTACACGATTCTTTTTGTAGTGTGGTATTGGTGGTGGTGTACTAAAATAAACATTGTCACGTGTGTATAGCTTTCTTCTTCTCATCGCTGATTCCTGATGGTTTAGACGACAATTACTCGAGTCGCCCCCTGTCGTTTCAAAGAATAGTACAACGGCGAGCGCGTCAAGTATAAACGCCTCGTCCGTTTGGGGAGGTGCGCGCGCAGTCTGCGGGGACTCGCGCTGCGGAGCCAGGCGAAAGTATAAACAAGGCTTTACCCCCTTACCCCCCACCCCCACCCCCAAATCATTCTTGTCGGTGATTGGCTGGAACACTGTTTGTTATGTTTCGTGGTCCAGGCTGGGCCAGTTTGTTTTTGTTGCCGTTTGTGGAGCCTGGGCTGTCTACAGAGACCGCATTTTGTTACAGTGTGTTCAGGGGACAGTGATAGCGGATAGTGAGGAGATGTTTGCTGTGTGTGACAAAAAATGTTTCGGCCTAAAAAATGTGTGACATCGCTTAGAGCACCTTTAAGTGACAGGCAGCTCTCTCTGTGTGTGCAGAAAACCTGTCAGACAGAGTACGAGTACTTGAGTTCTTTCACATGAGCGTCTAAAGATCAACATGTGATCATTCAAACTGACAAGACTTGATGAAGAACCTTTGTGCTGACCAGTGACATTCCAGCGTCTGTGCCGAGCGTCGTTTAGAGAAATCCTGTATTTTGAGTGAAGCGATGGCTTGAGCTCTTCAACTCCAGACATCGGCCACAAGAGCATTGCTTCAGTCATGTAGTCTACAGATGACACGAGTCTGGATGAGGAGTTGCTCCGATGGGAAGGGCCAGACAGGGCTTCCTGTTTTACAAGGCAAATCTGTATGACACATACTGTATTATCACATCTTGTATATCCTATTTAACCATTGAGAGCCACTTTAGTACTGTAAAGGTCATGTGTTGTTGCTTTAACACACGTAGTCAATGCACAGACGCATACTTGACAGCAGTAAAGTGGCTCTGCAGCATTTCATGACAAACGCGGACGCACGCACACACACACACACCCACACAGATCTGAACTCGTCTATATGAACCTATAGGATCTATATGAACCTGTCAGTGTTTAAGGCAGCAGTAAAAGTGTTTCCTTCAGGATCAGCACATCTAAACTTAACAACAAAAGAAACCCTTTATAGATGAAGGGCCCTTTTTAGGATACTGTATTTTAAAGATAATTTTGTAAAATGCTAATTGTTTTTACATATCTATTGGAAAGTGTTTAAACAATGTTTTTCATGCTTGATGAATGAAGCATAAACCGTATTTGCAGATGCACCTGTGAAACAGTCCTTCAGAAACTGACAGTTTACAGGCGGGAGACGATTAAAGTCACAGTCACAGTACAGAGAGCTTTCTACTGACTGAAGTCACATGATCAGCGGTGTGAACCTGCTGTAGTCAGGAGGCGTGAGCACTGCAGACGTGGACCGAGTGATGTATCTCACAGTGCATGAGGACGAGACTCACTCAAAACACCACAGACTGACTGATACTTCTCATATACTGACCCTCATTATTACATTTCTGTCAAGTTTATCTTTGTGTATTAACAGATTTAACATCATTTACATGTTATGATGTTATGTGTTATGTGTACTAATGCATCTGTAGTACTTCCTCTGCTGCCAGATCATGTGCAGTGTGTAATGTGTCCTCATCTGTGTCAGGTCTGACGCTGCTGATCCCCTATCTCATCGCCAATAAGAAGAAGTGGAAGGACTGTAAGATCCGCGTGTTCATCGGTGGAAAGATCAACAGGATCGACCACGACCGCAGAGCGTGCGTAATATTACATATACACATGTAGTGTCATTACAGCATTATTTATATTAGAATCATAACTGAGAAGAATATGCTTTTCTTTCTTTTTTCTATAGAAGAACACGGTCAACATGCATGACACATGAACTATAAGAATATGCTTTTCTTTGATATTTGACTTCCTCTCTCAGATGTCAGGTCTAGTCCTGTAGAGTTGAGATCACACAGACGAGTGAAAGCTGGACCATGAATCATATTAGTATGCGGTTTCTTTTTACATAAAGCGCTCTCTGTGTGTGTGTGTGTGTGTGTGTGTGAGACAAATGTTTCCCATTGTCCTCTGCAGCTGCTGCCAGTGCCTTTGTTAGCTATAATTAGCCGTGTTCCAGCGGTAAGGTCTTCATAGAAACTGTGAGAGGTCTTTCACATGTTCAACTGCACATGTGTGGCTTCATTTCCATGGATGTGTTGAATCTGACACACAGTCTTCATCTCCAGTAAAAGTAGAACGGTGCATGTAACAAAGCATTTGAAGAACTGTCTGAGCTGCAAGGAAGCTGTGGCAATATTGTGTGCATTATTTATGATTTCCTGATGAATATGTGATGAGACTTTGTTGCTCTTTCCTTAGCATGGCCACATTGCTCAGCAAGTTCAGGATCGATTTCTCTGACATCACTGTCCTGGGCGACGTCAACACAAAGCCCAAGTCAGAGGGGTAAGATCTGCACACCACTTCTCAGAAGACATCGCATTACATGAGCTCTACTGGAGTATTCCTCACAACTGCTTCACTGTTAATCCTTTTCTTTTGCGTGTGTGTGTTAAATGTGTAATTGCGACTGCATTTGCGTGCTGGTTTTGTATCTGGGTCTTGTTGATACTTTAACAGCTAAAAGCAAGAAAAAATCTATTCAGCAATGCATTGATTTTTTTATTTTGAATCAATCCATGAAAAATCTGAATATACTCAGTTTAATTTTAACTGTAGGTGGTGTAAACAATGGCCAGTCACACTTCTGCCAATCACACTCAATAAAACCCTCGAGCAAGTATCAAAACTTCCATAAACTTCAGAAGGCATATAAACTGATGCATGAACCAGTGTATGCTGAGCCAGACCTCTCTGTCACGGAGCAGTTTAAAAAAACAACCTGATTTTATAATCGTTGTCAAACAATGACATGACGTGCCTCAAGATTCCCATCATCCCAGTTATCTCATTCCTGAGAACGTCCGAGCTTTCACAATGCCAACCGTGTGTGTTTGCCTCTCAGTTTGACAGAGTTTGCGGAGATGATCGAGCCGTATAAACTGAGAGAAGATGACATGGAGCAGGACGCCGCTGAGAAGATGAAGAGCGAAGAACCCTGGAGAATCACAGACAACGAGCTGGAGCTCTACAAAGCCAAGGTTTCAACACACATTTAACCACAACAAACTAGATAACCCCTCAAAGCAGAGCGCGTGAGAAATGACACCCAAAGCACAGCAAGCGAATTTAGTTGTAAGCAAAAATCCACATCACCTGGTCCTCGCCACACGTTTGTTAGGGAATTGTTCTGTGTGTCATGCTTGTGACACCTTTAAATGTTAGTGTTGATGTTGTTTTTTCTTCTTTTTTTAATTAAAACATGCCGTGAAAAGTCAAGGAACACCATGTGAGGCGCTTGTTAGGAAATGCTACTCTTGGATCATTTTTTGCTGAAACGGACTCGTGATCACTTACCAGAACAGGTCATGAAGACATTAGAGGAGTGAGATTTTGAACAACGGTCACTAATGTAAACCCTTTGAAATGAATGTTAAATCTTAACCAGGGTCAGGTTGCACCAGCCGTTCGGAAGTTCTTACTTAAATTGGAATGTAAAGTCTATTAGTGAAATCATTTAAACTATTTGCAAATAATATTTTATTTTTATGTATGTGTACATTCTCTCTACATGAATCTAGGAAATGATAGCATATTTTCAATTCAAAAAGGCAAAATGTTATTAATAAAACAAAAAGTTGAGTAATTTGCGTCACCGGATACTGTCGGTAGTAAAACAGTCAAATATTAAATGTTTATCTAATTACATTTTACCTTCATTTCTTCCCTACCTTCTTCAATCACTCTGACATTAATGAGCTAGACCGCTGAACTTTAGTCATCCTGAGAACAAACCGAGCGGTGCGTAATGGAGCGCATCAGAGCAGCATCAAGAATATCAAATGTTCTGCAGTGAATCTCTTATTTGCATCTTAAGTTTATTGCCAATAATGACAGGTTTGCGAAAAGTGCAGAACTCGGTGAGCTCGCGCAAAACACATCTTCAGCACAGCGACTCATTTAAACGCCTCTGATTGGCCGATGCGTTCAACAGACATGTCTGTGATTGGCTACAATGCTCAGCGCTGCAAAAGCACGTCGTAAGTACCTTTAATGCAAAGGGAAAAATATAAATAAAACTGTAATATGCACTTCATGATTAGGTAATCGCGGCTGCTGTAGTCATATTCACATTTGTTTTTCTGATTAATTGTTTTGCTCTATGAGAAAGACAAGGTAACAAAATATTCAGACTTTACTAAAAACATTCGGGGCTTGGCCCAGCCCTAGCGCCGCCCCTGGTGAGTTGTCTGGAAAGTTTCAAGTTTCATTTATTTATAAAGCACATTTAAAACAACCTTGGTTGACCAAAGTGCTGTACAAAATTGCCTAAGCCTAACACCAAAATTAAAATAAACATTCACAAGACATTAAAAGCACAAGAGTCAAATTGGTTTTTAAAAGACTTGTAAACTCCGACACTGTGGTCGCTGTTCTAGAGTCACATAACATGACGTTTACTCAGTGATCACTAGCAGCCTTCAAATAAGTGAGCAGAAGTTGTTGAAATGCCGTGAATTTCAGTTTATGCTTCATTCTAACTTCTTTTGCCTCACGTAACTAACAGTAGAAATAAGTTTCCATTTAAATACGATACTTAATCATGAATAACATAAGCGTTTTTATAAGTAAATGACATTCAGAAACTGTGTTTGAAACAAATAATGATAAAGAAATAAGTACAGATAAAAAAAAAACTGCTACTGATACATTTTTTGATTATGACTGATTTTATTTGACATGCACAACACAGACCAATGGGACAGATACACACACTGCTGATCTACTCCCATAATCAGTCCAGGTTCAGGAAGTAAAAGTCCTCCTCAGTATCTTGTTCCGATCACCTGGATCTGCTAATGAGCAGTTCTTCAGCCAGGAGAGAGCCAGCTGATTTATTTCACTAATTCTCAGTTCATGGGTGGAATACACATATGGCAGGACTTTTACTTTCTGACCCCTGGACTATACACCTCTGCCCATAATGTTGTCTCTCTTAAAATATAAGTGAGTGTAAATGTTGTCATCATCATCATATGTGTCTAAAGGATTGAAGTCTGTCGGGTAAAATAAGAGCTTATTGGTGCAGTTCAGCCAGTCTGCTGTTTCAGTCCAACCGTTACTCCTGATCGGAGGCTTCCCTAAATATTTAGTTTAAACGTAGAGTTGCGCTTCATCTAAGTCTAATGGTGCAATTCAAAGATATTTAGTAGTGCTTGAGTTGTAACTTACAGCTCAGCCTAGTTTGACGTGAATGAGCACTAAGTTACTGGTGCAACTGGCCCCTGAATCCTATATAAATGAAGAAACCAAAGACCCCACTTTTTGTGACGAGTATTGGGATGTTTTAGAAAAGAGGACCTGAAATCGAGCCTTGTGATGCGCCACAAGTGATGGATGCTGCAAATGATGATAGACGAGACTTTCCCAGTCTCAAGTTTTGAAGATCGGATATATGGGTTCTTCCCTTGGCCCTGTACTCATCTTAGATCAGGGTATGGGTGTATGGGTTCTTCCCCTGGTCCTGTACTCATCTTAGATCAGGGTATGGGTGTATGGGTTCTTCCCCTGGTCCTGTACTCATCTTAGATCAGGGTATGGGTGTATGGGTTCTTCCCCTGGTCCTGTACTCATCTTAGATCAGGGTATGGGTGTATGGGTTCTTCCCCTGGTCCTGTACTCATCTTAGATCAGGGTATGGGTGTATGGGTTCTTTCCCTGGTCCTGTACTCATCTTAGATCAGGGTATGGGTGTATGGGTTCTTCCCCTGGTCCTGTACTCATCTTAGATCAGGGTATGGGTGTATGGGTTCTTCCCCTGGTCCTGTACTCATCTTAGATCAGGGTATGGGTGTATGGGTTCTTCCCCTGGTCCTGTACTCATCTTAGATCAGGGTATGGGTTCTTCCCCTGGTCCTGTACTCATCTTAGATCAGGGTATGGGTGTATGGGTTATTCCCCTGGCCCTGTACTCATCTTAGATCAGGGTATGGATGTATGGGTTATTCCCCTGGCCCTGTACTCATCTTAGATCAGGGTATGGGTGTATGGGTTCTTCCCTTGGTCCTGTACTCATCTTAGATCAGGGTATGGGTGTATGGGTTCTTCCCTTGGTCCTGTACTCATCTTAGATCAGGGTATGGGTGTATGGGTTATTCCCCTGGTCCTGTACTCATCTTAGATCAGGGTATGGGTGTATGGGTTCTTCCCCTGGCCCTGTACTCATCTTAGATCAGGGTATGGGTGTATGGGTTCTTCCCCTGGCCCTGTACTCATCTTAGATCAGGGTATGGGTGTATGGGTTCTTCCCCTGGTCCTGTACTCATCTTAGATCAGGGTATGGGTGTATGGGTTCTTCCCTTGGTCCTGTACTCATCTTAGATCAGGGTATGGGTGTATGGGTTCTTCCCTTGGTCCTGTACTCATCTTAGATCAGGGTATGGGTGTATGGGTTCTTCCCTTGGTCCTGTACTCATCTTAGATCAGGGTATGGGTGTATGGGTTATTCCCCTGGTCCTGTACTCATCTTAGATCAGGGTATGGGTGTATGGGTTATTCCCCTGGCCCTGTACTCATCTTAGATCAGGGTATGGGTGTATGGGTTATTCCCCTGGCCCTGTACTCATCTTAGATCAGGGTATGGGTGTATGGGTTTTTCCCCTGGCCCTGTACTCATCTTAGATCAGGGTATGGGTTTTTCCCCTGGCCCTGTACTCATCTTAGATCAGGGTATGGGTTTTTCCCCTGGCCCTGTACCCATCTTAGATCAGGGTATGGGTGTATGGGTTCTTCCCCTGGTCCTGTACTCATCTTAGATCAGGGTATGGGTGTATGGGTTTTTCCCCTGGCCCTGTACTCATCTTAGATCAGGGTATGGGTGTATGGGTTATTCCCCTGGCCCTGTACTCATCTTAGATCAGGGTATGGGTGTATGGGTTCTTCCCCTGGTCCTGTACTCATCTTAGATCAGGGTATGGGTGTATGGGTTCTTCCCTTGGTCCTGTACTCATCTTAGATCAGGGTATGGGTGTATGGGTTCTTCCCTTGGTCCTGTACTCATCTTAGATCAGGGTATGGGTGTATGGGTTCTTCCCTTGGTCCTGTACTCATCTTAGATCAGGGTATGGGTGTATGGGTTATTCCCCTGGTCCTGTACTCATCTTAGATCAGGGTATGGGTGTATGGGTTATTCCCCTGGCCCTGTACTCATCTTAGATCAGGGTATGGGTGTATGGGTTATTCCCCTGGCCCTGTACTCATCTTAGATCAGGGTATGGGTGTATGGGTTTTTCCCCTGGCCCTGTACTCATCTTAGATCAGGGTATGGGTTTTTCCCCTGGCCCTGTACTCATCTTAGATCAGGGTATGGGTTTTTCCCCTGGCCCTGTACCCATCTTAGATCAGGGTATGGGTGTATGGGTTCTTCCCCTGGTCCTGTACTCATCTTAGATCAGGGTATGGGTGTATGGGTTTTTCCCCTGGCCCTGTACTCATCTTAGATCAGGGTATGGGTGTATGGGTTATTCCCCTGGCCCTGTACTCATCTTAGATCAGGGTATGGGTGTATGGGTGCTGTGTGTCTTTCTCAGATGTTGTTTTTCCCTGCTAAAGTGAGTTAAATAGAATAGTGGAGTAAAATGATGGTGTGCATTTTTTGTTTCCTTGGAAAGTCTTGATTGAAGTGTTTGTTTTCTTGGCTGTTAACAGATACAGTAACTTCAGCTTCCTGTGAATTGATTTGTTTTTCCTCAGAGTAACCGACAGATCCGGCTGAACGAGCTGTTGAAGGAGCACTCCAGCACAGCCAACCTCATCGTCATGTAAGTTACGAACCTGGGCGGAGTGATGCAGTGAAAAGACTGTTGTATCAGCACGTCTGCTCGGCCAATCAGATTGAAGAACCGTAACTAAACTATGATTCAACTTTGAGCACCTTGTACGAAGCCTGACACACAGATTAAAGTACTTAAATTTCAAAAAAGTTAAATTCAAGCAGCGTGAAGCTATAAGTCCTGGAAAACCCTTGAAAAGAGCCATATTTGAGCCAAAAAAGAGCCAAAGTGGTTGACTTATTTAAATACAATATATATGAAAATTCAAAAAAATAAATAAATAAATCTTTTCATGCAAAATTAACACTGCAGCAGGTCTGATAAACCCCCATCAGCCCTCATCTCGATACGAAGTATGCCAACTTTATAATATAAAATATTATTTATAGAACAATAATAGCCATTATAAACTTTGTATTTAATATATATTATTAAATACGTTGTAAGTTGTATTCTGGATACCTTATATCTGAAATTTGAGTTTTAAAAAATCCTAAAGATATTGTTTGATAAGTGCGATCTCTGATTGTGATCCTCGAAATCCAAATAAGTAGTGCTTAAAGTCCTGGACTTTCTTGTACAGTGTCTGAACGAGCGCTGGTTTACTGCCGTTCACTCACTGTAATGTTTCCAGAACACAGCTGTAGATCCTCAATGAAATGAATGTTCATTCGAGAGAGACTTGTGCCTCCGTGCCAGTCTCACTCATTGTCATGATCATGAGTTCCTTTCGTTATTGTCCAGCAGCACTAACGTGTGTGTGTGTGTGTGTGTGTGTGTGACAGGAGCATGCCGCTGGCCAGGAAAGGAGCCGTCTCCAGCGCTCTGTATATGGCCTGGCTGGACACACTCTCCAAAGACCTGCCACCAATCCTGTTAGTGCGCGGGAACCATCAGAGCGTCCTCACCTTCTACTCGTAGAGCGCTCGCGCACACACACACATGCACACACACACACACGAGTACAGCACATCTGACTGATGATGATGATGACGATGATGATGACGACAGACGCTCCTCAACGAAGCTGAAACCAGAGCGGTTCTTCCTTCTACGCCAACAGGAGAGATCACGTCTGCTGGTTCACACTGTCTTCAGCTCACAGTTTCCGAGCACACGATGTTACACTGATTGTTGTTATCATTGTTATCATTACTATGACTGTCACAACTTTTTGAGTTGTGGATTTATTTTTCCTCTTTCGTACTTTTTGATTTGCTCTTGATGAAGCAATAATCACCTCATTTCTTATTTTCTCACTTTGAAGAAAAACACGGTTCTTTGCGACACTTTTATAGCCTTGTGGATGTGCCTTCCTGTGCGATCATATTCAATTCTTACATTTTTCCCTGACTGGTAATTTATGATATAGATTTTAGGCTGTTTATTGGGTTTTAAATGTGAATCTTCCTTGATTTGATCACGCTTCGGCACGAGTGGACTGAGGTCTCCACTGCGCAGCGTTAGAAAATACTTTTTGGCTTTTTTTGTAGTCCGTTTTTATTCCTCTGTTGTTTTTTTCTTCAAAGTTTTACGTCTTCCTTTAAGCATCGAATGAGTTGTGGCGTTTTTGCGCAGCGCCCCTCCATGTTCTCGTTCCAGTGATAGACCTGAACTACGGGGTGATTACAATCATCTTTCACGTAGTCTAATGTAAAAAGTCAGAACTTTAACAAAACTATATTAGTTTTCCCTTGTGTACAGTTGAACAGTTTTTGGTTTGACGAAGAGAGGGTGATGGATGAGTGCTGTCTGAAGGAATCCGATCCTTTCAAACTAACAGTGACCCAAAAGAGAGCAAAGCCCTGGAATCACAGAGAAGACCTTTGCCTTAAAAGATGAAATGAGGATTGTTGTTTTTACTTGTCGTCTTCAAGCCATACTGGCTAGCTGTAGATTATAGACGATAGATGGACTAATGCCTGAACGAGAATGTAATCCTGGCCGTCTAGGAAAGCTCTCCCATCTTTACACTTTCCTAGTTTTATAAAGCAGTCTGGAATTGTACATTTGTACCTTGATGAAGCACCATCTTCCCTCTCACATAGACAGAATGTTTTCTGCGTTGAATGCGGCTGATGTGTTCCTCTATGCAGATGGACTGCGTGCGACTCGTTGAAATATTGTAATCTAAACTCAGGATTGAGAGCCGGGTTCATCTTTAATGTTGGAGACGTCTGACGTCCAGGATTTCAGTCTGTCCTGTTCCTGAATGTTATCTGTCTGTCCGGTTGGTTCTTGTGATTTGAATGCTGGGATGTGTCCAGATGTTTGTTGTATGGCCCATCATGCCTTAGTTTAAAGCGGTCAGTAACTGAAGCGTTGGTCAGTTTAGATGCAGTCCAGCTGAATATATGAATATGGAGCGTCTTTGGTTTGGTCACACTTTGAATCTGGTTCCCAACACTAATAGTTTGCAGGCGCAGTGTGTTGCAGTTCTGTGTGTGGTATATTCATGCAATTCACAGCCCTGCCATTTACCTGAGAAATAATCCATGTGACGAATATATTCACATTTATAGTTCTCCATATAAACTAATATTTAAAAGTTAAATGTGTGTGTGTGTACCGCATGTGTTTTCATTTGAAGTGGGTGAAGTTAGTGAAGCTGATGGTACAATCTTACCTGTTGGAAATCTGTGTTGTTTGTTCGGGTGAACGAGTGCTGTACAGACACACCAACGTACGACAAAATCACCAATTCAACTCGTACCTGTTATCTTGAATGATTAATACACTTGTATATTATATGTAGATCTAGAAAAGAAAGTGGGAGAGTGTGTCACTACCATATAACGTGTTTCTCACCGAAGTAGAAATGCATTAGTTGCAGCTGTAGGTTTCCACACCACGAGGAGCTCTGAAAGTGCCTCTCCACGGTTTCGCTGGTTTCTGTAGATGAAGACGTTACTTTGCCCTTGGCATGTCACAGCATTTCTCGTCCTGCAGAATGTGTTGCTAAAGTCTGTCTCACGTTTTCTCAGTAGCTTATCGTGTGAAAATGAGTTAACACATCAAGGTCAACGAGTTCCAGCTCTTCACACTATACTTCCTTACTTGTAAATATCTTTTAGCCTAACCAGATTAATCAAAGGAGTGGAATAATAGCAAATTAATATGGTGAAATTATTTATTACAGGTTGTTTTTTTTGTTTCCTTTATGTTACAGTAGTTTTTAAAAGATGTTTTTTTAGTTTGGGTTTAGTCTGCACAATCTTTTTCTTTTTCAATGTTTGGTCACATTTCTATCTTTTATATGCCTTTTAAAGAAATGCTCTGTTGACCAGTGGTTTGAGTTTCCTGCTAAACCATGAGGGTGGTTCTGATTGCTTGTGCTGGAACAGTAATGTTTTGATATACTGTACTGTTATTTGTCACATGCTTTTTTCTAACATTTTAACGGTTAAGGGTATCGATGCTTTGTACATCTTTATTGCAATATATAAAAATAAACAAATGATAATCAGTTGTTGTTCTGTTTTTGTTGGTGCCTCTAAATCCAGATACTCATCTTTCACCACTGGGTCCTAATGATCCTCCTCAACCTCAGAGACGGCCTTGTCGTCGGCCCTTACCCTCGTGTGCTGGTCAGACAGTGTCTAGTGTTTAGAAGCATCATTTAATGGTGGCGGTGATGCACATCACCATAGAGTAGGCTTGTACCTACAGACACAGACAGGTGCTTTAAGAGTTAATGAGGCAAGACATACGGTTTAACAGGTTTATTTACTGTTTGGACAATCTACACCTAGTATAATTTACAGTGTAATCTGCTATATGCTATTATTTATAGTTAAACAAAACATGTTACAATGATCTCCAGTCAACCATAACTGAGAAGAATGAACTGTTTTGCAACAGAGATAAAGAGAGAGAGAGAGAGAGATAAAGAGAGAGAGAGAGAGAGATAAAAAGATAAAGAGAGAGAGACAAAATCAGGGCTGGAAATGCAGGTAATTGGGGAGATTTGGGGGATGGAGTTCCAGTTTAAAACAGAGGCTTTCCATCTTATCCACATAATAGCCTCTGAACACTATGCAAATTTCATACATAAATATAGTGGGATTTTCTACATTTACATTTTGAAAGTATGTCCCCAGCTAGGCCCTTTCAAGCTGCATAAGACTATATTAGTATAGTCTTGTCTAGAATGTGTGCTTGTGCTTTATGGAGAAAATTGTGTACAATATCATGGGCATTGTGATGTAAACAGTTTATGTGAGCATCTCATCGGGGTCATCAGAACCGCTCCTCTACTGGAGTGTGATGAGCAGGGCTGGAGCGGGTCGCTCGGGTCATCAGAACCGCTCCTCTACTGGAGTGTGATGTGGAGTGTGATGAGCAGGGCTGGAGCGGGTCGCTCGGGGTCGTCAGAACCGCTCCTCTACTGGAGTGTGATGTGGAGTGTGATGAGCAGGGCTGGAGCGGGTCGCTCGGGTCATCAGAACCGCTCCTCTACTGGAGTGTGATGAGCAGGACTGGAGCGGGTCGCTCGGGTCATCAGAACCGCTCCTCTACTGGAGTGTGATGTGGAGTGTGATGAGCAGGGCTGGAGCGGGTCATCGGGGTCATCAGAACCGCTCCTCTACTGGAGTGTGATGAGCAGGGCTGGAGCGGGTCGCTCGGGTCATCAGAACCGCTCCTCTACTGGAGTGTGATGTGGAGTGTGATGAGCAGGGCTGGAGCGGGTCATCGGGGTCATCAGAACCGCTCCTCTACTGGAGTGTGATGAGCAGGGCTGGAGCGGGTCGCTCGGTCATCAGAACCGCTCCTCTACTGGAGTGTGATGTGGAGTGTGATGAGCAGGGCTGGAGCGGGTCGCTCGGGGTCGTCAGAACCGCTCCTCTACTGGAGTGTGATGTGGAGTGTGATGAGCAGGGCTGGAGCGGGTCATCGGGGTCATCAGAACCGCTCCTCTACTGGAGTGTGATGTGGAGTGTGATGAGCAGGGCTGGAGCGGGTCACTCGGGTCATCAGAACCGCTCCTCTACTGGAGTGTGATGTGGAGTGTGATGAGCAGGGCTGGAGCGGGTCGCTCGGTCATCAGAACCGCTCCTCTACTGGAGTGTGATGTGGAGTGTGATGAGCAGGGCTGGAGCGGGTCGCTCGGGTCATCAGAACCGCTCCTCTACTGGAGTGTGATGTGGAGTGTGATGAGCAGGACTGGAGCGGGTCGCTCGGTCATCAGAACCGCTCCTCTACTGGAGTGTGATGAGCAGGGCTGGAGCGGGTCGCTCGGGTCATCAGAACCACTCCTCTACTGGAGTGTGATGTGGAGTGTGATGAGCAGGGCTGGAGCGGGTCATCGGGGTCATCAGAACCGCTCCTCTACTGGAGTGTGATGTGGAGTGTGATGAGCAGGACTGGAGCGGGTCGCTCGGTCATCAGAACCGCTCCTCTACTGGAGTGTGATGAGCAGGGCTGGAGCGGGTCGCTCGGGTCATCAGAACCACTCCTCTACTGGAGTGTGATGTGGAGTGTGATGAGCAGGGCTGGAGCGGGTCATCGGGGTCATCAGAACCGCTCCTCTACTGGAGTGTGATGTGGAGTGTGATGAGCAGGACTGGAGCGGGTCGCTCGGTCATCAGAACCGCTCCTCTACTGGAGTGTGATGAGCAGGGCTGGAGCGGGTCGCTCGGGTCATCAGAACCACTCCTCTACTGGAGTGTGATGTGGAGTGTGATGAGCAGGGCTGGAGCGGGTCATCGGGGTCATCAGAACCGCTCCTCTACTGGAGTGTGATGTGGAGTGTGATGAGCAGGGCTGGAGCGGGTCGCTCGGGTCATCAGAACCGCTCCTCTACTGGAGTGTGATGTGGAGTGTGATGAGCAGGACTGGAGCGGGTCGCTCGGTCATCAGAACCGCTCCTCTACTGGAGTGTGATGAGCAGGGCTGGAGCGGGTCGCTCGGGTCATCAGAACCACTCCTCTACTGGAGTGTGATGTGGAGTGTGATGAGCAGGGCTGGAGCGGGTCGCTCGGTCATCAGAACCGCTCCTCTACTGGAGTGTGATGAGCAGGACTGGAGCGGGTCGCTCGGGTCATCAGAACCGCTCCTCTACTGGAGTGTGATGTGGAGTGTGATGAGCAGGGCTGGAGCGGGTCATCGGGGTCATCAGAACCGCTCCTCTACTGGAGTGTGATGTGGAGTGTGATGAGCAGGGCTGGAGCGGGTCGCTCGGGTCATCAGAACCGCTCCTCTACTGGAGTGTGATGTGGAGTGTGATGAGCAGGGCTGGAGCGGGTCGCTCGGGGTCATCAGAACTTCTGATCTGCAGGGTGTAGTGTGTCCTTGAGGAGGTCCTGTGTGTGCGGTGCAGGTAACTGACCCCCGCCCGCTGTCTGATCTGGAAGAGCCCGTCCTGGTTTCCGGCTGTGATGGAGTAGGTCTCGCGCTGGACGAGGGATCGGACTGCAGGCACCAGCTCCAGGACGGCTGCTCTGGGTTTGAGTTGTGAACGCTTGAGAAGTAACTTCAGCGGCTGATCCACGTCCACACTGGCCAGACTAACTCCTTCCTTTAGGAACAGCAGAAATTATATTACAGTTATGAGGATCAGTGAACAGACATCCACAGGCAGCATTGATTTAGAAGAGGAATGCGCATGCGTGTTGTGTCGATTCGCATTTTTGTTGCTCAAAAGTTTGCATTTTCAGGCACCCAAAACACCGTTGTCGTGTAAATGAACGACCAAAACGCATAAAACTTTTTACGTTTTTAGTTTAAAAATTACTGTTAGGGGCTGTTTACACGACACTGTTTTCAAGGGTTAGTTCACCCAAAAACGAGAATTCTGTCAGTAATTACTCACCCTCATGTTGTTCCAAACCTTTAAGACTTTCGTTCATCATCAGAACACAAATGAAGATCTTTTTGATGAAAAAAAGAGCTTTCTGAGGGCTTTCTGTCCCTCTATTGACAGCTACGCAGCTACTACCTTTCTGGGGCTTGAAAGTGGTAAAATGTGGAGTGGGTTAACCTCAATTTATGAAGTGACCCGAGTGCTTTGTTTGCACAAAAAACATAATTTACCACCTTATTTACAAAAGAATCTCCTGCGTGCATTGACGAGAGCACCATGACGCATGCGTGTTGATGCAAGAGCAGCCTTTGTTGTGTGAATGCTAATTGGAGATTGGAGTCACATGGATTACTTTGATGTCTTTACTGCCTTTCTGAGGGCTTGAAAGTGGTAGTTGTGTCAAATGTAGGGGCAAAAAGCTCTCAGATTTCATCAAAAACTTCATTAATGTAATTAGTAATTAATGACAGAATGTTGAACTAACCCTTTAATTGCTCTGGATTTTTTTTTTTCTCTTTTCTTTTACCTGTGTGAAGTTTGAAGTGTGTCTTCTCCTGACAGTTTTCTTCTGGTGTCCATTAGTTTTGCAGCCGAAGCAGGTTTCAGGAGAAAGAGCGTTTTCTTCTTCTGGTCCAAGTTCACCACCTCCAAAACCAGCAGCAGATACACAGTGCCTGCAGGAACACATTCAATCTCACTGATGAGAAAGATCCAAATATAAGACTGATAAATAACACAGAATTCTGGCTACATGTATTTCTACCCATGTCATTCACATTTAGCAGACACTTTTGTCCAATGGGACAAAAAAAGCAAAAGGCAGCTTTCCCACTGTTTGCATGGTAAGAAACTAAAGGATCAAGCACTGATTAAATGTTTTATTTTCATGACAACTGTCTTTCTTATGTTTCATTACTGTAATAAAAAAAAAACTAGTTCTTTTCCCTGAAATCCATCTGAACATTTTTCTAAGTCCCATAATCATCAATGATTATTCTCATTACTGTAATATAGTATTTTTTATTGTATTACACAAAATAGTATAATAATCAATCAGTAAAAAACACGAAATAAAGAGAAGTATAATAAAAAAAATTGTTTTAAATCCAGCCATGTTGAGCAGGTTTCATTAGATGTGCCCAAAAATTGCACAAAAAACACAAACAGTTTAATAATTTATAATATTACAATGAGATCCCTATTAATTGTCCACTATCCACTATTCAACTATAACCTGTCTTGCTATGTAAATCTTCCACATGACTGTAGTTTGAGTGCTAATATAATGAAATGTAACAGTTTTTGGTGCAGACTCACCCCTGTCCCGCTCTGTAATATCCTGCGGGACATCCGCACACGAATCCCCCCTGTGTGTTTGAGCAGGCGTATCTGCAGGGGCTCATGGAGGACACACACTCGTCCACATCTTCACAGCTCGTGGACACGGGGTCGAAGGTGAAGCCAGATGGACAGCCACACTTAAAGCTGCCCAGCGTGTTGAAACAGGAAGCTGAACCACATTTGCCCGGGTTGAAGCACTCATTGTCATCTGCAGTTCAGAAAAACAGTAAAGAATCACAGATTGTAGGAAAGATCAAATATAAACGTTTTAACTTTGATTTAAAAATGTGGGTCAGTTCTGGTTTGATTTGGCAAGCTGTTCCAAAGTTTAGGAGCGGATACCCAAGTACGTTAGAGCAGTGGTTCCCAATTCCAGTCCTCGTGACCCACTGCTCTGCACATTTTGTATGTCTCCCTTATTTAACACACCTGAATCAGATCATCAGCTCATTAGGAGAGACTCCATGAACTGAACTGAGTGTGTCAGATAAGAGAGACATACAAAATGTGCAGAGCAGTGGGGTCACGAGGACTGGAATTGGGAACCACTGCGTTAGAGTGTCAAGGAAATAAAAGCATGGATCATCAAAATTATAAAAAAATAGAAAATACCATTTTCACCAAGACTCGCAATTGATAGAAACTTGATTTTACAAACTGATTAACTTTTTATCAAGCTTTAGAGCACTGTCCAGGGGTGTGTTTTCCATACAACGCCGTAACTCTCTGCTTCACCATCACAGTACGAAGCATTGTTGAAGAAATCAACTAGCTAGTCACAACTGTTTCCTGAAACCATATTGTCGCAAATTGGTCGTTCAACCACGTTGGTTAATGATGTCACACAGGTGGTGGAGTAATAAACAGTTTTATTAAAAGAAGTTGAGATTGAATTAATGCTTGATGTTTTGCTATAGAACTTTTTCTCAGTTATTTTGCTTTATTTCCAGATTCAATCATAGGCTCGTTCTTACGTAGTAGAGCTCGTTCACACATGCGCACTCTTCAAAAACTGCTTTACATCTCTTGACAAACTAAAAGACGTAAATTACATTTGTATGTATTCTAAATAAAAGATATAGATTGTACTGAATGTCAGCTTGCTTATTTGGCTCAAGATAAGGATTTATTGAGTCTACGTCATGCAAACAAAAAACTGCTTCTAACCACAGGTCGAGATCTGTCGCTCCAAACACACAACTGTGCGATCCTGTTTGCGAATGTTCGTCTGAACAATGTTTTCGGGAAACACAGACTCGTTGAACTGCTGATAACGACGGAACTTATGATCATAGTTGGCTAATGATGCTTTCGGGAAACACACCCCTGAAGGACTCCCAGATTTTTCACATAAAGCTTGACATAGGGTGTTAAGACAGTGAGATTTCAGTTAGGTCTGCTCTAAATGCAACAATCTCTGTTTTACTCCCATTTAAGCTTAGGTTGCAAAGTTTAGGGTTAGGGTATAGAATATACAGTTTGTACAGTATAAAAATGATGTCTATGGAAAGTGCCCATAAAACTTGGAAACCCAACAATTGTGTGTGTGTGTGTGTGTGTGTGTACACTAACCCACACACTGGTTCCACTGCTGGTGTTGAGTGTATCCCTGTGGACAGCTGCAGCGGAAACCACCCGCAACATTCTGACAGCCAAACTGACACCTGTGATCACGCACACACTCATCTATATCTGAGAGAAAGAGAGAGAAACAGCAGTCAATTACATTATGTAACGTAATTCATGCATCTCACATAGTATAGTGCAGTGGCCTCGCAAACAGTACGCTGGACACTTCAGTGCTTTCACACTTCCATTGCTTGGTCTGCACCCGAGTGTGATTCCTCCCCTCATCCTTCCCCGTCTCTTCACATTGTGCTTTTGGATCCAAACCATGGTGTACATGTGTCATCAACGGCAGCTGTTTACCACTGTAACTGGGTAATGACTCAGGAAGAGAAGATCCTTAGCTTTGCTGTTTTATTCATGTTTTTGTTACATTGGATTTATCAGTAGAACCTTAGGGAAAGAGAAAGAACGCTTGTGTTTGTATGCCATGCATGTACCATAAGAGATATATAAGAGATGAGGAGAATGCTAGAAACACCTTTTCAAGCAAACTTTAGGTTTAGAAAACAATGTTCATATCATCCAAATGAACTTCACATCACTCGTATGTTCATATCATGCAAAAGGAGTCTGTGAGTGCACCAAAAAGATCCATTTGTATGCAGGGAACGTCACGGTAGAGCTTTAATTCTCTGCCCGAGCCCGAGCCCGGACTCGACCCGACCCGACCCGCGGGCCGGGTCGGGCCGATATTTCCCGCCACTGTCCTCGGGCCGGGTCGGGTCGGGCCCTTGATAAAGCACGTCACGTGTCATGCGCAGCGTCTCGCACTCGCAGTCTCGTTTTGTTTTGAAGAAAGCTTTTCTTTAAAGTGAATTTCGTTTAGTATAAATTGTATCTTAATTTTAATAAATTTTTCATCAACCAATTGCCTGGATTTAATACATAAAAAGCAATATAGCAGACATTATAATCATGACATGAAGTCGCCGGCGCGCCGTGGTCACTTACACCATTTGAAACTCGTAACACGCTGTCACCGAATTTACAAATGCACATCTTGCTTCTTGCTCACACACGTTTAAATAATATGTTGAAGTAACATTATTAATAATAATTAATCTTTAAGAATATTTGATTGAATGCTGAATGTTGTGCTTGTTTAATTTAATAAAATTAAAACTTTAATTGTGATAATTAAAATAATTGAATATTGAATATTGAGTGGCCAATTTTTGCTCATTTATTAATAGTATGTATATAATATAGCCTATATAGCTGCGCAGCTCCCCCTGTAGCCTTAATAATCTAGCACAGCAGCACCTGCTTAAAAAAATTCTGGCGCCGCCCCTGGTTATAACGGCCCACGTATTAAAAATGGTCGGGTTTAAATCGGGCTCGGGCTCATAATTACAGTGAACGTGTCGGGTCGGGCCGGGCTCGGACACAACGTGCTCGGGCTCGGGTTGGGTCGGGCTTGATTTGTTGGGCCCGATTTAAGCTCTACGTCACGGACAGAGACTCGTACAGTGACTAACTGGATCCAGTGCTGGTCAAGTTGTACACACGAAGAGCTTTCGGCTTGGCATTTGTAAGCAAGAAAAATCTGTGGTTGCATTTGCCCACAAAGGCTGAAAAGGATAAATGACATACTCTTGATCAGCCAGCAGAACCCAAGAGTCTGTTTGGATGTGATGCAACAAAGGTTTGAAGTGAAGAGAAAGAGAACAGGAAGCTTTTGAATCTTCTGCTTGTGGTCCCGGCCAACCCAACACTACACTACCTATCAGAGCTACACAACTCCTTGTCAAAGCGCTTGTTCCATCCAGACTGGACTACCAATAAGGTTCATTCTCGTGTTAAGCGGCACGTTTGAGATTCTGCAAGAACCAATGAGGTTCACTCTCATGTTATGCAGCATGTTTTAGCTTTTGCAAGAAACAATGAGGTTCATTCTCATATTAGCATTAATTTGAGCTTTTGCAAGAACCAATAAGGTTCATTCTCGTGTTAAATTGCACGGTTGAGCTTTTGCAAGAAACAATGAGGTTCATTCTTGTGTTACGCAGCACGTTTGAGCTTCTGCAAGAACCAATGAGATTCATTCTCGTGTTACACATTGCATTTGAGCTTTTGCAAGAACCAATAAGGTTCATTCTCGTGTTAAATTGCACGGTTGAGCTTCCGCAACAACCAATGAGATTCATTCTCGTGTTACACATTGCATTTGAGCTTCTGCAAGAACCAATGAGGTTCATTCTAGTGTTACGCAACATGTTTGTACGGTGACCGGGAGGGGACATGTTCGGTTCACTTATTTTTGTCGTGGCCACAACATATAAACTCGTGGGAACGTGATATTAAGTTGTGGGAACATCATAATATCTCGTGGGAAAGTCACATTAAGTCATGGCCACGAGATCATTTTGTTGAGGTAACGACATCATGTCGTGGCCACGCGATGCAAAGTCGTGGCCTCGAGATCATATGTTGAGGGAACGATATATTTTTCTCGTGGCCACGACTTCATATTTTGAGAGAACGACATCTATTTGTCGTGGCCACGAGTTGAGGGAGCCACAGCGGCCAATACTGTAACCGTACCATAGCATAGACTGGGCTACAGCAGAGATGGAGGTGACAGAAGAAATAACATTTTACTTTAAATTAGGAATGTCATATAAAGATATAGTTCGGTCTTTGGCATTAAGACATGGGTACGTTATAAGTGAAAGACACATTCTTAGACTTTTTTGTCGCACGCATATTTAGGGACCGTCTCAAAATTATATGCGACATTGGCATAAACGTTTCTAACTTCAATAGCATTTGAAGACAATGACTTACAGTCATAAAACCAACTGTACATTGTTCACCCAGGTCTCATGTATGATGCACACCTTTTAGATTTCTGATGTTTATGACAATAAACTGCTAAATCATATGCAAATATTGCTATGTATTTCACTACTGCCACATACCTGACACCTAGATGAACAATGTACAGTTGGTTTTATGACTGTAAGTCATTGTCTTCAAATGCTATTGAGCTTTAAATATGGTCATTTTCTGTATATGATCCCACACAGTAGTGAAATACATAGCATTATTTGCATATGATTTAGCAGTTTACTGTCATAAATATCAAAAATATTAAAGGTGTGCATCATACATGAGACCTATATGAACAATGTACAGTTGGTTTTATGACTGTAAGTCACTGTCTTCAAATGCTATTGAGCTTTAAATATTGTCATATTCTGTATATGATCCCATACAGTAGTGAAATACATTGCAATATTTACATATGATTTAGCAGTTTATTGTCATAAATATCAAAAATATTAAAGGTGTGCATCATACATGAGACCAATATGAACAATATACAGTTGGTTTTATGACTGTAAGTCACTGTCTTCAAATGCTATTGAGCTTTAAATATTGTCATATTCTGTATATGATCCCATACAGTAGTGAAATAGGCCTACATAGCAATATTTGCATATGATTTAGCAGTTTATTGTCATAAATATCAAAAATCTAAAAGGTGTGCATCATACATGAGACCTGGGTGAACAATGTACAGTTGGTTTTATGACTGTAAGTCATTGTCTTCAAATGCTATTGAAGTTAGAAACGTTTATGCCAATGTCGCATGTAATTTTGAGACGGTCCCTAAATATGCGTGCGACAAAAAAGTCTAAGAATGTGTCTTTCACTTATAACGTACCCATGTCTTAATGCCAAAGACCGAACTATATCTTTATAAAAATAAGTGAACTGAACATGTCCCCTCCCGGTCACCGTATGTTTGAGCTTCCACAAGAACCAATGATGTTAATTCTCGTGTTACGCTGCACATTTGAGCTTCCGCAAGAACCAATGAGGTTCATTCTGGTTTTACGCAGCACATCTGAGCTTCAGCAAGAAAAAAATACGTTCATTCTCGTGTTATGCAGCACGTTTGAGATTCTGCAAGAACCAATGAGGTTCATTCTCGTATTAGCAGTAGTTTGACCTTCTGCAAGTACCAATGAGGTTCATTGTTATGTTACACAGCACATTTGATATTCTGCAAGAACCAATGAGGTTAATTCTTGTGTTACTGAGCACGTTTGAGCCTCAGCAAGAACCAATGAGGTTAATTTTCATGTTACGCAGTACGTTTGAGATTCTGCAAGAACCAATGAGGTTCATTCTCGTATTAGCAGTAGTTTGACCTTCTGCAAGTACCAATGAGGTTCATTGTTATGTTACACAGCACATTTGATATTCTGCAAGAACCAATGAGGTTAATTCTTGTGTTACTGAGCACGTTTGAGCCTCAGCAAGAACCAATGAGGTTAATTTTCATGTTACGCAGTACGTTTGAGATTCTGCAAGAACCAATGAGGTTCATTCTCGCTGGTTTGAGCTTCAGCAAGAACCAATGAGGTTCATTCTCGTGTTACGCAGCACGTTTGAAATTCTGTAAGAACCAATGAGGTTCATTCTGTTGTTACGCAGCTCGTTTGTGTTTCAGCAAGAACCAATGAGGTTCATTCTCATTTTACGCAGCACGTTTGAGCTTCCACAAGAACCAATGAGATTCATTCTAGTGTTATGCAGCGCGTTTGAGCATTCGCAAGAAACATTGAGGTTCATTCTCGTGTTACGCAGCACGTTTGAGATTCTGCAAGAACCAATGAGGTTCATTCTCGTATTATCAGTAGTTTGAGCTTCTGCAAGAACAAATGAGGTTCATTCTCTTGTTACGCAGTACGTTTATGTTTCAGCAAGAACCAATGAGGTTAATTCTCATGTTACGCAGCACATTTAAGCTTCTGCAAGAACCAATGAGGTTCATTGTCTTGAGCAGTAGTTTGAGCTTCCACAAGAACCAATGAGATTCATTCTAGTGTTACGCAGCGCGTTTGAGATTCTGCAAGAACCAATGAGGTTCATTGTCATATTAGCAGTAGTTTGAGCTTCTGCAAGAACCAATGAGGTTCATTCTCGCACGTTTGAGCTTCAGCAAGAACCAATGAGGTTCATTCCCATATTAGCAATAGTTTGACCTTCTGTATGTACCAATGAGGTTACTTCTCGTTTTACACAGCACATTTGATCTTCTGCAAGAACCACTGAGGTCATTCTTGTGTTACGCAGCACATATGAGCTTCCGCAAGAACCAATGAGGTTCATTCTGGTTTTACGCAGCACGTTTGAGCCTCTGTAAGAACCAATGAGGTTCTTTCTCGTATTAGCAGTAGTTTGACCTTCTGCAAGTACCAATGAGGTTACTTCTCGTGTTCCACAGCACATTTGAGTTTCAGCAAGAATCAATGAGGTTCATTCTAGTGTTACGCAGCACGTTTGAGCTTCAGCAAGAACCAATGAGGTTCATTCTCATGTTACGCAGCACGTTTGAGCTTCCACAAGAACCAATGAGGTTCATTCTCTTGTTACGCAGCACTTTTGAGCTTCCACAAGAGCCAATGAGGTTCATTCTGGTTTTACGCAGCACATTTGAGCTTCTGTAAGAACCAATGTGGTTCATTCTCGCACGTTTGAGCTTCAGCAAGAACCAATGAGGTTCATTCTCGTATTAGCAGTAGTTTGACCTTCTGCAAGTACCAATGAGGTTACTTCTCGTGTTCCACAGCACATTCGAGCTTCAGCAAGAATCAATGAGGTTCATTCTCATGTTACGCAGCACGTTTGAGCTTCAGCAAGAACCAATGGGGTTTATTCTCGCACATTTGAGGTTCTGCAAGAACCAATGAGGTTCATTCTCTTGTTACGCAGCACGTTTGTGTTTCAGCAAGAGCCAATGAGGTTCATTCTCATTTTACGCAGCACTTTTGAGCTTCAGCAAGAACCAGTGAGGTTCATTCTCGTGTTACGCAGCACATTTAAGCTTTTGCAAGAACCAATAAGGTTCATTCTCTTGTGCAGTAGTTTGAGCTTCCACAAGAACCAATGAGATTCATTCTAGTGTTACGCAGCGCGTTTGAGCTTTCGCAAGAAACATTGAGGTTCATTCTCGTGTTACGCAGCACATTTGAGCTTCCGCAAGAACCAGTGAGGTTCATTCTCATATTAGCAGTAGTTGGAGCTTCTGCAAGAACCAGTGAGGTTCATTCTTGCACGTTTGAGCTTCAGCAAGAACCAATGAGGTTCATTCCCATATTAGCAGTAGGTTGACCTTCTGCAAGTACCAATGAGGTTACTTCTCGTGTTCCACAGCACATTTGAGCTTCAGCAAGAATCATTGAGGTTCATTCTCGTGTTACGCAGCACGTTTGAGATTCTGCAAGACCAATTCTGCAAGGTTCATTCTCATATTAGCAGTAGTTTGAGATTTTGCAAGAACCAATAAGGTTCATTCTCGTTTTACACAGCACATCAGATCTTCTGCAAGAACCACTGAGGTCATTCTCGTGTTACGCAGCACATTTGGGCTTCAGCAAGAACCAATTAGGTTACTTCTCATGTTACGCAGCACGTTTGAGATTCTGCAAGACCAATTCTGCAAGGTTCATTCTCATATTAGCAGTAGTTTGAGATTTTGCAAGAACCAATAAGGTTCATTCTCGTTTTACACAGCACATCAGATCTTCTGCAAGAACCACTGAGGTCATTCTCGTGTTACGCAGCACATTTGGGCTTCAGCAAGAACCAATTAGGTTACTTCTCATGTTACGCAGCACGTTTGAGCTTCAGCAAGAACCAATGGGGTTTATTCTCGCACGTTTGAGGTTCTGCAAGAACCAATGAGGTTCATTCTCTTGTTACGCAGCACGTTTGTGTTTCAGCAAGAGCCAATGAGGTTCATTCTCATTTTACGCAGCACTTTTGAGCTTCAGCAAGAACCAGTGAGGTTCATTCTCGTGTTACGCAGCACATTTAAGCTTTTGCAAGAACCAATAATTTTCATTCTCTTGTGCAGTAGTTTGAGCTTCCACAAGAACCAATGAGATTCATTCTAGTGTTACGCAGCGCGTTTGAGCTTTCGCAAGAAACATTCAGGTTCATTCTCGTGTTACGCAGCACATTTGAGCTTCCGCAAGAACCAATGAGGTTCATTCTCATATTAGCAGTAGTTTGAGCTTCTGCAAGAACCAGTGAGGTTCATTCCCATATTAGCAGTAGTTTGACCTTCTGCAAGTACCAATGAGGTTACTTCTCGTGTTCCACAGCACATTTGAGCTTCAGCAAGAATCATTGAGGTTCATTCTCGTGTTACGCAGCACGTTTGAGATTCTGCAAGACCAATTCTGCAAGGTTCATTCTCATATTAGCAGTAGTTTGAGATTTTGCAAGAACCAATAAGGTTCATTCTCGTTTTACACAGCAGATCAGATCTTCTGCAAGAACCATTGAGGTCATTCTCGTGTTACGCAGCACATTTGAGCTTCTGCAAGAACCAATGAGGTTCTTTCTCACACGTTTGAGCTGCAGCAAGAAAAAATTACGTTCATTCTCATGTAATGCAGTACGTTTGAGATTCTGCAAGAACCAATGAGGTTCATTCTTGTATGTTATGCAGCACATTTGTTTTTCAGCAAGAACCAAGTAGGTTCTCGTATTAGCAGTAGTTTGAGCTTCTGCAAGAACCAATGAGGTTCATTGTTATGTTACACAGCATGTTTGATATTCTGCAAGAAACAATGAGGTTCATTCTCATGTTACGCAGCACATTTAAGCTTGTGCAAGAACCAGTGAAGTTCATTCTTGTGTTAAGCAGCACGTTTGAGATTGAGCAAGAACCAATGAGGTTCATTCTCGTATTAGCAGTAGTTTGAGCTTCTGCAAGAACCAATGAGGTTCATTCTCGCACGTTTGAGCTTCAGCAAGAACCAGTGAGGTTCATTCTCGTGTTACGCAGCACGTTTGAGATTCTGCAAGAACCAATGAGGTTCATTCTCTTGTTACGCAGCACGTTTGTGTTTCAGCAAGAACCAATGAGGTTCATTCTCTTGTTACGCAGCACGTTTGTGTTTCAGCAAGAACCAATGAGGTTCATTCTCATGTTACGCAGCACGTTTGAGCTTCAGCAAGAACCAGTGAGGTTCATTCTCATGTGACGCAGCACATTTAAGCTTCTGCAAGAACCAATGAGGTTCATTCTCTTGTGCATTAGTTTGAGCTTCAGCAAAAACCAATGAGATTCATTCTATTGTTACGCAGCGCGTTTGAGCTTTCGCAAGAAACATTGAGGTTCATTCTCGTGTTACACAGCATGTTTGAGATTCTGCAAGAACCAATGAGGTTCATTCTCGTATTATCAGTAGTTTGAGCTTCTGCAAGAACCAATGGGGTTCATTCTCGCACGCTTGAGCTACTGCAAGAACCAGAGGTTTATTCTCACACGTTTGAGCTTCTGCAAGAACCAATGAGGTTCATTCTCTTATTAGCAGTAGTTTGACCTTCTGCAAGTACCAATGAGGTTCATTCTCGTGTTACGCAGCATCCTTGAGCTTCTGCAAGAACCAATGAGGTAATTCTAGTGTTACGCAGCACATTTGAGCTTCCGCAAAAACCGATGAGGTTAATTCTCGTGTTACGCAGCATGTTTGAGCTTCATCAAGAACCAGTGAGGTTCATTCTCATGTTATGCAGCACATTTGATATTCTGCAAGAACCAATGAGGTTCATTCTCGCACGTTTGAGCTTCAGCAAGAACCAATGAATCATTCTAGTGTTACACAGCATGTTTGAGATTCTGCAAGAACCAATGAGGTTCATTCTCGTATTATCAGTAGTTTGAGCTTCTGCAAGAACCAATGAGGTTCATTCTCGCAGGTTTGAGCTTCAGCAAGAACCAATGAGGTTAATTCTCATGTTACACAGCACGTTTGCGATTCTGCAAGAACAAATGAGGTTCATTCTCATTTTACGCAGCACGTTTGTGTTTCAGCAAGAACCAATGAGGTTCATTCTTATTTTACGCAGCACTTTTGAGCTTCAGCAAGAACCAATGAGGTTCATTCTCGTGTTACGCAGCACATTTAAGCTTCCACAAGAACCAATGAGATTCATTCTAGTGTTACACAACGCGTTTGAGCTTTCGCAAAAGAACCAATGAGGTTCATTCTCATGTTACGCAGCACATTTGAGCTTCCACAAGAACCAATGAGGTTCATTCTCATGTTATGCAGCACATTTGAGCTTCCGCAAGAACCAATGAGGTTCATTCTGGTTTTACGCAGCACATTTGAGCCTCAGCAAGAACCAATGAGGTTCATTCTCATGTTACGCAGCACGTTTGAGCTTCAGCAAGAACCAAATGAGGTTCATTCTCTTGTTACGCAGCACTTTTGAGCTTCCACAAGAACCAATGAGGTTCATTCTGGTTTTACGCAGCACATTTGAGCTTCCACAAGAACCAATGAGGTTCATTCTCGCACGTTTGAGCTTCAGCAAGAACCAATGAGGTTCATTCTCGTATTAGCAGTAGTTTGACCTTCTGCAAGTACCACTGAGGTTACTTCTCGTGTTCCACAGCACATTCAAGCTTCAGAAAGAATCAATGAGGTTCATTCTCATGTTACGCAGCACGTTTGAGCTTCAGCAAGAACCAATGGGGTTTATTCTCGCACATTTGAGGTTCTGCAAGAACCAATGAGGTTCATTCTCTTATTAGAAGTAGTTTGACCTTCTGCAAGTTCATATGAGGTTACTTCTCGTGTTCCACAGCACATTTGAGAATCTGCAAGAACTAATGAGGTTCATTCTCATGTTACGCAGTACGTTTGAGAATCTGCAAGAACCAATGAGGTTTATTCTCGCACATTTTATCTTCAACAAGAACCAATGAGGTTAATTCTCGTGTTACGCAGCACGCTTGAGCTTCTCCAAGAACCAATGAGGTCATTCTCGTGCTATGCAGCACATTTGAGCTTCCGCAAGAACCAGTGAGGTTCATTCTAGTGTTACGCAGCACGTTTGAGCTTCCGCAAGAACCAATGAGGTTCATTCTCATGTTATGCAGCACATTTGAGCTTCCGCAAGAACCAATGAGGTTCATTCTGGTTTTACGCAGCACATTTGAGCCTCAGCAAGAACCAATGAGGTTCATTCTCGCACGTTTGTGCTTCAGCAAGAACCAATGAGGTTCATTTTCGTATTAGCAGTAGTTTGACCTTCTGCAAGTACCAATGAGGTTACTTCTCGTGTTCCACAGCACATTTGAGCTGCAGCAAGAATCAATGAGGTTCATTCTCATGTTACGCAGTACGTTTGAGAATCTGCAAGAACCAATGAGCACGTTTGAGCTTCTGCAAGAACCAATGAGGTTCATTCTCTTATTAGAAGTAGTTTGACCTTCTGCAAGTACATATGAGGTTACTTCTCGTGTTCCACAGCACATTCAAGCTTCAGCAAGAATCAATGAGGTTCATTCTCATGTTACGCAGCATGTTTGAGCTTCAGCAAGAACCAATGGGGTTTATTCTCGCACGTTTGAGGTTCTGCAAGAACCAATGAGGTTCATTCTCTTATTAGAAGTAGTTTGACCTTCTGCAAGTTCATATGAGGTTACTTCTCGTGTTCCACGTTTGAGGTCATATGAGGTTTATTCTCGCACGTTTGAGGTTCTGCAAGAACCAGTGAGGTTCATTCTCTTATTAGAAGTGGTTTGACCTTCTGCAAGCTCATATGAGGTTACTTCTCGTGTTCCACAGCACATTTGAGCTTCTGCAAGAACTAATTAGGTTTATTCTCGTGCTATGCAGCACATTTGAGCTTCCGCAAGAACCAATGAGGTTCATTCTAGTGTTACGCAGCACGTTTGAGCTTCTGCAAGAACCAATGAGGTTCATTCTAGTGTTACGCAGCACGTTTGAGCTTCCGCAAGAACCAATGAGGTTCATTCTCAATTTATGCAGCACATTTTGTCATGATTCTGCCATCTTGTTCTTGATTTTCTCTCGTCTTGCGGCAGAATCATGACAGGCCCTTGTTTTCATGTGCAGCACGAAACCATGTTTCATGGCCATTTGTTTGGCCATGTGCTTGCGTTGTCTCGTCATGTAACCCCGCCCCCTTGTTACCCTTGGTTAGTCTTTATTGTTTCATCTGTGTCACCTGCTGTCTTCATTAGTTTCTCCCTATTTCTCCCTATTTAAAAAGTCTCACAATGAAAGATAGCAGATAACATGTAACACCATAGCAGGTTTCACAATGAACCGACACAGGACAGCAAACACAAGGGTTTGCTGTCCTGTGTCGGTTCATTGTGAAACCTGCTATGGTGTTACATGTTATCTGCTATCTTTCATTGTGAGACTTTGTTCACCTCTGTGAGTACCCTGTCAAGAGCGTCATCAGGAGAAAGTTCTGTTTCTGTATTCGCTATTTGTTTGTAGTCTAGTTATGTCAAGTCATAGTCCAGTTTAGTCACTCGTTGTCCTGTCTTGTCATGTTTTGCCCCCTCGTGGGCTTTGTTTTCCCTATTATTTGTATATAATAAACCCTCACAAGACGAGCACTGACATCAGAATCGGCAAGCTGCCGATTCCTCCTCAGGGAGAGAGGTCCATTAAAGAGGACGCTCGGGTCGCTCATGAGAAGAGACTCTTCCTTCCTGACATCCTTTTCAACCGCTACTTCATAGCGGGTCTAAACGCTCCTCCGCCTCTTGCGGAACGGGAGAGGTTGGCAGACCGCCCGTTTGCTGACATGGTGGATTGCTTGTCGCGAAGGGAGTTGCGGGGCTCCATCTTCTCTCCACCTGCCTCGCTGCCAGTGGTCCCAGAGGGTCGAGTCCTAGCAGTCGTCACTCAAGGGGATCAGGTTCTCTTTGTTTCTTCTCCTGAGGTTTCATCCACACCCGCCGATCTCCGTGGCAAACGAGGGAGA
This sequence comes from Abramis brama, assembly GCF_963993115.1. NCBI lineage: Eukaryota > Metazoa > Chordata > Actinopteri > Cypriniformes > Leuciscidae > Abramis > Abramis brama. The sequence goes on from NC_139987.1 coordinate 948,264, forward strand.
CGGATCTCTTGGGATTCTCCGTCGGAGTCATCCTCGACCGAGTCAGCACTGCCTGAGACTGCCCTTCCAACTCAAGTCACAGATCCCGCTGAGCTTCTCCAACCGGTCACTAGTTCGGCTATGACTTCCACACCGCGACCTAGGAGAAAGAAGAGGAGAAAGGGAGCCTCTTGTCCTTCATCTCAGCCTGTCCCAGAGCACGCTCCCACTGCAAGTGTTGTCCCAGAGCCCGCTACTGCAAGCGCTGTCCCAGGCGCTGTCCCAGAGTCCGCTACTGCAAGCGCTGTCCCAGGCGCTGTCCCAGAGTCCGCTACTGCAAGCGCTGTCCCAGAGCCCGCTACTGCCAGCGCTCTCCCAGGCGCTGTCCCAGAGCCCGCTACTGCAAGCGCTCTCCCAGGCGCTGTCCCAGAGCCCGCTACTGCAAGCGCTGTCCCAGGCGCTGTCCCAGAGCCCGCTACTGCAAGCGCTGTCCCAGAGTCCGCTACTGCAAGCGCTGTCCCTGAACCAGCTATTGAAGGCACGGTTCCAGAGTCTGCTGTCGTGAGCACTGCAGAGAGGGTCGCGGCCGATTCAGCTGCTGAAGCTGTCTTGCGGTCGGTTTCAGCTCGTCTAAAGATGCCTGTCCTCGTCGCTGCCGAAACATTGTCTGAATACCTTAAACCTCTTGTCCAAATTCTTGAAGTCCCCGTCAAGTCAGTCATGTCTTGTTGTCCTGAGTCCACTGAGTCCGTGAGCGCCGTACCCCAGTCAGCTGCCGTGAGCGCCGTACCCCAGTCAGCTGCCGTGAGCGCCGTACCCCAGTCAGCTGCCGTGAGCGCCGTACCCCAGTCAGCTGCAGACGACAATCTCCCCGATTCAGAGATGTGGAACGTTGGTACTGAGCCGGCTTCGGGGAGCTCAGTTCTAGCTTCTGCTCCACAGTCTCCCGCAGCATCCCCTGTCTTGTTTCCTGTTGTGTCGCCTCCTGTGTCCCCCGTCAAGATTCCTGTCCCGCCGCTTTCTGTTTCTGTTCCTGTGTCAGATTCCACCCCTGTCAGGCTGCCTAGTGTTTCCCCTAGCACCCCTGTCATTTCCCAGCCTCGGACTGTTTCCCCCAAGTCATCTCCTCATGTGTCTTCAGCCAAGTCCCCCCGGATTCCCCGTCCTCAGCCCTTGTCCCGAAGACCCAAGACCCCCAGTCCTCCCATCCACCCTGGACTGCCCCCTAAGGACTTTGTGTTTCCCCCACCTCCTCTGCCTTGTTTATTGTTTTTGATTTTGCACCCCAACCCTGTAATTGTTTATTCATGTTTGCCATTGTTGTTATTCGTCATGTTTTGTTGGTTTGTGTCCTTGTCACAGTCTGTTATGTCTCGTGTTTAGTTCCCCTTAGGGAGCGTCTGGAAGCCGCTCCTTAAGGGAGGGGTTCTGTCATGATTCTGCCATCTTGTTCTTGATTTTTCTCTCGTCTTGCGGCAGAATCATGACAGGCCCTTGTTTTCATGTGCAGCACATGGCCATTTGTTTGGCCATGTGCTTGCGTTGTCTCGTCATGCCCCCTTGTTACCCTTGGTTAGTCATTATTGTTTCATCTGTCACCTGCTGTCTTCATTAGTTTCTCCCTATTTAATCCCCTTGTGTTTGCTGTCCTGTGTCGGTTCATTGTGAAACCTGCTATGGTGTTACATGTTATCTGCTATCTTTCATTGTGAGACTTTGTTCACCTCTGTGAGTACCCTGTCAAGAGCGTCATCAGGAGAAAGTTCTGTTTCTGTATTTGCTATTTGTTTGTAGTCTAGTTATGTCAAGTCATAGTCCAGTTTAGTCACTCGTTGTCCTGTCTTGTCATGTTTTGCCCCCTCGTGGGCTTTGTTTTCCCTATTATTTGTATATAATAAACCTTGTGTGTCCTGCAAACTGTCTGCGATTGGGTTCATCCTTCAACGACATAACACATTTGAGCTTCCTCAAGAACCAATGAGGTTCATTCTAGTGTTACGCAGCACATTTGAGCTTCCACAAGAACCAATGAGGTTCATTCTCATGTTACGCAGCACATTTGAGCTTCCACAAGAACCAATGAGGTTCATTCTCATGTTATGCAGCACATTTGAGCTTCCGCAAGAACCAATGAGGTTCATTCTGGTTTTACGCAGCACATTTGAGCCTCAGCAAGAACCAATGAGGTTCATTCTCGCATGTTTGTGCTTCAGCAAGAACCAATGAAGATAATTCTCGTATTAGCAGTAGTTTGACCTTCTGCAAGTACCAATGAGGTTACTTCTCGTGTTCCACAGCACATTTGAGCTGCAGCAAGAATCAATGAGGTTCATTCTCATGTTACGCAGTACGTTTGAGAATCTGCAAGAACCAATGAGCACGTTTGAGCTTCTGCAAGAACCAATGAGGTTCATTCTCTTATAAGAAGTAGTTTGACCTTCTGCAAGTACATATGAGGTTACTTCTCGTGTTCCACAGCACATTCAAGCTTCAGCAAGAATCAATGAGGTTCATTCTCATGTTACGCAGCACGTTTGAGCTTCAGCAAGAACCAAAGGGGTTTATTCTCGCACGTTTGAGGTTCTGCAAGAACCAATGAGGTTCATTCTAGTGTTACGCAGCACGTTTGAGCTTCCGCAAGAACCAATGAGGTTCATTCTCATGTTATGCAGCACATTTGAGCTTCCGCAAGAACCAATGAGGTTCATTCTGGTTTTACGCAGCACATTTGAGCCTCAGCAAGAACCAATGAGGTTCATTCTCGCACGTTTGAGCTTCAGCAAGAACCAATGAGGTTCATTCTCGTATTAGCAGTAGTTTTACCTTCTGAAAGTACCACTGAGGTTACTTCTCGTGTTCCACAGCACATTTGAGCTTCAGCAAGAACCAATGGGGTTTATTCTCGCACGTTTGAGGTTCTGCAAGAACCAATGAGGTTCATTCTCTTATTAGAAGTAGTTTGACCTTCTGCAAGTTCATATGAGGTTACTTCTCGTGTTCCACAGCACATTTGAGCTTCTGCAAGAACCAATGAGTTTCATTCTCTTGTGCAGTAGTTTGAGCTTCCACAAGAACCAATGAGATTCACTCTAGTGTTACGCAACGCGTTTGAGCTTTCGCAAAAGAACCAATGAGGTTCATTCTCATGTTACGCAGCACATTTGAGCTTCCACAAGAACCAATGAGGTTCATTCTCATGTTATGCAGCACATTTGAGCTTCCGCAAGAACCAATGAGGTTCATTCTGGTTTTACGCAGCACATTTGAGCCTCAGCAAGAACCAATGAGGTTCATTCTCATGTTACGCAGCACGTTTGAGCTTCAGCAAGAACCAGTGAAGTTCATTCTCTTGTTACGCAGTACTTTTGAGCTTCCACAAGAACCAATGAGGTTCATTCTGGTTTTACGCAGCACATTTGAGTTTCTGTAAGAACCAATGAGGTTCATTCTCACACGTTTGAGCTTCAACAAGAACCAATGAGGTTCATTCTCATATTAGTAGTAGTTTGACCTTCTGCAAGTACCACTGAGGTTACTTCTCGTGTTCCACAGCACATTCAAGCTTCAGCAAGAATCAATGAGGTTCATTCTCATGTTACGCAGCACGTTTGAGCTTCAGCAAGAACCAATGGGGTTTATTCTCGCACGTTTGAGGTTCTGCAAGAACCAATGAGGTTCATTCTCTTATTAGAAGTAGTTTGACCTTCTGGAAGTTCATATGAGGTTACTTCTCGTGTTCCACAGCACATTTGAGAATCTGCAAGAACCAATGAGGTTCATTCTCATGTTACGCAGTACGTTTGAGAATCTGCAAGAACCAATGAGGTTTATTCTCGCACATTTTATCTTCAACAAGAACCAATGAGGTTAATTCTCGTGTTACGTAGCACGTTTGAGCTTCTGCATGAACCAATGAGGTTCATCATCCTGTGTTACGCAGCACGCTTGAGCTTCAAGAATCAATTCTCGTGTTATGCAGCACATTTGAGCTTCCGCAAGAGCCAATGAGGTTCATTCTCGTGTTACGTAGCATGTTTGAGCTTCTGCATGAACCAATGAGATTCATTCTGGTTTTACGCAGCACGTTTGAGCTTCTGTAAGAACCAATGAGGTTCACTCTCGCACGTTTGAGCTTCTGCAAGAACCAATGAGGTTCATTCTCTTATTAGAAGTAGTTTGACCTTCTTCAAGTATATATAAGGTTACTTCTCGTGTTCCACAGCACATTTGAGCTTCTGCAAGGACCAGTGAGGTTCATTCTCATGTTACGCAGTACGTTTGAGAATCTGCAAGAACCAATGAGGTTTATTCTTGCATATTTTATCTTCAACAAGAACCAATGAGGTTTATTCTCATGTTACGCAGTACGTTTGAGCTTCTGCAAGAACCACTGAGTTCATTCTAGTGTTACGCCACACGTTTGAGCTTCCACAAGAACCAATGAGGTTCATTCTGGTTTTACGCAGCACATTTGAGCTTCTGCAAGAACCAACATTCTCGCGTTACGTGGCACGTTTGAGCTTCTGCATGAACCAATGAGGTTCATTATCGTGTGTTTCGCACTGTTTGTGTTTCAGCAAGAATTCTGGTTCATTCTCGTTTGTGTTTCAGCAAGAATTCTGGTTCATTCTCGTGTTACGCAGCACGCTTGAGATTCAGCAACAACCAATGAGGTTCTTTCTCGTGTTACGCAGCACGTTTGAGATTCCGCAAGAACCAATGAGGTTCATTCTCGTGTCTTGTGTTACGCAGCACGCTTGAGATTCAGCAAGAACCATTGAGGTTCTTTCTAGTCTCATTTTATTTAATGTACGCCAAACTAGGTGACATGGTGTTTTATTGAGAATTTCACCTTTTTTAAACAAGATCAATTATTTGGTACAAAGGTTTTAAACCACATTGAAATTTTTGCAATCATCCCCCAAATATTCTCTCAAAATAAATAAAATCCAGAAATTTTAGACTTGGTCCTCAAAAAAGAGAATGTATGCAAATAATTTTGAAATTTTAACCCTTTTAAATTTAATGAAACCATATGGACACACATTTTTTTTTATTTGGGTGTCTGTGATATAAACTACACACATCAGGTGTTTAAAAGAACTTTCAAATCCCTGTTTGTGTGAATATGACTTGGGGCTACCTCAGTGGAAATGAACCTGAGAGCGCTCTGGTTACCCCAGAAGGAAGTACCATTCATCTACCCTGGAGGAAGTAGATTCCTGTAGAAGTGAAAGCTGTTTTCGATATCCCAAAGTGAGGTGGCAAACAAGTCAACTGAAAGTGAACCTTGGGTTACGATTGTAACCTCTCACCAAAGGATGCAACAGTCATCTTCTCGGAAAAGCTGTATGTATGCCATTTTGGGCCTGTGGATTGCTGTAACAGAGCCGTTGTGTGCGCTGTGACACAACCACATTTATTGCCCTTATCGGTAGACTCAATATTTTAGAACAAATAACTTATCTCTCAGAAAAGAATTAACAAAAAATCTTGCTTAAAGTGAATATCAGTCTATCTCTATACTGTTCCCACATCACTCGTTCTGAGCTCTGATAACATTTTTTTAATCATATTATCCCTTTCCCTGACATTGACGGAAATTTCCATGAGTTATGAGACAATGTTGACAGAATGTTCTGGCTTCCCGTGTTTTCAGTTATACAGTAGGGGGTGCTATTACACATCTTCTGAAAGAGTACTGAATCTCCTGATCAAAACTTAGGAGCTGAAACAAGCGATATCATATGAAATCAGATACATATGTAAAATAATGATTATCAACATTAAACAGCATATAAATAAAAACTGCGTAACGTTACTGAATGAAATGTCGACCCAGGACGAGCTACAGGACGGTGAAGCTTTAGGGGTGTTGATGAACTCGATCTACTCCATCTGTGTTTTGATCATCGTTCTGAATCCGATCCAGACTTAGCCTTTGACAAAACACGACTTTCTCAGCTTTTTGCCCAAAATGTTGCTTTTTTGTGTAACACCCACAGTTGAATAAAAAAGATATTTGAATGAATATTTTTTTTTTTGTTGTCTAAAAGCAGTGGGTCTGTTATTTCTTTTGATATATTGCATGGCGGGGAAAGAGACACCTAAAGTTAATAAGCACCACAGATACCACAGGTGCTGACCTGGCTGTCAATGCCAGTGTCCACATCTGAATTTATTAAAATCTGTCCATTTATAGCACAAAATTTGGCTAAGACAGCACTTTGGCCGACTCAGACTGTCAGTCTGTTCATTACTGGTGGGGATTTTTCAGTGACTCTTTCTGCAGGTTACATTAATCCACCAGTAGGTGTAGACAAGTGACTTTATGAGTGAGTCACTGAATCATTCACTCAACACATTGCTTGCATTGCTTGGAGGCTACTGTGCCTCTGCTTTGGCTTAATACTGAATTATTTTTTTGTGAAGAAAAAAAAAATCCCATATTGAATCTGAAATGTACGGAGCCCCTAAAGGGACCTTTGCAAAAATAAAATTATACAGGCTTTCACATGCTCACGAGAAACTATCGCACGAGAAAACTAACTTGTGCGCACAAGTCTGTATATTTTTATTTTTGCAAAGGTCCCTTTAGGGGCTGCGTAGTACTGCCAGTTAACTCAATATTAACTTCCTGTTTATAGAACTCTATAAAATGAAATCGTTGTAGTAATATGAAGCAGTGCACATTTTTCACTGCGAAAGACAACATGAAACACCATTTGCAACCCATTTTCCTTCTGTAATGTAACATGTCAGAGTGAAATAGTATATTCAGTGAGGGTAAAAATGTAGGGTGGGACTTGATTCTAAACTTTTACTCCAAGATTGCAACAAATAATTCAGAAACACAGGGCCGTACCGTGACAGCTGAGGCCGAGAGAGTCCAGTCTGAAGCCCTGTGGACACTCACAGTGGAAGCTGCCCACTGAATTCTGGCAGACGCCCCGCAGGCCACACGGACTCAGCTCAGACACACACTCATCAACATCTGAGAGAAGACAGAGAGAAAACCACAAGAGGTCACACACCTGACTGACATATTGCTTTTTACTTCATTTACTATGATCATAATCACATACAATGAAACAAAGTTCACAAGTGTAAAGTAATACTTTAGAATAATGGTCCGTCATTAATAAGTAACTATGCAGGAAGAAATGCAGGACTAATGAGTAGCACTACATTAACACTTCAGCTTCTACTATTAACTATCTACTGGTAACAAGCTTAACTAATCAGCCTCATTAATAACTATTAACTAACTGACAAATTATAAAGAACATTGTCGTGTGTCTGAGACGTAATCAGTCATAATTTTTACTCTGAATGTCAAGTCAAGTCAAGTCACATTTATTTATATAGCACGTTTTACAGTACAGAATGTTTCAAAGCAGCTTTACAGAGATAACAGGAAAATAATGCAAAGAAGTTTGTTTCCAGAATAAAATAGCATCACAGTCCAGCTTAAGTAAGTTCAGTGATGTTTCATTTTTGTTTTAAAAAAAAGTAATTAATTTAGCTCATTTATATATATATATATATATATGGAGTAAACTGTGATGTCATCGTCCAGTTCAGTTCAGTTCTTGTATAATGGTGTCAATGCAGGCAGAACAATATTATTGTTGAATATTAAATTAAATGTTACATTTAATGTCCCCAACTAAGAAAGCCAAAAGCCAATCGCAACAAAGACGAAAAAGCGAGTGGCAAGGAACCAAAACTCCATCAGTGGCAGAATGGAGAAATAAACCTTGGGAGAACCCAGGCTCAGTTGCTCAGTTCTCCTCTGGCCAATGAATGAACAGTGTATGATTATGATTCAGGCAGTATTATAGGTCAGAAGTCAGACTGGATTGGAACAATCAGAATATTATCCAGTTCATCTGGTTGAAGATCGGAGTCACGCCTGTATGGAGACGGGTTTGTTGAGGATCAGTGCCGAAGGCTGTCGTGTCGATGAGGCCTTACAGGGGAGAGTCTAGCTGACACAATCTCTGCTGACTCTTCAGGGATGCGTTGTGGTCATAAAATGTAAATGTAGTCATAAAATGCATCACTAATGACTGAAGTGTTACCATTATGCAGGAACTACTAGTGATCTGGACCATTATTTTAAAGTGAAAAACATGTTTGTACATTTGGAGTAAAAATTATGACTGATTACGTCTCAGACATACGATAATGTTCTTCATAATTTGTCAGTTAGTAAATAGTTATTAATGAGGCTAATCTTAATGAGTAATTATTGATTACCTAATAAGGAACTATCTCCTAAATTCGATATTACTTACTGATTAGTTAAGCTTGTTTCTATATTAGTTAATAGTAGAAGCTGAAGTGTTAATGTAGTGCTACTCATTAGTCCTGCATTACTTCCTGCATAGTTACTTATAAATGATGGACTATTATTCTAAAGTGTTACCATTTTCCAAACACTACTTGTGTTTTTGTCAGGTGATGCAGCGTTGTGTCAGAGGAGAGGAGTTCTGAATGTGTGTTTGACCTCGGCAGGCCGTACGCTGCTGGCTGAAGCCCGCCGGACACCTGCAGGTAAATCCACCGATGGTGTTGACACACGAGAACTGGCAGTTGTGTCGTCTGCTCTGACATTCATCCACATCTGTAAATCAAAAACTCAAATCAAACTACTGCTTTTACTCTATATTTTCAGAAGGCAGCTAGACATCTCAAGGACATCTCAGTCTAAAAGTCTTACTATGATGGTCAGTAAATGTTTTGTGACTAACTGCTCTGTCATCAACTAACAATTCACTCCTCAAATTACACCACATGTCATCCATTACACTCTGCACATGCTGGATCAGACTTTTGTCCTTCAAAGTCAAGTCACCTTCAAGTGCTTTATACAATACAGACTGTTTCAAAGCAGCTTCACAGGGATAAACAGGAAAATAATGATCAATGATGAAAACAGAGTTCAGTTCTGCCAGAAAGACTCGGGAGAATTAATACTGTGACGATGAACATTTATTTTAGAGCTCAGCAAATAATCAAGTTCTTTGGCGTAGGCCCCGTCCGTAACTCGCATTCCGAGGGTACGGAATCTGCATATCCTGCCTGAAGACGAAGGCAGGGGCGCAGCCCACCCCCTGCGAAGTAAGGAAGGGGGCCATCTGGTGGTGGTGGGGTGGAAGGAGGAAGAGGACATCCTGGCGTCTTCAGGATGGAGGGGAGAGCCCGTCTGGAGGTGTCTTGGTGGTGGATGGGGAGGATGGAGGTGGTTGAAGCGACAGCATCTGCGAACTCAGACATGTGTAAGTACCACCCTTTTATACTGGGCTATTAGGATATGATTGGATAGATGAGAAGGTAATAAGTGACGTGAACGATTGAGTCTTCCTGGCAGAACTTGCGCTAGGCTTCATTTCTGCTGTAAAACAGCTCTAAAAAGACAATAGTGTCATTGTTCAGTTCAGTGTTGATTCAGTTCTGTTCAATAACTGTGTAAAAATCATCAATTATGAAATGAGTTCAATTCAACTATAAAAAAGCTCTGCAGAAAACAGTGATGTCATCGTCCAGCTCAGTTCAACAGTGTCAGTGTACAGTCATATCAATAATACTGTTGAATATTAAGTGTCCTCAACTACTGTAAGCAAGACAAAACAATGTGTTTATTCAGATCTATGAAGAAAAAATGGTAACACTTTACAATAGCTTAACATTAGTTAATGTATTAACTAACAATGAGCAATACATTTGTTACTGTAATCTTTGTTATTAGATTATTAATCTTTGTTAATGTTAATGAATAAAAATAAAGCTGTTCATTGTTTGTTAATGTTAGTTCACAGTGCATTAACTAATGTTAACAAGATCAGATTTTAAAGTATTAGTAAATGTTGAAATTAACATTAACAAAGATTAATAAATGCTGTATAAGTGCAGTTCATTAATAGTTCATACTAATGTTAACTAATGAACCTTATTGTAAAGTGTTATCGAAAAAAATTTAAATGGCACACCAAATTAGTAATAAACAATTAACTCAAACTAAATCACAGGAAAACTTATAAAACAAGATCTACACAATGATTTCAGTTTTTTTTTATGACTTGCACAGAATATTTCTGAGATAAGTGCCCGAAAGCATGAGGCCGCCTCCAGCTGCTGACCTTTACATGTCCTGTGGTCGTCCTGCAGCATGTACCCGCGGGGGCAGGAGCACGCATAGCTGCCCTCGCTGTTCTTACACAGGAAGTTACAGGGTTTCGGGGACAGACCACATTCATCCACATCTGACAGAAACACAAGCACACAACCATGATCTTAAGGAATAGCAAACAACAATCCCTCTGTCCATACATCAGGTGGATTTGAAAGACCGATAGTTATAAAGCTGAGTGTTTGTGGCGTACCGACACACATGGTTCCTGCAGTGGAGGCCATGTATCCTAGTTCGCAGTGGCATCTGTAAGAGCCCATGGTGTTGAAACACACGCCGTTGACACACACTCCTGGAATCAGCTTACACTCATCTATATCTGTGGACAGACAAAGAGCTTTACTGACAAGTAAGGTCATAAAAGGAAATCTCACATACTCTGATACCCATCATCTGTTAATAGGGATTTCTGACAAATGAAACATCCGTGTATACTGTATGTGTGTGTGGCACTACCTGCAAATTCCCTGTATGTTTCTCTGTTTCTGCTGTTGTCCCTAGCTAAAATCAATGACCTAATGACCTGCCCTGCCTCCATTTAAGGTGCTGTGTATTTCTTTGAATTTTCTGTTTTAGATGTTTAGAGACTTTAAGGGCCTAAGCGCATGGTCTAAAGCACATGTCGCAAGCGCACTCAGGGCGTGTCCGAATCCACTTTTCAGGAATCCAGGAAATGGATCTGCTCGTGCGTGAGGTTAAAGTGCGCAAGCAGACCAACTACGGGACAAGCCAGATTCCACCATATCTTTATGTACACAATATTAATCTTTTACATTGTAATCCTTTTATTTTTAACATTTGGCATGTTTGTGTGCTGCTGTGCGTCCCTGTGTGTGTAATAAGCATTGTGGACCCGCCTATAGGCTCATATTACTAACGCACTCTTTAAATAACAAAACAAATATTGCGCCATTGACTTTAGACCAGGTTTCAGTTGGTCAATGCCTCAGTCTGTTGCAGTTCCTCAAAATAGCAAAGCTCCAACAATACGCTTGAACACACACCTGGTTTTCAGGCCAGAGGCCCATGGGCGCACAGATGGGTGCAAATGCATTTGCTATTTAAACAACGTGGCGCAGGACGTGAAAATGAAAACTGCGTCAGGCTGTAACTAGCAAAAAACACTTGCCTGGCACTGCATTGAGCCGGGTGTATGATAAGGCTCTATACCCGGGCTATTCAACTGGCGGCCCGTGGGCCAAATGCGGCCCGCCAATCATCTCCATCCGGCCCGATGGCACCAACCTCCCTCCTCCTCTTTTCCTGGCGGTGCGGCTAATTTAGTTTGATACTTGCTCCGATTGACCTGAGAAACGTTTTACGTGCGAATATTTCAGCAGAATATGTGTCCCGACTCCCGAATTTATGTTGATTGAACCAGCGATACCAATCATTCGTGAATGAATCATTCTTTTGGTTCGATTCTTTCTAAATGTGCTCGCCGCCGCCGAGAGCGTCAAAGTGGCCGGTCTAAAACTATTCGGATTTATTCGGACCGCTCCGTCGCTGAATCATCTGAAGCGGTTTCTTGGTCAGTACAGTAACAACAAATAGTTGCGTTTACTCCCGGTCCCGGACACTATTATTAAACAGCGTTGCGGCAACCAGTGGGAAGCGTTTCAGTTCGACAGAAACCTCTCTGTTACAAACCACAAAACACTCGATGATTTAACTAGTATTAAATCGGATGAAACAGCCTCAACATTCCCAACAAGACTGAGGAAAGCAGGAGAAACAATGTAATTAGAAGACTTTAAATCCCGTAATCACCCTTACAAACATTTACCATGAATGTACTGTAGTACCTAATTTACCATGGTTGGGCAGAAATGTGCAATATTTATATTAAATACTATGTAGCCTAGTAATAAATAAATATAGTGATTTATATTGCATTAGATTTATTAGGTGGGTAGATGAATATATAATTAATGTTTGTTATGAAATTATGTCAGTTTCTTTGTAAAGGTGCATATAGTTTTTAACTTGTGTTTAGGCATTTTTTATACAGTGGGAGCGAGTAGCTTGTGGTTATCAAGTCTCACTGTCAGAATATTTTCATTTAAGCATAACAATTATAAATAAAATAATGATTATTTCTCACCAACAGCTACGAGTTTGTATAATTAATTTATTTGTTCCAAGGAAAATAGTTGTACACAGCTGTAAATTATCAAGTTTTTATTTATTATGGTTTTATATATCTGCATACTGTTGGGTACCACATTTCCAAGTAAATACCATACTTTTTTAGGGTTACTTTAACTTATTTATTGAAACTGTTATGTTTCAATAAATAAGCTAAACTCCCAAACCAACCCACCGGCCCACCTCAACTTTTCCATTTGATAATCTGGCCCTCGAATGAAGCTAATTGAATAGCCCTGCCCTATACCTTTAAAGACACCATTGATAAGGCATGTGATGCACCAACCAATCAGATTTGAGCTTTGTGTCGCTGCTGTTTTTGTGAAGCTGGTCAGGAGTGTGATTCCTCACCTGATCCGTCAGTGGCGTAGCCGTGGCCATACGGGCAAAGCTTCTTCAGGCTGGCAGTGTCCGGCAGAGGGCAGAGGTCACACTGCTCACCCCAGCCTCGGCCTCCACTACAGCAGCACTGAGACCGGCTCACAGGAGCATGCCTGCTGGAGGACATCTCACACATGCTGTGCAGGACCTCAGAGAAACACACGCCTGTCCTGTGATCTGAGGGACACACATCACAACACCAGTCAACTCACATCACAACACCAGTCAACTCACACCAGTCAACTCACATCACAACACCAGTCAACTCACACCAGTCAACTCACATCACAACACCAGTCAACTCACATCACAACACCAGTCAACTCACATCACAACACCAGTCAACTCACACCAGTCAACTCACATCACAACACCAGTCAACTCACATCACAACACCAGTCAACTCACATCACAACACCAGTCAACTCACATCACAACACCAGTCAACTCACACCAGTCAACTCACATCACAACACCAGTCAACTCACATCACAACACCAGTCAACTCACATCACAACACCAGTCAACTCACATCACAACACCAGTCAACTCACACCAGTCAACTCACATCAGTCAACTCACATCACAACACCAGTCAACTCACACCAGTCAACTCACATCACAACACCAGTCAACTCACATCACAACACCAGTCAACTCACACCAGTCAACTCACATCAGTCAACTCACATCACAACACCAGTCAACTCACACCAGTCAACTCACATCACAACATCAGTCAACTCACATCACAACACCAGTCAACTCACATCACAACACCAGTCAACTCACATCACAACACCAGTCAACTCACACCAGTCAACTCACATCACAACACCAGTCAACTCACAATCACAACACCAGTCAACTCACATCACAACACCAGTCAACTCACATCACAACACCAGTCAACTCACACCAGTCAACTCACATCACAACACCAGTCAACTCACATCACAACACCAGTCAACTCACACCAGTCAACTCACATCAGTCAACTCACATCACAACACCAGTCAACTCACACCAGTCAACTCACATCACAACATCAGTCAACTCACATCACAACACCAGTCAACTCACACCAGTCAACTCACATCACAACATCAGTCAACTCACACCAGTCAACTCACATCACAACATCAGTCAACTCACATCACAACAGAGACAGTATTACAAAGTAAACCTCTATCCGGTGGTGTAGTGCAAGGGTGTTCAACGTTTTTAAGGGCGATAGAGACATGGAGCAGGGACACCTGATACAAACTGTGTCAAACAGAGATATATTAAGCATGTAGGCTTTAATATGAACAGAAACCAACCATATTATGATATTTATTATGTTAAGACAGTACATTAGAACTGAACTTTAGATTAAAGTTTATTAAACCTCACATTTTAATTTTACTGTTGCAAAATTAAAATGTGAATAAACATTTAATAAACAATTGCAATTGACATAGTGATACTAGCACGGGACAAAAATATGGCATGTCAAAATAGATATGCACAAATGTAAAAGCAGACTAATAGAAAAATATTCGTATCATTATATTTTCAATTCCATTCCAATTATTTCAATAAGTAATGACTCAATAATCTCACTGTGTCTCACTGTACATTGCTGTTCTTGTAATGGTGGAGCTGCTGCTACACATTACATCTACACTTTACTGGAGAACCCGCACTCATTTCAGATACTCAGTGATATTTAATTAATTTGATACTTAATTATCCATCACACAGAAAAATTTAAATGTTATGTTTTAATCAACTTTTAGTTAAAGTTCAGGTAAATGTTTAATTGACCATCTGATTAATAAAATTAAAATGTATGACTCTGCAAATCCATTAAAATTATTTACAACAACTGTAAACAACTAATAAATTGTGATTTTTATCACAACTTGTTGTTTATTATGATGCATTAATCTTAATTTTAACAATGAAAAGTAATATACAGACCTTGTGCAACATGTGCAACAACAACAATGTGCATAGATCGGATCTACAGTCTTAACATAATATAACTTATTTTTGATTATAATATGGTTAGTTTCTATTAATATCGACGGCTATATGCTTATATATGATATTGCTGTCAGGACCACAATCATCAAATACGATTGATAATTAGCATACAGTTTGGATTGGCGGTATGGTTCTGTTCTGGGCGAGAACTCCCTGTGCGTCCGTGCAGCCTAGCATGGATAAGAGCAGCAATAACCCCCTTAGGGTAACAGAACAGAACCAACATGAATGTATTGCAGATATCAATAATTCAAGATTTTAAAGTACCCCTGCATAACTTTCCATAGAGATTCGAGAAAGAGGTTTTACCAAGACATTTTGTGGCTGTAGAGTCAGTTTTGAACCCAATGCCACATTCACACGTGTAGCTGCCGACAGTGTTCACACACCGGCCGTTCTCACACACCCCGGGCTGAATCAAGCATTCATTTTCATCTGTAAAGAAGAACAAGATAAAAAAGGTGAATGACAACGAATAAAATATATATATTTTTTGGTAACACTCAGCATTATTTTGATGCTCCACTTTGGACATTCTACCAACTATAAGTAAATTTGCAACTACATGTCTACTAACTCACATTAGAGTATTAGTAGAATGTAATAGAATGTTAGGGTTAGGTGTCATGGTTCGGGTTAGTAGAATAAGCTGATATGTAGTTGTTAGAATGTATAAAGTATACTATCGAAATAAAGTGTTTACCCATTCTTTTCCAGTCTAGTGTGATCAGTAGTCGGTGGCTTTATTGGTGTATACAGTGTGCAACAGGTATACTCTACAGGTGCCAACTCTGCCATCCCTACACCACACTAATCTACCCAACTATTCTCACTAATCAAGTCAAGTCACCTTTATTTCTATTGTGCTTTATACAATACAGACTGTTTCAAAGCAGCTTAACCATGATAAACAGGAAATAATGATCAATGATGTAAACAGAGTTCAGTTCTGCTGTAAAGAGCTCTAAAAAGACAATAGTGTCATTGTTCAGCTGAAGTCAGTTCAGTGTTGATTCAGTTCAATAATCTTCAAGAGTGTTTGTAAAAGTGAATAGTAATGCAGATCAGTTTTTACCTTGACACACCTCTTCATTCATCCTGCGGGTCATCCCGGCCGGACAAACACACATGAAGGTGCCGATTAAGTTGTTACACTCCATTCCTCTGGAGTCACAGTTATGAAGATCCTCTGCACACTCGTCTACATCTGAACACAGAGGAGCTCAACGTCATCACCAATGCTGGAATACTCTTACAATAACACATTCATACACACATATGCATTTACGTTAGCCTTGTACACTGCGATCGCTAAGGGTTGGAAAGTGTTACGACAAACTCATTGATTGATGATATGTCGTACCCTGACACATGCGTCCATCCTCCCGCAGGGTGTAACCATACGGACAGCTGCATTCATACGCCCCGAAAGTGTTAACACAGCGAAACGCACAGAGCAGAGGATTCTGGTCACATTCATTCACATCTGGACAATCAGTGATGACACACAATCAGTCAAAGATGCACATCCGTATGAACAGGATCATTTGAGGAAGGTTTCCTGTAGGCCTGATCATGTGCATGCATATACTGACTTCTAAGCAAATGTTTAACTATTCAATGATTCATTCATTTGCCACAAATAATTCCATGCATTTGAATTAACTTCATCTAGGGGTTATTCACAGCAAATATTGATTTTGATATTTACAGTAGTCGACATTTGAAGTGGATCAAAACCTTTCATCAAAGTTATACATACATTTTGAACAATACCCGTTCTTGTCTTAGGACAACTTTGCTTAACTTTTTTGATCCACTTCAAATGTTGACTACTGTAATTTGATTAATTAATTAGAATAATATGTAACTAATTTGGTTAAAATCAATTGGTAGCATTGTCAAATATAGACAAAAGAGAACATTATGAAAGATAATATCATACACGTCTATTACACAGCAGTTCTTTGAGTGCACTGAAAGCTGGTTTAATGAAGATGTTCAGGTGTTTTGGTCAGCTGACCTTCACAGCTCATCATTGGTCCGGGCTCAAACCCCTCCTCACACACACACTCAAAAGCTCCAATCACATTTGAGCATGAGCCGTTTCCACACGGGTTTCCCACTGAACACTCGTCAATATCTGCACACACACAGAGAACAGAAAGCTGTTGGCTGGACATGTTGACAAATTTGATCATAGATTATTTCCCAGTTGAAATATAGATTTAATGGTTCAGAAAAATCTGTTCATCCAATCCATGTGTATTCACCTGACTTTGGATTGTGGGGGAAACCTGTTATCAGCTCCACAGTGGAGAATGAAACCATAAACGCACCAGCTGACCTTGAATGGAACGGTTAAGCGACGAGAACGGTTTGGCCAAAAGTGGTTTTAGATTGTAATTGGTGGAGACAACAAAGCTGAGATGCCTTAAGAACATCTGAACATCCCAGTCACAGCTTCCACTTTACACAGTTCATAACCAATGAACTCAGTCACGGGTGCTCTTTTTGGCTCTTAGTCAAACTCTTACTACAATTATTTCACTATATTCTTGCTCTGGGTGGCAGACTGCCAACTAATCTATTTTTGATAACATATGTCAAAACATCACATATATATATATTTTTTTTTTTTTTACACAAAGGGATTACTTAGTGTGTTTTTCTTAGTGTTGTTTTAAAAAAAGAAACATTTATCAAGAGAACATGTTGAATGTAAACTAAAAAGAACAGCTTAATACCCCGCAAGTTCAGCTGAAGTGAGAAATACAGAGTAAATCACAGAGGCCTAAAATCATGGTTTCATTCATTTCATTGTGTAGGCTATTATACAAACATACCTTAATTTAATACCTTAAGTACAAGTACATAAAACAAGCTGCTGAGCCCCATGAAGGGTCGGCAAACTCTCAGTAAATTGCGGAACCTGAAGTCATTGATTTTCAAAGAGATTTTCTGGTGAGCAGAGCACAACTTTATGCCGATAATGAGCAGTGACTTCCAGGAACGCAGGCAGCGATCAGTCAGTAAGAGACACTGAAGCGGAGCAGAAACCAACACAACAGAGACTGTGACCTCAGGCGGCATGATCACTGTTACGGTCAACAGGCTTGAGACATATCTACATACATTTTTAAATAATGACATAAAAGAAGACATTTTGCAAAATGTCTCATTATTTATTTGTCCATATAATTTCGTCGTTCTCTCACCATCACAACGTGTCCCTGTGTGGTGGAGTGTGTATCCCGCGGGACACTCGCAGCGGAAGGAGCCGTCTGTGTTGATGCAGCGGCCGTTCACACAGATCTCAGGATTCTCCACACACTCGTTCAAGTCTGAGACACACAGCGATATGGCGGGTCAATCTGTACAGCTGGGTTTAATGTTTTTAGTGATTCCTTTGCAACAGACAATCAGTGTGTCTTAATGCATTAAAGTAAGATATTACATTATTTTAATATTAATATACAACCCATTGCTATACCAGTCTACAAGAATCAAAAGACGTATAGTCCACAGTACCTTCACGTGTGTCCCCAACACCAGGAACGATCCCATGGCCGAACGGACACAGATCCTGAAATGCAGCTGTGAACACACACACATGAAACATGACACTGTGAGAACGCAGTGGTAATGATGATGATGATGGTGGTGATGAAGGAGAGGAGAGCGCGGTACCGTGCTGCTGTTTAGGGCACAGCTCGCAGGGGTCGCCCCAGCCCTCTCTGGCCAGGAGGCTACAGCAGCACTTGGCTTTGCTGGTGTTGAACGCCTGCGGGACAGAGCACTTGCCATTCTCAAAGCGTGTGAAACAGAAGCTCTCTCTAGTGTCTGACACAACAAACAGCAGGCATACCCATGAGCGTTATGTAAGGAATCACAATGTTTTACTTCATGTTTTTGTCCTTAAAACTACTTCTTACACACCTTGTTTAGAAACAATTACAGTTTAGAACTACTAACAGAAGCTACTGTATGCAGTTATTGGAGAGAAAGCATGAGTCAGCAAACATGTTAGTTTAACTACTTCAAAAAGTACCACTTCTGAAAAATGTATTTTAAGTTTTCAGGACTAAAAAATATTGAATTCAGTTGCGAAACGGTTAAAATTCTGCATGTGCAAGTGAGCGCATGTGTTAGTTTCTGCATATGGCCCTTAGCAATACAGCAATGGTTTGTCTAACCATCATATTTCAATTTTCTTGTTTTGACAATGCTTTATTTTGTATAATTAAACTGCACATTTCCACTAATTGTAATGTTTGAGATTGAAAATGGCAAATCAAATGCATGGGGATGTTGGTTGGAGGTGTTATGAGATGGAAGTTATCTGGAACTGTAAAGCAGTCGAGACATGGAACTAAATTAATTAATTAATAAACAGCTCTGAACCTTTGTCTGTCAGCCAATCAGAATCAAGCATTCCAGAGCATTGCAGTTCCTTTCACAAGGAGAAAAATCATACTATTTTAAGACATCCTCAAATGACCACATGCAGCAGAACGCTATTTGTAAACATTTTTGTAAAACTTTCTCTAGCTTAACAACTACAGTCTACTAACAGTCTACTATGGCCTACCAATACTCTAATAAGTGTTGGTTGACGTGTAGTTGCAAAGATACTTATAGACAAACAAAGTCAGATTAGTCAGATAAACAGGGTTATGATGAATTACCGTAACATCTGCGTCTATCTTCTGACAGCACAAATCCAGGTTTACACACGCACTCAAAGCTGCCCAGACTGTTGAAACAGGAGCCGTACGCACAGATGCCGGGCTCCTCCGAACACTCGTTCACATCTGATACACACACACACACACAGTACTGTACTTACTATCTACTGGCAAAGTAATGGTTTAAATGTTTCAATAAGCTTCATGTTGTTCCAAACCCGTATGACTCTCTCCCTCTTACATGAAACTCTTAAGAGGAAATTGTGAATATGCTTTAAAACGGACACAAAAGCACCATAAAAGTGTCATACATATGACTCTGAGTTAGTTGAAGAACCAGATCATGGACTCACATTGTGGATCAACAGAATAAAGATCTGAGAATAATTTGTTCATGAATACTACTAACTCACATGAACATGCCAAGGAAAGCTGGGGAGGATGTGAAGATTTTCAGAGAAATGTAGCCTGTTCTCAAAAAGAGAAATACTTATATATATATATAAGTATACAGCGGGGGAAATAAGTATTGAACACGTCATCATTTTTATTGTCTTTCCACTTCCGTATTATGGCCCCAAAAGTGCTCACTGGACCATTCAGAAGCTTAGAATGGCGCCTATAACCAATGCCATCATTATGTTTTGCAACAATTAGGTTGCGAAGGTCTTGAGACAGCTCTTTGCTTTTACCCATCATGAGATGTGTCTTGTGTGACACCTTGGCAATGAGACCTTTTTGTAGGCCATCATTTGGGACTGAACCAGCTGTTATTCATTTCCACTGACAGGGGGCTGGATTGCTTTTTAATTACTGTAAGTTTTCAGCAGTTGTCTTGGCTTTCCATGCCTTTTTGTGCCTCCCTTTCTTCATGTGTTCAATACTTTTTCCCTGTGTCATTTCACATTATTACACATAACTTAATTTCTGAACTTATTTTTGTTTGTTTCTTTGTATGTATGGCTTACTTGGGTTGTTACCAACATCTGGTGAAAATTTCATGTCAATAGCACCTTTGGAAATATATTTACTGAGAAAAATGATGACGTGTTCAATACTTATTTCCCCCGCTGTATATAGGGACCAATTTTTACAAAAAAAATGTAGGGTGTTTTTTTCCCTCCAACTCCACAAAACAAAGAAAGTCATACAAAATCATAACGACATGAGAGTAAGGTATCCAATGATATCAAGACTAATTAAAATGGTCATGTATAGTAGAATAAAACAAAATTGCATACATTAAACAACAAAACCCTGTGCAATATCACTTAAATATCATTAGCCATAGTATAAACTTAATTCAATAAAAAATAAGTCAACCTTTCATTACTGAGATTCACATCTTGTATGTTTTCAGTGCCTCAATATGTACGTTCAGACTCAATCCTCCTCTGCATGGAGGGCACCAGTGTTTCTGGAGATGTCCTGCTATTCCTCAGCAGCGCTTCACTGGAGGTTGTGTTGCTATAATAAACAATCTAAAGGTGTTCTATTGGACACAAGTCACACGTCATACTCATGAGGGATTTAGATGTGCACTTTTTAGGGGCATCATCTCCGACTCTGATTAGTGATACTTTGGCTCATTTTTCCCCCTGATTACTGCAGCAACTACCAGTATGTTTCCACTCATTTTCAGTTGGTCACTGATCTTCCTGTAGTTGAGAAGTCTCACAATCAGATTTCTTCTCTGTCTCACAATCTCTGTCTGTCTCAGAATTCGGACAATAAGTATAAGACTGAGAAAGTTCTGGTGTTCACGGGTCATTTTACTAACATGTTCATGCATTGGAGAAGTGATACAATTTTGAATCATTTGACATTTCAGTGATACTGCACAGGTGTGTAACCTCTTCGAGCTCTTACCTACACAGTGCTCACTTTGGACGATATACCCATCAGGACAGACACATCTGAAAGAGCCATCCAGATTCAGACAGGTTCCAGGAGCACATATCCCAGGAATCATTACACACTCGTTAGAATCTGCATTTATCGAAACACAAGACAGACACTTATGATATTGTCATAGGACTCCCGTCGGTCTACAAATCCTAGAACATAATAATAGTGTCCAATTACACTGAATATCTATATTGTTATTAATTTGTCAGTATCGTTGTTTATTTCACATGAAAAGAATGGTAGATAACAGAACTATATGTATAGATAACACTATGAATTATGAGAACTACTCATTTGTAATCGGCTCAGGATAAAAGTGTGGATACTTCAGTCTGAGCACAGGCACTGCTGGCCAGCAACTGATTATATGTCATCTGGATTACATAATCAGCTTCCAAAAAATAAGTACTTGTAATTTTTTTTGGATTACATAATTACATTATTCACACAATGGAAGTAAATTACTTTTTTGTAAAAAAAAAAAACACCTTTGACTTACAATATTTACTTGAAGCACCCCTGAGATTTGAAGTTAATATTTCAATAATTAGGATCTCTGATGTCGGTTAATGGTCATGTGGGCAAACAAGCTGACATGTAGGCAAACAAATGAATTTTTAAAATCTTTTTTAGTAATCTTTTTTATTTTTAATTAATTAATTAAAATTGTAATTTGACATTTTTAAGGTTTAATTAATTATTAGTTTTTTATCAAACAACCCCCTGCAGATCCTTCACCCCAGACTGGGAAACCCTTATATAATGTACTGTTTAGTGCACTTCATGTAGTTGATAAAGAACAGAATATATTTTCTGTTCTTTTGTATTTTTATATCAATATGGTACAATATGTTCCTATTGAAATCAATGTGATGAACAAGGTCAAAAGTAATCTAACCTAAAATGTGTAATCTAATATATAAATTTAAAACTACAATTTTCTTCATGTAAATTTGTAATCAGTAATAAACTACAGTTTGTAAAAATTCTACCAATCACTGCACATAATACATGGCAGACCTCACAGTGAATAATAAGTAAAACTGAACTCACCTATACAGGTCTTGCCGTCGAGGCTGAGTTCATAACCCTCTCCACAGAGGCACAGGAAGGACCCGACGCTATTAACACACCGGCCGTTCCTGCAGAGCTGAGAGTGAAAAACTGCACACTCGTCAATATCTACAGAACACAAGAGCTTTCATCAGCATCTTTCACTACTAGCTGATCAGATTTCAAAAACCTGCAATGAAAATAGCTTCAGATAGTTCCTAAATTGAAAAAAATAAATTACTTAAGGAATGGAGGGTAGGTATAAAAGGTCAAATGTGCTATACAGATCAACAGTAAACATGTTTAAGGGAGCAACATCATTACCTGTACAGTAGTTATTACTGGCGAGCTCAAATCCTGGATGACAGAGACAGTTGAAAGAGCCAATAGAGTTTTTACATGTGCCGTTCCCACACGGCTGACGTGAACACTCATTGATATCTGCGGGAGATAAAACACTGGCTGTAAACACCTTTACTGTAAACTGCTCTGGAGAAATACAGCAGCCCTGATTCAAAGATGACAGCCTCATCCAGGGGTCTTCTGAACACGGGTCCTCATGGAGTAGACATGATATGAAGAGGTCTTACCCACACACATCCTGCGGTTCAGCGTGGCTGTGAAGCCGGTGTGGCACACACACTCGTATCCTCCTGCAGTGTCCACACAGTCACCATGACGACACACGCTGGGCGTCTCCACACACTCGTTACGGTCTTTACGGAGGAGCAGAGATGACAGACTCAAATAACTGGGTTTCGTTACAAACACCCACAATTCTTTTAAGATAACTTGCATGATTAGCAGTGATTGGAAACATTTGGAAATGATGAGTGGGAGCTGTCACTCACAGACATGAAGACTGTTCTCAGTGACTTCCAGATAATATTTTCCAATTTGTGTTTTAATAAGGTGAACTAATTTCCTACAAACTCATGAAGGCAGTGGTAATGTGTGTTTGGCGTCCTCTCACCAGCGCAGGCCCCGTCGGGTGTGAGTCTGTACCCATCAGCACACTCACACTGATAGCCACCCGGGCGGTTGACGCAGTCTGCATTCCTCTGACACACACGCTCTCCACTGCTGCACTCGTCAACGTCTGAACACAAACACACACACATCACAGAGGCTCGCTTCCACTATCCATGCACATGAACAGGGTTAAAAGCGTTACTGTAAATGTTTCATCTTTCAACAAAATTGCTGCATTTTTATTCAATTAATAATTGTGTGGGACAAACAAGAGCATCACTGGCACATCTGTTTTGGAAATGTCCAAATATACATACATATTGGTTTGCAATTTTTTAAAACATTATCAGACATTTTGGGAAGACCTTTGGACCCTGATCCAGTCCTGGCTCTCTTTGGAGTTAAGGATGTTAGCATAACAATATCAAAGAGTCAACATTCTGGGATTGTATTTGTTACACTTCTTGCACGGAGACTGATCCTTCTTAACTGGAAAGAGAGAAAAAAACACACCAACTCAAATCTGCAGTCGGAAAGAATTAGATTTGCAATGAAGGATAACGTTTATAAGTTCTACGATTTAGTCAATCAGAAACAAAGGTACTTTAGGTGCAAAGGTACTTGTGATACCCTGTTTGTTTGTTTGTTTGTTTTTTTGTTTTTGTTTCTTTAATTCTCCCTTTCTTTGGTTAATTTTTTGGGAGAAAATGGGGTGGGGGAGGTATTAAATAATGTAATATAAAATGAGAAGACATCTTCAAATTCTCTTCAAAAAGCAATAAAAAAAAAATGTAAATAATTGTGTGACCTCTGTTGGTGACATTAAGTATTTAGTGGGTCATTTGCCTTTTACCTGTGAGAAATGTTCTCCAGTAAAATTAGGCTTTCTAGTAAAATAATACATGTTAATCTCACAATTAATGTTAATTTGAAATTTAGTGATGTTGTGTAACAATGTATTAAGTGATTGTGATTGCTTGACCTTTTTATTTCTATAATCTTGTTCTTTTAGATATATGTGTATTATGTATGAATGCCCACTGTGTCGCCAGAAGAAATATCTTTCATCTCGTGTTACAGAAATAAACACAACACATGAAAGGCAGTTCCTCGTGTGTCCCCGGTGATTTGAGTGCCGTCAGATAAGGAGTTTTGCACATACACACAGATTTGTGCCTGAAATCTGCACACGAACATTTTTACGAACAAATAATGATTCTTCAATAACTTTATGAAATCAGAAATCATATACTCCGGGTGGCTTTATGAATGCGTTTAGACTGGTTTTGAGAATGGCGGTCAGTCTAGAATACTCAAATTCATTAACATTAGAACAAGGTTATGAACAAATTCATGTGTTCATGTGAGCATGTGTTGAATTGTTAGATTTTTTTGTGAAAGAAATGATCATCTTCATGCATTTAAATACAAATAATCCACACAATTATTAGTGAATGAGACCCACTATGAGTATTGTAATATTTGTCAGTCAAAAATTTACTATTAAAGATAAAGTAAAGTAAAATAATGGCAAATGTTTTTTCGAAAGAAAAAAAATCAGCAGCAATATGATGTTTTTGATCGA
The DNA here is from genome assembly GCF_963993115.1 of Abramis brama. Classification (NCBI taxonomy): domain Eukaryota; kingdom Metazoa; phylum Chordata; class Actinopteri; order Cypriniformes; family Leuciscidae; genus Abramis; species Abramis brama. The sequence goes on from NC_139987.1 coordinate 973,204, forward strand.
TTTGATGTTACTGAACTCTGAAACCAGAAAGAATAACTTTTTTGGTTTGAATGATCTGAATCACATCAACTGGCTTGACTGCATGTCAACTGGCTTACGTTAAACATTGTTGCTATATTACCAAACATTTCACTGTACCAGTCTTTTTATGGATCCTAAAATTCTGCATTACAGGACAAAGAGCTGCCCTGTGTCCAAACCATAGACTGTAAAAAATATGGACAAAGCGTCTGTGACGTCACCCATAGACTTTCTGAAGAACGGGTTTGAAGCCGTTTATGGGGGGTATGGGCGGCGCCATCTTGGAAAATCTTGGGAAATCCTAACCCCGCCCACCTTCTGACGCAGCGCGCGTCACTCAGCTCGCTCTGCTACTCCGGTTATCTCTGTGTATATTTTAGGCAACGAAATATGTTATAAAACACCACACTAACTCTTTTCGTTTTCATTTAAAGAAATCTTAAACATTATAGCCACACAAATGTGGTTCAGGCAACGCGTATTGATTATATTCACTGCACATAACGTTTGCCTATTTATAACAAAACGAAATATAAAACACAAACTTGCCTCTTTTCGTTTTAAATATAATATAAAAAATTCAACATTTTAATATGGTCCAGGCAATATGTGCATTTGTACTAAACAACAGATTTTGCAGTAAACAACTTTAAAGATCATCTTCATTGTATTAAAATTTTAAATGACAAAACTCAACCCAGTCTCTTTTTGTTAAATTTCCCTTTTATCAATATTAGCCATTATAAAAGTATATGTAAAAGGTACAAGAAGCTATACAAATAAAGCAAACAATTCAGTCAAACATACAAAGTCAGCGCTCTAGTCTAACCATACAACGGTAAAGTTAAATAGCTTATAAAGTTATGAAACTTCCCCTCAGACAAAACGATTGCCCAGGGAACAAATTATATTCACAAGACCAAAAATCGCCCATTAGATATAGACAAGATGAATTATATCTCATGTTTAAACACTACAGAGACGCCAGAGTCCGCGGCAAACCTCAGAACGACTAGCCGAGGAAAGGCTGCTCCAGGCGGGGTGAACGCCGAGCGCCCGGTCATCGCTGGATCTCACAACTGGATAAAATTTTCATAAATATTTAAATAAACCACAGATTTGAGCTTTAAACAACTACATTCTCGCCTGAAAAACTCTTAAAACTACCTTTCATGATACAGAAACAGTAGTATTATATTTCAACTGTGTTAAAAAAATGGCACTTCTTATGTTGTCATTCTCCTTGGCGCAGCCTAAGCTGTCAATCAAAGTTAACCACGCCCTTATTTGTCATACATTTTATATCTAAATACGATATAAACTAACGAGTCAGAAAAAAATTCACCCCCCTCACAGTTGTCAGGCACTCGGAAGCTATCGAAAAATACAATAAAAGTCCATGGGACCAACCTGTAAAAGCATGAATTTATGCTGTGAAAAACTGACATTTTAACATGGGGTCTGTGGACATTTGCTCCCTTTTGGGACCTCGCCCTAGCGGATTTTCGATGTATTGCAGTTTTTCACACTTCCGGGTAGGCTTCATTTTTCAGATCAGAATGTTGCCGCTTGGTCCAAACCCATGGGGTTCGTCAAATAAAGGCTGTTCAGAACAGCAGTCCCACTACGCCATGATCTTTGATTTCCTAATATTTCCTCATTTAGCAATAGGCTTATTATTCGTGAAAATAGTAAGCAGTAAACTGGCGAATTCCAATTGTCTCATTACTCTCTGCATTTTACAAATATTTGGGATGCGACAGATACAATATAATTCGTGATATACGTGAATTTATGTATGGAAATGACTTGAGGGACGATTTTTTAAGTGATACAACAAAACTTATGCAACAATGCGTTTTTTTTTAGGGATGACATCATTAATTTTATCTGTAAAAGGCCGATTGGATGGAAACTAGCTGGAGACAGCAAATTTCGCAATCTTTTTTTAACACATATTCACTTTGTCGATAACAAAACAAAACAAAAATGGAAACTTGGCTAGTGTAACAATATTATTTTTAAACAAAACGGGTTGAAAGCGGTGAACTTAGACTTGAAGTTGCCACACTAAATAAGCCCAGTAGTTATAAAGATTTAAGGGAGCCACTCACACAAAGCATTTTTGTGTTTAAAATGTGAGACGCAGGGTAGTAAAAAAGAAAAGAAAAGAGCAACAGAAACTTGTTCTGTGTGAACGGCCCCTTACAGAGAGACAAGTGATCAGACCTTCACAGACGAGCAGCAGGTCATTGTAAATGAAGCCTGTGGGACACTCGCAGTGGAAACTGCCCATGTGGTTCATACACACACCATGAGCACAGACACCTGAGATTTCACGACATTCATCAATATCTGAAAAGAGTAGAACAAAAACATTACACATGATGTTAAAAGGTATCTCTGCCATTTCTACTGAAATTCCACTAACTGCAAAATTGGCCTTTACCTTTTGGTTTTCCTGTTTCAAAGTCAATCCTGAATCCGGTCACACTGCCACAAAGACTTCTATAGTCCCCTGAAAGAACAGAGGGTGTAATCCAGCAGAGTTTTACATGTCAACCCCTCATATTACTGATCGATTGCTTGATTGAAAAATCTAAATGCTGCTTGGTAAAAATGCAATGGCTGTTTTTAACTGGTTTTATTGTTGTCATCTTCTTTGCTGATAGTTCATTAATGCAGTGATGACAGGTGCACAAATTCCATATTTTGCTTTTTCAGTAAATTATGAAAAGATAAGTGTGAATGAAAAAAAAGTACCATCTACATCTGAGCCTACGTCACCTTTCTAGGAAAAAAATCAACATGGGTTAATGTGTACAGTAGCTGCGTGTTTTCCTGGTGTTCGTTTTCAAAAGTCAAGCTACTGAGGATGCCATGTGAACACTATTGTGTTTCATTTGAAGAAGCATTTCAACTTCTGCGACTTTAAAAGATAATGTTCACATTGCCTATGACTTACTGCTGTGTCGAAAAACTTTTTTAAGAATCAAATCATCTTTGAGATCATCCATGACAACTGTGCGTTTAAATAAACTTCCCCTGCTATCTTTCAAACAGGAATTGTTGGATTCTCTGCTGACATTTTTAATAATCGCCAGGGTGGGAATTATACCGCGGCCACGCGGCCATGGCCGCCGTTGCCCTACACTTTGGCCTTCATGCCCCGTGAAAAAAAAATCATCGTACGGCCACAGTGGCCTGTGTGCCCTGGTCCTGTCCAAGTTCCATGTATAAAGCGCCAGTGCGGCATAGTGGGCTTGCTTTGAATTACAGCGAGCGGGGATCTGATTGTTTCACACGGACCGTTGTTCAGTGTTCAGGAAGCACACTATAGCGCGTGATCCATAGACGGCAGAGAATGTCTAAAGTTTGGGATCGCTTCCTTTCAGCGTCGCTGAAACAAGGTAACGATTCTGTCCCTCGCATTTTTTTTTAACCCAGCGCCAATATTTCCGCCCGTGCCGAAACCTACACATTGATGTTCGCTGATTTTAATCCCATACTGTATTTGTAGCGATGTCGTGATGCGGGTTGACTGGATATGATGTTTAGCTTTGATGTTTTTAAGTAGTAAACGAACGTATTCACGTTCAATTGCAAGAGAGTATAGCCTAAAAAAAGAACCCCTTCACACACACACACACACGCGCGCGCGCACACACGCACCCTCGTCTCTCTCACGCGCCAGTCAGACCAATTGCGGCAATGCATCACATAGCCTATGCTTAAACTTTTATGTCACGCAACAGTAATTTCAGCATGCATTCACTGTATACACCGGGACGTGATGGAGGAACAAATATTGTATTGCAGTCTTTGAGAGACCTTGTTTGTAAAAAAACAACAAAAAATGAAACTCCCCAGCCTGCTTATCCAAATCCACTCGTACTTTTGGGGAAGACATAATCGGCTACCAAAGTAATTGAGCATAGAACATTTTCAATTAACAAAAAAATATAATACTACAAAACGTGCTAATATACTTCAACTAGCCTAAGTGAAAAACAAAATGCTGTTCTTTTTCTGTTTAACAAAATGCATATTTGCAATAAAACATTCCCCTTTTCAAAGCTACACTTTTTTTTTATTTATATATATATATATATATAAATTGTATACATTGTGAACCTGTTTGGCTTGATATTTTATATTCATTTCATTTATTTTTGTTCTCCGGTGGGTAATTTGAAGAAGGTGCAATCCTTTTTTTGTAATGTTGTATTAAGAAGTCAAAACTAAGGCCAAATGGCCTTTACTATTTAAGTTTGTATTCATAGTTTTAGATGTTATACATGTTTTACAGTATAAAGTTGACTTAACTGTATTGTTATATAATTGTTGGCACTGGCACTAAATGGGTAAAAATTACAATAAATAGGCTTAGTTTTGGAACCAAATGTTGGAGTTGGAATAAATAGCCTACCTCTGTTTTTGTTTATTTTTTTATTTTTTTTATTTTGAGAAATAAAAGCTAAATGCTTGATCATTTTACAGCCACATCATTTTCGTTATGCATTATTTGTTTTGGTTGTTTAAAAACACACACTTTTTTTTTTTATCCGATTATTTTATACCTTCTGGATGAAATGGTTCTCTCTCTCACACTCACATTCTCACATGATATATGAATGAATATTTTGAATGCTTTTATTGGCATTTATGTTGTTTCTATTGTTGTGTGAGGGTGTATACCTTCTGAATGTAATGGCGCTCTCTCTCTCTCTCTCTCATTAAAAAATGTTTTTTTTTAATTAAAAAAGTCATAATCCATGTCTAATTCCAAATTAGGATGTTATGGTATCAATCTGAATGGGAAAACCATCGAATTGTAGTCAATGGCCTTTGTGCCCTGTCATATGGCCTTGGTGCCCCTAAAAAAAAAGAAAAGGTGGAGGCCAAATGGCCTTGCCCCTAAAATTACATAATTCCCACCCTGATAATCGCCCTCGAAGACTCTGCTTTGTCATATAAAAGGTAAGCCGATGGTTTGAATTCTAGCCGCTGAGCTATACTGTATGCTGTAGTTTAGATGTATAACTTTATTAATGGCTGGAATTTTTTTTGTGGCCACTTAAACAAAAATACACCCTGGTACAACATGTGTTTGGGCTTAGCTATAGTCTGGGAACACAACTGTCCAGAACTGATTTGAATCTGACAAAAGGTCTGCATTATGCATTTAACTCTAATCCCCTGAATTAAGGAACATGACTACCTGAATAGAGAGTTATAACTCTATATTATTAGTTATTCATAACTGAGAGCCTGAATAGAATCACAGCAATTTATTAGCAAATGACACTTTAATACAATTTTCTGGGCTCTAGCCTTGCACATCGAAAGGCAGGAGATATATATATATATATATATATATATATTAGGGTTGCGCGATATGCTCCATTTTCATATCGTCCTATCGTCAGCCTGTGAGATCGGCGATACACGATATTATCGTGAGGGGGCGGGGCTTACTTATTTGATTACTAACTTGCTTATTTACTCATCAATTTGCTTGTTTTATTACTTCGTTTTAAATGAGAATCTTTTTTCTATTTTGCTAGCAAAGGTGGAGTGTTTATTAATAGGCTAAATCAGGTTATTTCCTGGTATAGTGAGGTAAAAAAAAGATCCTAATCATTCTTGTATCTGACTCGGAGTATTTCAACATGTCAGCGGGAAATTTACGGACACACATTATCCTCTCATGCCGTTACAGATCTGTAGCATTTTGACTGTTTGACGAGATGTGAACACGTTTTAATTTCTTGATTCAAGAAAGAGTCGGAGTCTGCGATATATGTCCTCCTACCAGTGCTCTCTCTGTCTGGATGCACTTCACATGCGCACCGCACTTCAATAACGCAGGTGTTTTAAATGCCAGGAGAAATTAGAGGCAAAAATCTAAAAGTCGATCGGTTATACGCCGACTTAAACTTATGACTTGACTCTGATAAACGAAAACGGGTTAATCCGTTTACATGACCACATGCATTGTCAGTTTATTCAGCATAATCGAGTTAATAACGTGCATGTAAACGCGCTCAATCCCTGAAAACGAAAGCAGAAACGGACTGAGCTTTCGCTGCATTAACAGCACGTTCTCTCAGAGTCGACGGTGGATAACGGTAGGCTACAGCAACTATCTTAATTTACTGGCTGAATATTTCTCTTGTGGACTTACATTATTGACAGCGAAAAAATTAGAAGAATATTTCTTGTTAAACAAGTTTGAAGTTGCTTGTGATTTTCACAGATGGCAGAGTTTCACAGATGCTTCGTGAACTAAAGACTTTTATTAGGCCTAGGCGGCCTATATCATTTTATTGATATTATTATTATAATTAATATTTTGTAATTGTATTGTTTTTAGTGTTATTCGTGTCATTAAATATTTTGTTAATGTGCAATGGAAACAAAATATAGGCTACTGACGAACAACGATGCCGCGTCTTCATCTAGGCTCTGTATAAAAATTATGCGTCTGTTAAAGCACTCTTGACAATTTGTGAATGGATCACCTTGCAATGAAATTTCGTTGTGGGATGTAGTTTTTGTTTTGTCTGTTTTAAAAACATTTTCTTTGAGGAGTCCTCATACGCGCGTGATATGGCGCAAGTGTGGTTATGTGGTGATGTCGTTATGAATTTAGGCAAGGCAAATATAATTGTAGTTCCTAATTAATTTAATAACTATACTGGCTTCATAATAATAATAATGATTTAATACATTAATGGAAAAACGAGCCAATTATCGTATTGATATCGTCAAAGGCATCTGCCATCGGCGATATCTCTGTCTATCGTCGATACACGATACTATCGTCTATCGGCACAACCCTAATATATATATATATATATATATATATATATATATATACATATATATATATATACATATATATATATATATATATATACATATATATATATATATATATATATACATATATATATATATCCTGCCTTTCGAGGTGCAAGACTAGAGCCCAGAAATTTGTATATATATATATATATTTTCAATCAATAGCGGCATTCAACAATAAATTGGTCAAAGGTCTTGAGAGGTCATCATTCCTGCAAAAAGTTATCATAGCGTCCACTGCTGACTGATGAGAAACTCTGTATGGACATTCAGGAATGTCAAGAAATTCAGATTCATTCAAGAGATTCATAAATAATAATAATACTTTTTGAAGGTTTGTGTTGTGTGTCTCTAAAACAATATACAAGTCGTTTTTGGCTAGCATAGTTGGGTACATTTAATATTCAACAATATTATTGATCTGCCTGCATTGACACCATTATATGAGAACTGAACTGAGCTGGACGATGACATCACAGTTTTCTCCTGAGCGGCTATATATGGCTATATATAAATGAACTAAATTAATTACTTTTTTTACAACAAAAATGAACCATCACTGAACTTAAGCTGGACTGTGACGCTATTTTCTTCTAGATCTGCTGTACAGCCGAAACAGACTCTGTTGCATCATTTTCCTGTTATCTCTGTAAAGCTGCTTTGAAACAATCTGTATTGTAAAACGTGCTAAATGAATAAAGGTGACTTGACTTGTAGTATGTGTGTCTTCATGCTGAGATTAGAGCTGCAGTAGAGCATGTGTGCTCACCTGTGCCAGGGCTCGGACAGGACTGGCATGGTTTGTTCCAGGCTTTTCCCACATTGTAGGAACAGCAGCACAGTCTCTGTGTGGTGTTAAAGTGGAGCTGGTGTTCACAGGTACTGCCACTGTAGTCTCGGTAACACAGACTTTTCCTCATATCTAAAACAACACACAGTCCTACAAATTTAGTAGTTTGCATTTAAAAAAACAAAAAAATACAGTCAAATAAATAAAATATACTTTATAAAGTACACTAACCCACATGAGTAGAGCAAAAAGCATTTACAATGAAAATAACATTACACACAACATTAGTTACCTACTTTAGTTAACATTACTTAAAGATGAACAATCCTTCAACAGCATTTATTAATCTTAGTTAATGTTAACTTAATTTCAGCATTTACTAATACGTTATTAAAATCAAGAGTTGTATTTGTTAACATTAGTGAATGCACTCTGAACTAACATGAACAAACAATGAACAGTTGTATTTTTCATTAACTAACATTAACAAAGATGAATTAATACTGTAACAAATATAATGCTCATTGTTAGTTCATGTTAGTTAATATATTAATTAATGTTAACTAATGAACCTTATTGTAAAGTGTTACCATAAAATCTATTGATTACAATTAAAACTATTAAGCCATGGGTGTCCAATCCTGTTCCTGGAGATCTACCTTCCTGCAGAGTTCAGCTCCAATACTGATCAACACACACCTGTCCTGTCTGTGACATCACGTGCTCCTGGAGATCTCCATCCGCTGCTTCAGGTGTGTGTTGATCAGGGATGGAGCTGAACTCCGCAGAAAGGTAGATCTCCAGGAACAGGATTGGACACCTCTTTATTAAACTATTAATTAACAACTGTGCTGTCTGCATCAAACCAGCACCAGAGTGTGTGAAGCACACTGACACACACACACACACACGCACCCATGCAGCGGTGTCCTCCGCTCACTTGCATGTAGTCCTGTGGGCAGACACACGTGTAGTTTCCCAGTGTGTTGTAGCAGGTGCCCGGCCCACACACCCCTGGACTGAGCACACATTCATCAATATCTGAAAAACACACCTCACAGTCAAACTCCCCTCTCTGAGCGTCTCTCAGCGAACAGAGAGTATGTTTGAGCCTCACCCTCACAGATGCGCTTGTCTGTGTTGAGGTGGTATCCGGTCGGGCAATCGCACTGGAAACTGCCGAACGCATTGATGCAGTTTCCACCCTGGCACAGGCCGGGCAGCTCCTGACACTCGTCAATATCTGACCCCAACAGAAACACAACTCAAACACAACAGTTCTCAATACCCCTTATATTTCAGGCTTTGATTTTTTCTTATACTCATCGAAATATCAAGTCCATTTTAAGAAAAAAAGGCAGAAATAATTAGAGCATCATCCTGCAATCTGTTTGAATTCTTCTCCCAACAAGGCCCAGCTTACTTATTTAACCGTATGTATGTTACTTTTACCGTAAAAGAAAACAAATAATCTAACAGCCTCACCTGGGTTGTTTCATTATTGGCATTTCACCGACAGTAGTTCTTGTGCGGTCTTGCAATAGAATGTGAGACATGTAGATCATCCACTGCCATCCACGGCTAATATACCAGAGCCAATGCTACCATCTCAAACTATGAGACTGTTCTGAACACTACTATTATCTGAATAAAGTGTTCTAACACTCTTATTCTGTGACCTACAAAATCTCAAAAATATTTATTATACAATACAAAATATTTATCTGTGTGTGCAATCAAATAAATTAAGCAACTGTGCAACTTTTCCAAAGGTCATTTCAGACCTTTACTACAGATAAACACCCTTCATGAAATGAAACATTTCTTATTAAATACATATTAATATGTCAAACATGTATTTTAAAGATGTTATATATTAGATTAGGCTCTAATTATCACTACCAACTAACTATTAACTATGACTTTTGCCTCAATAAACTCCTAATTACTGCTTATTAATAGTTAGTAAGGTAGTAAGGTAGTTAGTAAGGTTACTTAAGTGTTACGTATATATTTAATATATTCTGGCCCTGCGATCCGTCCAGGGTGCTTCCTCTCCAATACAGCCCACGACACCAGGACAGGCTCCAGCAGACTGATCACTTACAAAGCACTAAATGGCTTAGCTCTGCAGTACTTGAGCGAGCTCTTAACGCATTATAGTCCTTCACGTCTATTGCAATCTCAAAATTCCGGCCAGTTGATAATACTAGAATATCAAACTGACTGCTGGCGATAGATCATTCTCCTATTTAGCACCAAAACTCTGGAACAGTCTTCCTAACATTGTCCGGGAAGCAGACACACTCTGTCAGTTCAAAGCTTGACTAAAAACACATCTCTTTGACCTAGCATACACATAACACATTATACATTCCTATTGTTCAAATCCGTTAAAATATTAGTCTGCATAAATTAGGTAAACTGGAACCAGGAACACTTCCTGTAACACCTGAGATGTACATCATAAGAATGGCATCTACATTCATATTAGTCTCTCTATTTCATCCAAAAAAAAAAATTAATAAACAAATCTGTACCTAATATTTTTATTATATTAGTAACCATTTAAAAATACTATATTATGAATAGTCACCCTACTGTGTGTCATGTCTAACATTAATCCTATAGAGTTGACAGTAATCACAAAATAGTACTGCCACTATGACCTTATTATTGCTTATGTATTTTCTATAACTTCACAGGAAATAATAATCTGTTATAGAGAGTACGTTCAGCATGTATAGTGATGTATAGTATAGTATAATGGGTTGATTACCTTCCAGGATGATGGTGATGGGGTTAAGTTTGAACCCCTCTCCTCCAGGACACAGTGTGTTATACTCCGCTAGACACACATGATATGGTCATCAGCCATCTTCATCATTCATATTCATCAATATTTTTAATATGCTAAGACGATATGAAAGAACTTATGAATGTTATTGTCACAAAAAAAAAGATAAAAATCTGTTTAAAAGTCTGCCTTTAAATTACTTTAAATTATTGCATTGTAATATTGAAGTATTGTAAAACAGAAGTATTGTCATTGGGCTTCAGCATCCCTGCGGACCTGCAGACGATAAAGCCATTTGGAGAATGGATGAAGTATTGTCATGTTAAACATTTTATTATTGCAGTATTGATATATTGCAGTCCTGATGTATAAAGATTGAAATATTGAAGTGTTGTAGTATTAAAGTCCCCCTGTGGTGAAAATCTAGTTTTAATGTTGTTTATATGTCTATGTGGTGTTTTTAATATGCTTTAAGACAAACCATGTGTAAATTCATACCGCGCATACTAAATGAGGCAAGGGTGTCGAGTTACATTCAAGCAAATTTCAAGAAAAAAAAAAAAGTTTAAATATGTAATTTTGGTGATCAAAGATGAGTTTTAAGGGATAAAATGATTGACTACAAAGGGACTTTAAAGTATTGGAGTATCGTTATTTTGAGGTAACAATGTACAGTATTGTAGTACTGGACTATTGCAGTATTAAACTATAGAAATATATCAGTATTTATTATTGAAGCATTGATGTAAGCATTGATAGTATTATAGTATTGAATTACTAAGGTAATGTAGAATTGTTATCATTAAGCTATTATAATAGTATGAAGGACTAAAATATCTCCTGCACGCCAGTGTGTAACTTTTCCTTCCTTATGGAGAATTTTCTTAAAACTCCCAATTGAAAGTGGCAAGATATGTGTTTTTCAGAACATGTTTTTCATACTGCAATACTGAATTATTGCAGTATGAAAGTGCTGACATATTGTTCCATTGTATAATTGAATTATTGTCATTTTGAAGTACTGTAGTGTTGAACAATTGAGTAGTATTGTAGAGTTCCTTACATGTGTTGAGCGGAGGGCAAAGGTCACACGGGTTACCCCACGCCCGTCCCGGAGAACAGCAGCATGATGAACGGCTGACTCCAAACCCCAGCTCAACGCCACAGGCCTCGAGCGAGCCTCGGTACTCCAGAAAACAGCTCCCTGCTCGCGTGTCTGCCGCATGGAGAGAGAACAACTGACTGTGTGTCAAACTTTATGGATGATGACAGAACACTTCAATAAAGGGAAGGATGCAGTGAATACATTACATCCAGGGTTTGAAATTAACAACCGCCAACCCCGAGTAAAAATCAATTAACGCTGTCAGATCACTAGCCAATTTGGCTTTTTACTTTATTATTATGTTCACTCACTTTGCTGGGGAAGTTCACGTAAGCCAAATCTGCGTAGATTTAACGCAAATACTCAACTCGTGAGTCATCATCATATATTAAATACAGCGCATTGCGCAGAATCTGCTCATATCTGGCTTACTTGATTATATACGTCATTACGCAACAAATAACGGCGCACTTGTTCATTTGCATTGAAGCAATAGCGAAGATTAAAAAGCATTTGTTTAACAGAAAAGAGAGTTATTTTACAACATCCTACATTTTTTGACGTTCTTTGTACTGTATTGATCTGTCCACATAAAACATATTTTTGATGAAAAGGATGAGGATGAAAGAGGAAGGGAGGAGATGCTGGATGACAGGATTTAGTTTGAATAAGAAATGAATGTATGAAATCCAAATTTTATATGCATATATAAGCTGTGACGTAGTGAGGGTTTGGGTTACATTGAAAAATCAGTCTTACCAACACAGCCGATTCCAGTGGGGTTGAGCTCAAAGTCAATGGGACAGTTGCACTGGTATGAGCCGGCTGTGTTCTCACAGCGACCATTAACACAGCTGATGGGATCAAGACACTCGTCCACATCTGACATCACAGCAACACAGAAGCGGTCAGTGTGTGTGTGAGGTGAAGAACAGCTGTTGTTGTGTGTGTGTGTAGGGTAACAGCAGGTTTACCTGTGCAGTTTCCACCTGTCCTGTCCAGCTCATACCCCTCATCACAAACACAGCGAAACATTCCTGGAATATTCTGACAAGAGCCAAACACACAGATGTTGTGGAAGGAGCACTCGTCTATATCTGTAAATGAGCCAAAAGATATCAGTAATTGATTTTTAGATGATCTCTTGTCTGTCCATGGCAAATAGCAGTAACTGACTTAGACAATTACAATTCAGCTCTGTGATATGCAGCAAAATTACAGTCAGTCAGTAGATTAAGTTATTGCAGCCTGTGTGTGTGTAGATAAGCGCACCTCGACAGGTTCTCCTGTTGGGAGTGTGTGTGAAGCCCATCTCACATTCACAGCGATAGCCGCCGGGAACATTGAGGCACTGGCCGTTTTCACACAGATCCACATCTTCAGCACACTCGTCCATATCTGCAGGACATCAAGACCCCAGTCAGTGATGGTTTGTATGATGGAAGTATGTTGGTGTGGATGGACAGATTGAAATGACAGACAGAAAGATGAATGATGGACCTGAGCAGGTAAATCCGTCGCCAGTAAAGCCTTCTGAACATTTACAGCGGAACGAGCCAGCCGTGTTCACACACTCGGCATCAGCGCTGCAGACCTCAGTCCTGTTCACACACTCATCCACATCTACACATTAAATACATACAAACACACTGAACATTTAATGTAACATTTAATTATTTAAATACATAAATATTATTAAATCCATTATTATTGCATTATTGTTAAATGCATGATGTAATACATTGGATAACAGTGTGATGAACACTGAGAACCACTGATTTGATTGGCTCTTTTTACATGTATGTATTGTGTAGATCATTCATACTTGAATATAAATCTCTATTTCTAGGAGAAAGAGACAAATGACAGTCGTTCGTTGTTTGTTCTTGTTATTTTACAGTGCATTGACTAATGTTAACAGATACAACTTTTGATTTTAAAAATGTGTTGTTCATTGTCAGTTCATGTAAATTAGCAGTAGAACCCATTTAGAAAACATGTATTTGTGAAGAAAATCTGTAACATTTTACAATAACGTTTAATTGGTTAAGTAAAATGTTACCAATTTTTTTTTTAATACATGTTTCCTAAATGGGTTCTACTGCTAATTTACATGAACTGACAATGAACAACACATTTTTAAAATCAAAAGTTGTATCTGGTAATATTACTTAATGCACTGTAAAGTAACATGAACAAACAATGAATGACTGTTTTATTAACCAACATTAAAAGGGATAGTTCACCCTAAATGATAATTCTGTCATCATTTAAACAACCTCATGTCGTTCCAAAGCATTTCTTTCTTCTGTGGAAAATAAAAGAATATATTCTGAGAAATGTCACACTGTTTTTTGTTAATACAATGGAAGACAATCACCATTACTGTTTGGTTACCAACAATCTTTAAAATATCTTTTAGAAAGAAAGAAGTCAAACAGGTTTGGAACAATAAAAGGGTGAGTAAATGATGACAGAATGTTCATTTTGGAGGAATTTACACTAAAGTGAAAGTAGCAGTATTTTTTGCACAAAGTGTCAAAAGTTGTTAGATGCTATTGGAAAGATTATATTTCAAAGCTTTTGCATTTTCCCTTGCGTCCCTCGCAACACTTTCACATTTCTTGGGGAATGCAGACCTTTTGTGAATGAATGCAAACACACTGAAATATAATTCTTCCTCTCCTCTCATTTTACCATCACCGTGTCCCATTTACGTGTTTTGTACTTCTTAAGACCCCTTCATTTTACTGCTTTATTACCTTTGTAATACTTCTACTTGTTGGAAGTATTTTTCTCAGGGGCTTCTTTAACTTTTACTCTAATCATTTCTCATTCAGGTATCTTTAGTTTTAGTCATGATGATTGGGTACTTTATATAACATTGATTTTCTTTAATACTGTTTCCAGCTTATAATTGTGCACAACCATAAAAAGGTCAAAATTACGGGCCGTATCCAGATCAGATGGTGGGCCTGTGCCTAGACACGACCACAACGCATGATGTAGTCAGCCGGAACCGGGCCGTATCCAGATCAGATGGAGGACCTGCGCCTAGACACGACCACAACGCATGATGTAGTCAGCCGGATCCGGGCCGAATCCATATCGAATAGTGGACCTGTGCCTAGACACGACCACAATACATTATGTAGTCAACTGGATCCGGGCCGTATCCAGATCAGATGGTGGACCAGCGCCTAGACACAACCACAACGCATGATGTAGTCAGCCGGATCCGGGCCGTATCCATATCGGATGGTGGACCTGTGCCTAGACACGACCACAACGCATGATGTAGTCAGCCGGATCCGGGCCATATCCAGATCGGATGGTGGACCTGCGCCTAGACACAACCACAACACATGATGTAGTCAGCCGGAACCGGGCCGTATCCAGATCAGATGGAGGACCTGCGCCTAGACACGACCACAACGCATGATGTAGTCAGCCGGATCCGGGCCGTATCCAGATCGGATGGAGGACCTGCGCCTAGACACGACCACAACGCATGATGTAGTCAGCCGGATCCGGGCCGAATCCATATCGAATAGTGGACCTGTGCCTAGACACGACCACAATACATTATGTAGTCAACTGGATCCGGGCCGTATCCAGATCAGATGGTGGACCAGCGCCTAGACACAACCACAACGCATGATGTAGTCAGCCGGATCCGGGCCGTATCCATATCGGATGGTGGACCTGTGCCTAGACACGACCACAACGCATGATGTAGTCAGCCGGATCCGGGCCATATCCAGATCGGATGGTGGACCTGTGCCTAGACACGACCACAACGCATGATGTAGTCAGCCGGAACCGGGCCGTATCCAGATCAGATGGAGGACCTGCGCCTAGACACGACCACAACGCATGATGTAGTCAGCCGGATCCGGGCCGTATCCATATCGGATAGTGGACCTGTGCCTAGACACGACCACAATACATTATGTAGTCAACTGGATCCGGGCCGTATCCAGATCAGATGGTGGACCAGCGCCTAGACACAACCACAACGCATGATGTAGTCAGCCGGATCCGGGCCGTATCCATATCGGATGGTGGACCTGTGCCTAGACACGACCACAACGCATGATGTAGTCAGCCGGATCCGGGCCATATCCAGATCGGATGGTGGACCTGCGCCTAGACACAACCACAACACATGATGTAGTCAGCCGGATCTGGGCCGTATCCATATCGGATGGTGGACCTGTGCCTAGACACGACCACAACGCATGATGTAGTCAGCCGGATCTGGGCCGTATCCATATCGGATGGTGGACCTGTGCCTAGACACGACCACAACGCATGATGTAGTCAGCCGGATCCAGGCCATATCCAGATTAGATGGTGGACCTGTGCCTAGACACGACCACAACGCATGATGTAGTCAGCCGTATCTGGGCCGTATCTAGATCAGATGAAGGACCTGCATCTAGACACAACCACAACACATGATGTAGTCAGCTGGATCCGGGCCATATCCAGATTAGATGGTGGACCTGCGCCTAGACACGACCACAACGCATGATGTAGTCAGCCGTATCTGGGCCGTATCTAGATCAGATGGTGGACCTGTGCCTAGACACAACCACAACACATGATGTAGTCAGCCGGATCCGGGCTGTATCCATTTCAGATGAAGGACCTGCATCTAGACACGACCACAACGCATGATGTAGTCAACCGTATCTGGGCCGTATCTAGATCAGATGGTGGACCTGTGCCTAGACACGACCACAACGCATGATGTAGTCAGCCGTATCTGGGCCGTATCTAGATCAGATGAAGGACCTGCATCTAGACACAACCACAACACATGATGTAGTCAGCTGGATCCGGGCCATATCCAGATTAGATGGTGGACCTGCGCCTAGACACGACCACAACGCATGATGTAGTCAGCCGTACCTGGGCCGTATCTAGATCAGATGGTGGACCTGTGCCTAGACACAACCACAACACATGATGTAGTCAGCCGGATCCGGGCTGTATCCAGATCAGATGAAGGACCTGCATCTAGACACGACCACAATACATTATGTAGTCAACCGGATCTGGGCTGTATCCAGATCAGATGGTGGACCTGCGCCTAGACACGACCACAACACATGATGTAGTCAGCCGGATCCGGGCTGGACCTGCGCCTAGAAATGACCACAACGCATCCCTGAAGAGTCAGCAGAGATTGTGTCAACTAGACTCTCCCCTGTAAGGCCTCATCGACACGACAGCCATCGGCACTGATCCTCAACAAACCCGTCTCCATACCGGCGTGACTCCGATCTTCAACCAGATGAACTGGATAATATTCTGATTGTTCCAATCCAATCTGACTTCTGACCTATAATACTGCCTGAATCATAATCATACACTGTTCATTCATTGGCCAGAGGAGAACTGGCCCCCCGATTGAGCCTGGTTTTCCCAAGGTTTTTTTCTCCATTCTGCCACTGATGGAGTTTTGGTTCCTTGCCACTGTCGCCTTTTGATTGATTGATTGATTTTATTTTAACCACTTAAATATAAAAATATGAAAACAGTACTCTGTGTCATATATTAAAATACATAAATAGTCAGGGATGACACAATAAAGCCCAAAGACTTATTTCCATTGTGGTCCCTATAAGGGCAAGGGGAAAGGACAAGTTGCAGCAATTCACACATCAATCATTTTTCATACATTAAACAAATTCATTCATATTATACAGAAAAATGTACAATAAAAATAGACTATGATATAATAAAAACTATGATTGGCATCTAAGCCATACTTTCAAACCCTGTTTAAAACTGCCTATGCTTCGTACTGTCTTTAGTGTACCAGGTAACCGATTCCAAAGGATAGTTCCAGCATAAAGAAAAGACTGTTTGCCCAGATTAGTAATAAATCTGGGGGGTACAAAATCTGTTGAGCTACCCCTAGTGGAGTAACTGTGACCTTCACTTACTCTTTTAAAATAATTTCTAAAAAATTTGGGAACATCTCCATTAACAATTTTATGTACCATACCCAGCTGCATCTGAGACATGTGATCCTCAACTTCCAACCATCCCACTCTTTCAAAGTGGGAAGATTCCAGATGAGTTCTTATGGGAAGGTCTAAAATAAGCCTTATTAATTTATTTTGAGACGTCTGAAGCCTATGTTTCAGGTTCCCTGTGACACCATTGTACCATGATCCACACGCATAATCAAAATATGGCTGAATTAAAGCTCCTGCCAGAATTAGCTTTGTTTTTTCATCCAAAAACTTTGATATTCTGGCCAAAAAACGGACTCTCTGATTTACTTTAGTAATTACCTTATGGGCCTGACCTACTCCAGATAAATTGCAATCTAACATACATCCAAGATAACTGATTGATTCCTTGGCAGTAATTACAATATCTCCAGCTAGGACCTTAAAACTGGAGGCTTTCTTTAACTTTATCTTTGTTCCAAACAATATGGATTCAGTTTTCCCTAAGTGAAGTGATAATCTGTTATCAGCCATCCACATACTAACATTTAGAAGTGCTGAGCTAAGTTTGTTTTCAATCATATTTTTATCCTTGTGAGAAACAACCATCGCAGAATCATCTGCATATAAAAAAAGACTGCATGAACAAGCAGACTTTAGATCATTTATATATAATAAAAAGAAAAGTGGACCCAAAACGCTCCCTTGAGGTACCCCACAGTCCATGCCTTTTGGTTGAGACATTTTCCCCCCAATGTCCACTACTTGCGTTCTATTCTCCAGATAGGAGCCCACCCATTTCTGTGCTAATTCACTAAAACCCATGGCTTTCAATTTATACATTAAGACACCATGGTTGACTGTATCAAAAGCTTTTTGTAAGTCTAACATGACCATGCCACAGAAGTTTCCATTATCTACCTCCTTTTTTATATAGTCCGTTAGAAACAATAAACAGGAATCCGTAGAATGTGATTTCCGAAAGCCAGACTGGAACTCATAAAGTAGGTTTTGTGATTTTAAGTAATTATCAATCTGTTCAAACATAATCCTTTCAATTATCTTTGACAGACAACCAAGAATTGAGACGGGTCTATAATTACCAGGGTCTAGTTTACTCCCTTTCTTATATAATGGAATCACTCTGGCAATCTTGAGGTCATTGGGGAAGCATCCTTGTTCTATCGACCTGTTTATAATATGTGTAATGCTCGGAGTAATAATCTCAGCGGCATCCCTCACGAATTTAGATGGAACAGAATCTAATCCTGTGGCTTTAGAGCCATCAAGCCTCTTCAGCTTCTCAAGAACAAGTGTCTCCCTCACCTTTTCAAATAAGAAACTCCCCGCCCGGACACCTAACTGAGAGTAAAAGTCCTGCACATGACTTTCACCATATTGACCAGTCTGACCAGGTAACTTTTCCACAAGCTTCCTGGCAACTGATGAGAAATGCTTATTAAAGCTATCTGCCACCATCTCCTTCTCTGATGTAATGTTGTTGCCAAGATCTAGAGTGATATTACTGATATTTTTCGCCATTTGCTTTTGGCTTGCTTAGTTGGGGACATTTAGTTTAATATTCAACAGTATTATTGATCTGCCTGCATTGACACCATTATATGAGAACTGAACTGAGCTGGATGATGACATTACGGTTTTCTCCAGAGCGGCTATATATATATATATATATATATATATATATATGAACTAAATTAATAACTTTTTTACTACAAAAATGAAACATCACTGAACTTACTTAAGCTGGACTATGACACTATTTTCTTCTGGAAATAAACTTTGTTGCATTATTTTCCTGTTATCTCTGTAAAGCTGCTTTGAAACAATCTGTATTGTAAAAAGCACTATATAAATAAAGGTGACTAATTACCACAGGTAAGAGGGTTTTAAGCATTCTGCTAGCATTATAATCAAAAACATGGATAAGTTACATTGGCCACATTCAGTTTACACACCTTTCTAGCCCAGTAACAGGGTAAATGAGGAATAACACGCACCAGCACATCTGACTCCATCCCCGGCCCAGCCGTCCCAGCAGGAGCAGAGGTAGTGTCCAGCGGTGTTGATACAGGCGGCGTGTGCATCACAGTTATGAGTGTTCGTCTCGCACTCATTAACATCTGTATCAGAGATTACATGCCAATACACAGACAATTAACAACTATTACAATGCTCCGTGCATTGTGGAGTATTGATGTACAGTAACAGTGTAAGTACAGTTTGGAAGTATATATATGTAATTAATTACACGTCACACACGTTACATGTCTGAGGTGTTTTTCTGGATCAGGTCTCACCGTTGCAGCCAGAGGTTCCCTTCTTCACAGCGTAACCCATCTCACAATGACAGATGTATGAACCCTCGGTGTTCTCACACTCCCCAAACATACAGATGCTGCTGTTGAGTTCACACTCATTCACATCTACAACAAAAATCCCACACCAACAGACTAAAAACAAAATCACATTCTGTCAAATGACTATGCAAGTTTCAAAACAGACCCAGTATAGACAGACTCTTTCATCTGGTAAGATATGCATCACATTCTTGTAATGCTAACTTTTAAAACATGGGTTATTAACAGATGTTGTCTTATTTTTGAACACATACTCTCCATCACACACAGCAAAAGACTTTGCAGAAGATGTGTGTTGAATTACATACAAATAAGCAAAAACAGAGCAAAAACATTCCTTCTAAAAATACATTCCTGTTTAAGAATTGAGCATCATACCGATGCATGTTCTTGTGTCCGCAGAAGTCATGAATCCTTCATAACACAGGCAATGATATGCTCCAGGAGAGTTAGTGCACTGGCCACCTTCACAGATGCCAACATCCTCTTCACACTCATTCACATCTGGAAAGAGAAAGAAAGAGAGGTGAGTCTATGTACAGAGTATGTGTGCAACTAGACATACAATATGCAATGTACAATTTTATGCGCCACTCAATCAGCTGTGTTTGTACATTAAAGACTGCTGTGTTAAATGAGGCCTCTGTAGACACAGAAAAGCTCATCAGTGTTTGGTCAGGTTTGTAGTAGAGCACCTGCACATGTCCGCTGGTCCGGTGTCAGAGCATAACCCTGACCACAGATGCAGGAGTAACTCCCCTCAGAGTTACTACAGTACAGCTCACATCCTCCGTTCTCGATCGTACACTCGTCTATGTCTGAGGAACACAAGAGACATCAGAACACACACACATCTGTGTTAGTGATGTAGGGACATTCAGTAACAGCTGACAAGCAATTCACACTACTGTTCAAAAGACTGGGGTCAGTAAGATTTTTTTTTTGTTGCCAAAATTTTATTCAGCAAGGGCGAATTAACCCCCAGAGGTCGGAGGTATCGCCGGCGATACCAGCTCGCTTTTTTTTTAGCAGTGTAAAAGAAACTCAAAAATACTCGGTTGACTTTGATTTTCCATTGGAGTTTCATACATCAATCGATTCTGTTAAATGTGTATTATTTTTGTGTATACTCACAATAAAAACAAAGTGTTGTGCTTTTTGCCAAATAAAGAAAAATAAACACGAAGCGAGTTCTGCCTCCTCTCTGTCAGTGTAGTCCATTCTGAAACGCGTCCGAAAATGAACCATAACTCAGTGAATACTCAGTCAAACAGGCATTCAGACATACAGGCATGAAGCTTGAATTCTCATCTTTTAAACGAAGTAATTTTTATAAAAAACAAATATTCACAGTTTATGTAATATGTATGCAAAGAGAGAGATGTCAGTCGTTCTCATCTCAGCTAATTAAGTTTTAATGTGCTCCGCCCACGGAGAGCACGCGCTATTCAAACGCAAATGTGAGCCGATCCAAACAAACCTGTAAAACGCCCATCAGCTGGATAACACACACCGCGAGTTCACTTTCAGACTTATGTACTTTACGATGCTGTGAGGAATAATACTGTCTTGATAATAATCCTGCAAAAATTTACCTCAGAAGTTCTGGAAGTATCATTTCGAGGAGCAAACGGATCCCGCTGAGGAATTAGGTCAGTTCTGTTTGCTTTGTTCTAATCGGAATGAATGAACGCAAAGATGCGTGCTGTTGTGGAGCTACTACAGCTGGCAAAAATACTGTTTAAATATGAATCGCGTTACTATGAATGAATGAACGCAAAGATGCGTGCTGTTGTGGAGCTACTACAGCTGGCAAAAATACTGTTTTAATATGAATCGCGTTACTATGAATGAATGAACGCAAAGATGCGTGCTGTTGTGGAGTTACTACAGCTGGCAAAAATACTGTTTTAATATGAATCGCGAATACAAAGAAAGATTACACTGGAAATATTGTTACAATTATAAATGTTGTTGTAATTGTATAACCTTAAAAAAAAAAATTATATATATATATATAAGGATAGATGTAAACAAAATCTTAAAAGGTCATTATAAGCCTTATCTTTAAATAATTTTATTATGCTTTATTAGTGACACATTTGGGAAGAGAATATATTCCAAATCTGAAAATACAGTATGAGAACAATTAACTGCACAATTACTAGAAATGTTTACCTTGGATATTGTACAATTTGCAAGCAAAATTTGTGGAAAAAACAACAAACCAGTTATATATTGTCCTTGCATTCTTGTGGCTCATTCACACACCTGAATGAAAGGCTCATTACGTATGCAGCCTCATTATGCGGCCCCATTGACTCCATAGGTGTGAATCACGCCCACCCGCATATGGCCTTTCCAAACAAAAAGTGTTTTACAAGATTTAAATCAATGTATTGTGTTATGGGAATGATTAGGCAGGACGATTTTCACATAATTTTGAAGAAAAAATACTAGGCAACGACATCCATTAGTCAAAAGTCTTATTTACATATATTTAGAATGTGTTTTATGGCCTTATTTCAGAAACTTTAGTTTTTTGTTTTTTAAAAAACCATGCATAAACATTATTCTATCAAAAATACAAACATGTACATGCAAGTTGTTCACATATTATGGTAGCCCTGTTTGTGCTAAATAGAGTGAATTTACACCTTTGCCATTAATATGTTTATAAGCAACTGAAAAAAGCACAAATGTCAGGGCATGTCAGAACATCTCAAGGACCCCAAAAACCCCTCAGACTCCAGAGGGTTAAATTGATCACAACTGTCAATAAATACATAATATTACAAAAGACTTTTATTTTTTTATAAATGCTGTTCTTTTGAACTTTCTATCCATCAAAGAATCCTGAAAAAATGCATCATGGTTTCCACAAAAATATGAATCAGCTGTTTTCAGCAATGATAATAATCAGAAATGTTTCTTGATCATCAAATCATCATATTAGAATGATTTCTGAAGGATCATGTGACTCTGAAGACTGGAGTAATGATGCTGAAAAATCAGCTTTGATTACAGGAATAAATTACAGTTTACAATATAGTCACATAGAAAACAGTTACATTATAATTATAATATTTCACAATATTCCTGTTTTTACTGTATTTTTGATCAAATAAATGCAGCACTGGTGAGCAGAAGAGACTTCTTACAAAACAATCGTACTGACGTTTAAACATGAGTGTAAATGAATAGCCACTTTGGTTTCATATACTCCTCTTTTAATTAGGCTAATCTATCTACAGTTTCCATACACACAAAAGAGTGGTTGGACAGAGCCACAGATTTGTAAACGAATTGAAGTCCTCTTCCGCTTCAATGTATATCTTTTGAGTGATATGTAATGAGTGATATATAATCAAGGTATTAATCAATATTTATCCTTCTTCATATAAAATGATTTGAATGACTTCTTCAATCTTATGGGATTTACGTAGTTATAGAATTACATGTCTGTTTACTGGAATGTGCTCTCTCCATGTTTTTTGAGAGAGGCACCCAACATATGTTAATATGTAAGGGATAATCCACGGCTAGCCATGCATTAAAGGATTTTAATGCACGACGTAGAGGCGAAGAACCACCCGACGCGAAGCGGATAAATGCATGGCTAGCCGTGGATTATCCCGCTTATACCTTGGTTATTTGCCAAGTTAAAAATAAGTTAAAGCTGTAACTGATGTTTACAGTGTCATTTTTTAACAGACGTGTAAAAATGACGGTTATTTCTTAAGTTAAGGCTCGTCAGTTCTTGCACTCCGTCCGCTTTAAATAAAGTAGAGCCATCGGATTGCTTTTATTTGAATGAATTCACATTTATTTAAATTCATTATTAAAAGAGAGAGACAGAGAACTGAAGGAGAAGGAACAGAGAGAGAGAGAGAGAATTTATTTATTTGAACTAATCATGTCATTTATTTATTGTTAATTCTTTGTGCCGCTTTTTGTCATTCAACGTCTTCTCCAAGTCTTCTATTTCGTCTTGTGCCTGGGCCCATTTCTCAGAGTTGCCATATTCACCATACAAATTAAACAATATGCAAAAATCATCCATTTAGCCTACCTAAATAAACGTTTTCATATGCGTCTCTCACTCTGCTTGCAAGTGTATCTGTGTTACTATGGTTACCAATGTAGCGGATTAATTTCGAACTGTAATCAAACTGACTGGAACTACCTGTGCATTAAACGGTTTTACTGCACACCTTCCAGCCAATCAGAATCGAGTATTTAAACAGCCCATGGTATAAATATATATATATTTACTCTTCTAGCTGACCAAGACAGCCGAGGTCACTGGGGTCAGGCACAATATTGTCTGAACCTCTCACTGAGAGAAAGAACATGTTATCAGTGTGTTTTGGGGAAAGTCTTGTTTAGAGCCAGAGCTCGACCAACTTCAACCTTGAAGAAGCTGTGTATCCTGTATATCTCTGTGTGTGTGTGTGTGTGTGTGTGTGTGTGTGTGTGTGTGCTAGTATTCTTTGTTACAGATCAGTGTTGGTGAGGTGAACAACTGGCACCCTGGGGAGATGGAGTGTTTTTCTGGACTTGTTTTTCCATCAAGCTGGAGCCTAGAAACGCAGTTCTGTGACCTCGGCGGGTATCATCTGAATTATCAATGGAGATATGCTTCTGCCATTCCATCCATATGTGGAGGTTTTCTAAGTCTATCTATTTCTTAGCCAATCAGAATGAGTGTTGAAGCTGACTTCAAACTATTCTTCAGTAAAATTTTCTTCAATTGACTGCACTTCTGACTCCTGGTATTCATTCATCATATCTGGTCCTTGGGTCTTTAACTGTTAATTCCCCTACATAACTGATACAGTGGAGAGTTTGAGGCTTTAAAGATCATCATAAGCTGATCTAATGTAAAGTTCTGACCTGTGCACCCTTTCCTATCAGGGGTTGTGTGATATCCAGAGTTGCAGGAGCACTGGTAGGTCCCCATCACATTCACACACCTGCCGTTATGACACAACGTGCTGCTCAGATCACACTCGTTCACATCTGCAGACAAACAGATCCATCAGAAGAATCAGACCAAAACAAAATATATATTTAGTTCATAACAGTGAAATTTAAAAAGTGATCAATGTACGATAATCAATATAATCGAGCTGAGAAGTGGTAAATAGTTATGTGCATTATTCTATTGATAAAAAAGAGAGTGAGATCCAGCACATAGAAATATGATATGATATAGTTCTCACCTTCACAGGCACTGCCGTCCACAGACAGACGATGACCCGGTGGACACACACACTTGTAGCTGCCATCAGTGTTTTCACAGGTGCCTCCACTGCACAGTGAGGGGTTTCTTTCACACTCATCAATATCTACAACATAACAAGCACACACATACTCTCAGTCTAAAATACTGGAAGTTTCAGACCTCCAAAATTATTCCTCACTGCAAAAATATGACTTGTTGAAACCAAGCTGCAAAAAACAACTCACTTTTTATTTACAGCACATTGTACAGGACCTTTAGACAAAGTATTAATAAATAAATACATATAAGTACATGTTTTTTTTGTTGAGTATCATAATTGCTACAACAGGCTTTTATTGTTCATATAGTATGATATAGGAGAATATGGACTTTTTCTTTTGCTAGAAAAGTATCTATCAATCAGACGACCGAAGGCATGAAGTAGATTGTCTACAATAAGTTTTTTCAGCAATCATGTTGATGATTTAAAGGCCTTAGAAATTTGTGTATCAAATATGATAAAGTAGCTTTATAGGGTTTTAAAAGAGACAGAAGACCAAAACTGAGCATTTCTCACAAAGGGTCTAAATGAGGATGAAAAAAAAAACATCTTTGCAAATATACTGTATAAATATAATATAAATTGTTTTAAGACTATGGAAGAAAAAAAGGTGCTTTTTGTTGAGTATGATAATTCATACATCAGGCTTGTATAGCTCATTTAGATATAGTGAGAATATTGAGCTCACAGGAGGAAACAGCTCTATATTATATCATATTATTCAGAGGCCCAAACTGAACAAAAATATGCAATTTGGTGCAGATGCTGATATTTATATCAACAAAACGCACGATTAAATTCTGATAGCTTGTAATGTAATAAATTAGATCTTTATAAAAGTATAACAGACTACTTACATAAAATGCATATAAATATCAGTTACTCTATATTGTATTGTATATGTCTGAATAAGATGATGTTTAAATGCATTTTTTTAAATCAAATAATGTTTTTTATTATCAAAGCTCTGTAGTTTATATTGTGGGGGGCAAATCATATAATGCAATGCAATAGAATGATGATTGAGAGATGAACAAAAGCCTGTTGCATCATATTTGATACTGACATTTGAACATGATTTTTCTAAATATGGACAATCAAGTAAACCTACTTTACTTCAGTCCAGAACGTTTTCATCTTGTTATGCAAAAAACTAACATTAGTGAAACTCAAGCAACATACCAGTATTAACAAATACAAAAAAGCCATGTTATGATCAGCTTAATGTATTAACATAGAAAACTTATCACAGTAAATTAAATTCAATGAAATAATGGAAAGTAAAGAGGCATACTATTACTCACCCATGCAGTTCTTCATCATCATTAATCCACTCTCGTAGCCGGGGAAACAGTCGCATTGGAAACTGCCCAGTGTGTTCACACACGTGCCATGACCACAGACATCAGGAGAAATCTTGCACTCGTCAATATCTGTGAAAATTTACACACACACTCAGATCTTGTAGAGAAACACATTAAATACTTTATAATTTTCAGCTGAATGCATGTACAGAAACTTAAAGAGTAGCGCAACATTCATTTGAAAATTAAGTAACAAGAAAATATTCATATCCACCAGTTTATATCCTTGGGTCATATAAAGCAGCACATCATTTTTTGAAGAATGCAACTCAGGAAAAACATTAAGAAATTTCTCCAGTCAAACTTTTCTGATGAAAATGATCGGCTTTTTAAGTCACGCATGTAGCCTCCGACACTCAGTATCACCTGTGCAGTTTTGCTCATTGGTATCCAGTGCAAACCCACTGTCGCAACGACATCTGAAGCTTCCAATGGTGTTCCGACATTTCCCGTGAATACAGATGCTTTGGAAAACTTTACACTCATTTATTTCTGACAAAGAGGGAATATCATTAACTTCATTATTTAAACAATATGAACTTTAAACAGCATATATGAACTTTATAAGAATAGACATAACAGTGAGAGCTAAATACTCAAGAGCAAATATATTTATTTGACCTTTATAAACAGCTCTGCCGGTGAGCACGTCGCCTTTGTTGGCGAAGCCCGGTCCTCTTGGGCACAGAGCGTCAAACTGCCGTGTGCCAGGCTCAGGGCATAAGTCACAATCGTTGCCCCAGGC
Source organism: Abramis brama (assembly GCF_963993115.1). Classification (NCBI taxonomy): domain Eukaryota; kingdom Metazoa; phylum Chordata; class Actinopteri; order Cypriniformes; family Leuciscidae; genus Abramis; species Abramis brama. The sequence goes on from NC_139987.1 coordinate 1,000,528, forward strand.
CAAACCCACCGTACAGCAACACATATCCATATGGAACCGTCCTGGCACCGGCTGCGTACACACGTCTTCATCGTAGGTTAGGAAACAGGGTTCTGAACGAACATCTGGAGAAAAAATAGACTAAGAAACATTTCTTCCCAACATTTGGTGATGATTTTTTTAAATCACGGGACAGATAAAGCATGGCATAATACTACACAATCACTAGTTGCTGATGTATTTCTACTCTACGACACGAAGACATGTTTGAGATTAAACGGATCCTTCACTCAAAATTAAAAACTTATAATTTACTCACCCTCATTGTTGTCGTTCCAAACCCATAAGACTTTTGTTCATCTTTCTTTGGAACACAAATTAAGATACTTTTAATTTTCTCCTCGATTGAATGTTCATGCAACCAAAATTTTCAAGCTTCAAAAACTTTATCAAGACACCGTAAAAGTAATCCATATGAATCAAATGGTTGAATAATTAAAATCTTCTGAAGTGACAGGGATGTTTTACATGATGAACAGATTTAATTTGGGCTTTTATTCACATATTAACATTGATAAACCTAGTGTAACCATGGTTCCCTTTCGAGGGAACTCAACACTGCATCAAATGCTATAGTACCGCATTTGAAGCACGTCTGAAGCATGTGTAAAACACGCCAATCTTGATTGGCTTAAGGCAATACAAAATCAAGTATTCTCATCACTTGATAAACTTAAGGTTGAGCCACTGTAGTCACTTGGACTATTTTAACGATGTCTTTACAAACTTTTCTGGGCCGGCAGATGCAATTACTTAGAAGCCTATGAAGGAGTGAGACAGCTCTCAGATTTCATAAAAAATATCTTAGTTTGAGTTCCGAAGATGAACGAAAGTCTTACGGGGTTGGAACAACATGAGGGAATGTAATTACTGACAGAATTTTCATTTTTGAGTGAACTAACCCTTTAATGGTTTTCACTTAGAACGGTGTCGTGTAAGCGGCTGTAACGACTGTGACAAATCATCTTTAAAACTCACTCTGGGATCTATGGTCCCATCCCCCCAACTAGGGCAAGAACCATGACTACCATCAGATAAGATGGTTTTATTGCTGTTAAAAATGTGTTCATGTGGTCAAGACAGAGGCCATAGGAAAGACAGAAACAGCCCTTAAAACAGACTTTCCTGCATTAATTTATAGATGAACTAATCTATAAATGAACATGCACCCCAGAACATTGTGTGAATGATTTACTGTTTTGTGTAGTGTCTTTTAATTCTATTATTTTTTTGATACTGTGTATTTTATGATCGAACCAACGGTCAATGTAGCCTCACCTATATGTTTGGTCTCTATAAATTGGTACTTTGAAGATCGAAATTATCGTGTATATGATATGTCGATCGCTGCACAACATACTAGTATTACAATAATCTTTCATAGTTTCTTCATCAGCAACCAATCCAGCTGCACATGCAAATGAGCACGCTTGAAACAAAGAGCCATAAATCTCCAACGGAGGAATTTTCAAGTTTGGAAATTCCACCGTTCTCATTGTCCAAGCCAACCCAGAGAGGTGGGACCTTTCTCAGGCTTCATTAGAGACAAATACACAGTGACCCTCTCTCTTCTTCTTCTGGTTTCTTCTGCTGCTTTTTCAGGTTGATGTCTGTGGGGACCCCCACCGGAGCCCATGGGCGCCGGCAGGCCTTGACCACAGCCCGCTATGCCTTCACTCTCCCAAAAGAGTCAGACTGTAATTTATTAATTCCAACTCAGAAGAAAACTGCTATCACTGAATGGACAACCATCAACTCTTCCGACTTCCTCCCTTCTCCTGGTTGCTCTGCGTGGCTTCTCTGGCCCAGGGCCGGCAGACCACAATCTGCACTCCAGCCATGTGCTCATGGAGAGGAAGAGAACTTTCAACCAGAACAGAGTCAAACAAACCATTCAAGTTCATCACCATTTCTTTCTTCAATGTAGAAGAAATTGTTTGAAACTCATGGAACCATCAAAATCCTTCTTCAGGAACTTCACGAAATGCTTTCACTGCAAAGGCCATGCAAGTCGCCATGGATGCTCGAGGTGGTGCACTGGAGTGAGCTGCCGGGGGGACAGACAATCTCTCTGCCGGCCGCCTGGGAGCTGGAGGAGCGGCTGCCGTCCGTGAGGGAGCAGAGGAGTCGCCGATGTTTGCCTGAGGCCAGAGCCTGCTGTCGTCCGCCTTGATGGGGAGGAGCAGGGAACGGGGGACTCCTGCTGACTGCCCTAACCCGGAGGAGCCGTCGCCGCCCACCAGACGGCGGAGGAGTGTCGAGCTGCCCACTGAGGGCTATCCAGCACCACCGCCAGGCACCGCGGAGAAGATCACCCAGCTGGTGGAGGGCCAGATGGCAGTGCGTTGTGGGAACCGGACCAAGATTTTTTTTCCTCTCCCCCCTCTCTCGTCTCTGTCGCTCCTCATGCTTCCGCCTTCTTTTACACTCGCCTCGTCTGTCCATACCCCCAGGTGCTGCGGCTGCCATGATCAGTCCCCCCGGAGGAGGGGGGAGTAGAGCGCAGTTTCAGTGGTATCCCCTGGCCTGCGAGGGGCGATGGGGGTATGTGACGAGCAGGACGAGGACGAGGGCTGTGAGAGAGCAGGACGAGGACGAGGGCTGTGAGAGAGCGGCACGAGGCTGGTGGCGTGATTAATGATGAGCGACACCTGCGCTCTCGTATCTCTTAATGAGGTGCTCTGAAAATAATAAGCTGATGGTTCTTTTCATAGTTAGATGAATCTTTTCCATAGCTTCATTCCCTGTTTACGGTTTCATCCTGTCACTTTCTATTTTACACATGCATGTGTGATTGTGCAAATGTGTATGTTTAGATTAGTTATGTTTGTGATTTAGTTAATAAAACTTGTGCACAATACGTATTTGGTCCTGATTCTCTGCTTGCAACAAAGTTTATTTTACGATTTAGATTTTGACTACAAGCTCTTAGTAGTACTGTACAGTAAGAAAGACATTTCCCTCCCCGGAAATGAACATTTCTTAGAATTAATAAACAATTAACACTGAGTGTTCATGGGACGAACTGTTTGATTGATTGTAATATTAATTTTACTACATTAAATTTATTCTATTAACTGATCCAAATATTCACAATTAATTATTACAAGTTATGAATGATTATTAATATTTATTTTGAGCTCATTTTCTAAGTTAATAACTAATGATCTTTGCAACAGAAGTGAATCAGTCAAAACTAACTTTAGCTGGACAATAACTTTATTCTAGGGCTGCTGAAAAGCCAAAAAAATCTCTGTTACTTTAATTTCCTATTATCACTGTAAAGCTGCTTTGAAACAATCTGTATTGTCAAAAGCGCTATATAAATGAGGTGACCTGTGGTGTAAGGAGGATTTTCCGCCGAATAGCCAGTTGGTTGGGGTCGCCTACTGGGTGCCCAGCGAAGCTGTAACCGATTATAATCCTGTGCAGCTGAGTTAAAACGAGAGGGCAGCTGGTGACGGCTGTGCCTCCCTGGGGGCAAAAGTCAATTAAAAGCTCTTTTTTCCTGAACTCACAGCAGGATTGCATGTTTTCTACCACTGATCCAAAAAGACCATTTAGGGACATAGGGAAATAGGTGCATCAAGAAACAACAGGTGATCCTTATTCATGGTTCTAGACAAGTTCAACTATAGATGTCTTTGCGCTGCTTTCATCAGCCCATAGGACCCACAGCCTGCTTGGTAGACCTTGCAGTTCTCATCACAAAGTCAGCTGTGCATCTCACTCAGCTGCTTGAGCCTCATCCTCTTACCCCATGACTAATTCGGGAAGGAGAGGGTCCAAACCAGGGCAACTCAGTTCCAAGTTCACCTGGAATGACTAACATCGCTTCTAGAACATTCACAAGTCAGAACGAAAGCAGTCCAAGCATGAGACTGGGTCCTGTAAAGCCCCAATCCTAAACAGGTGGTACAAACGCGGTTCAAGTCTTTCCTTTCAATTTGCCACAAGCAGTTGTGCAAGACCACATTTTATGGCGCAAGCTTTAAGCAGAACTTAAAGCTGATTCGGTGGCAGGAAGAATATGGAGTACAGTCCTCCAGCAAGCTGAAGCGGCCGGCCTAAACAGTGCTTAGTCAACACAAACTGCAACAGCTTCTTCACAAGCCGAGACAGCAAGTACGCTTGTATTGCAACAGGATCTGTCACAACCAACCACAACGCTTGGTTGCGAGCAGTTCAATTGCAGTGAGTAATGTGTTTTTTTAATCCTTTAATATTTACAAGCTCAAGAGTGAAGGCCCGTTCACACCAAGAACGATAACTATAAAGATAACGGTAACACTTTACAATAAGGTTAATACGTTAACTACCTTAGTTAACATGAACTACGAATGAACAATACTTCTACAGCATTTATTAATCTTAGTTAATATTAATTTCAACATTTACTAATACATTATTAGAATCAAAGGTTGTATTTGTTAACATTAGTTAATGCACCGTGAACTAACATGAACAAACAATGAACAGCTGGATTAATATTAACTAACATTAACAAAGATGAATAAATACTGTAACAAATGTATTGCTCATTGTTCGTTCATGTTAGTTAATACATTAACTAATGTTAACTAATGAACCTTATTGTAAAGTGTTACCAAGATAACTATATTAGTGTCCACACCAGCACACTGTTTATTCTAAGCGCCTGCTTGTCTGACACTTTAAATGCTCGAGCTCGTTACAGCAGGATGGATTCTGATTGGCTGTCAATGTTTTTATCATTTTTTAGCAGGAGAAAATCTTTCTGAAAGTAATTCCACCGATATCGTTTCTCTGTGCCGTTATCGTTATAGCTGTGGTGTGAACTCTGCTATTGAGAATGATTTTTAGAACTATATCTTTATCATTATCTTTATAGTGATCGTCCTTGGTGTGTACAAGCCTTTAGTCTTGAAGAGCAAAATTCTAAATGTGAATGAGCTGCTGTGTCATGGTAAGTTACGCACATGGCCAAAGAGCCAGCAGCCAATTCACAGTGTGTTCAAGAAGATCTTCAAGAGCAGAGAGTGGTCTGTGTAATTAGTTCTGGAGTGCTAACAAGCTTGTATTTTGTTTGTATTTTGTAACTTTATTTTTATTTGAAGATGAATGAAAGTCTTATGGACTTGAAACGATACGAGGGAGAGTAAATGTTGACAGAATTTTTACTTTTGTGTGAATTAACCATTCAATGATGACAAAATCATGCAGGCTACAAAAAAGCTTCAGCAGTGTCTGCCAGTGTTGATATACAATAAAGTTATCTGAGTACTGGTTAAATGATTATAAAAGACTACTTAAAGCACACAAGATCAGAAGGATTTCCAAAGATCCAGATCCGAAAACATATTTCAGGGCATTAAAGCCAAAGAAAGAGTGATGGAGTGATAGTGGCTATGGTGAAGGTGAATGACTATGACAAAGAGCTGAAGACAGCAGATACTCCAGCGTAACTCACCCACACAGAGACGTCCAGTGACATCCAGTGTGAGACTCTCTGGACACTGACATTTAAAGGAACCTCTAGTGTTCACACAGTGTCCATTATGACACACACCAGGAAACACCTCACACTCATTCACATCTACACAGAGAGAGAGCGACAGAAAAGTGCATTGTGATTAACTAGGTAAGCTTAAGACAGAAATCTGAGATTTTATAGTTTATGTGTCAGTCACTTCAATATGACACAGTCACCTTCACATGAAGTTCCTCTTGGCCGAGCAAATCCTTGTTCACATACAGGATCTGTGGACATAAATAATAGCATTCATGAAATATCCAATATCCACAATCCATTATTTTCCTCTGAAAAGACATACAGGTTTTAAATTAATAAAAATACCAGTAAAAAATGTTTAAAACATTTTCAAGTATTTAATATTTTTGCCAATAAATAGTATACTTTTAACAAAAATGTGAATATTTTTAATCATATAATATAATGGGCTAATAAACTAATCAGGTTGAAATTCAAATATACTTAACATGTACAGTACTTTTATTCAGCAAGGACACATTAAATTGATCAAAAGAGTAAAAAGATTTAGTAAAAATCTTTAATTAACTTTATCTTTATCTTTTTCTATTTATCAAAGAATCTCGAAAAAATCTATTGCAGCTTCAACAAAAATATTAAACATGAACTGTTTTAAATATTGATAATAATTAGAAATATTTCTTGAGCACCACATCACCATATTAGAATGATGTTTATTCAGGTTTATAAGACTGCTGCCCCTTCAAGACCGAACGCACGGACCCCATTTAAATATACTGTCTATGTACACTTGAATTGTCAGTACAAGCAAGAGACGTGAAAGACAATTCAATTCAGTATTCGCGCGCTGAGATGGTGGTTTTCGGGGCGCGTGCTTTGGATGTTTGCGTTCATGGAACTTCTTGAATTGCACACATCCTGTAATAATGTAGGGAACCACTTGTTATACATACAATAGGTAACAGTTCATGCTTTACTTACATTTATGATTTAGTTTTAATCCAAATAACACGTGCTGAGTGAACGATCAGCAATCAAGAGCATTCAACAGAAGTTTCTCTCTCTCTCTCTCTCTCTCTCGTCAGTTAACGTTAATAAGCTACATGCCTCGTTTTACTTTCTTTGCTATGACATCCGACTGAATTACAAACTTTTCACTGATGTCTGTTTAAAGGGATGCGCTCGACCAGCTCAGCTTGCGCACCACAGCTATGTGTTACTATATTTCGTTTAATATTCCACTAATAAGATCTATTTACTTCATAGACAGCCTTCTTTTTTATCCCCATTATACTCTCTGTTGTCAGTGTTCCTTTGTCTGGACACAAGTGTACAAACGCTGCCTGGTATCGGTATCGGAGCATTTTTACGAGTATGAGTACATGAACTCAGTATCGGGCCCAAGCGGAAGCGAATTTTTAAGGCCAGACAAGTAATTTGGTGAGGTAAATTGTTAAAGAAAGACTACATGCTTCTGCATATATATATTCAAACGCGCATCCCTATAGACTAAACACGTAATACGCATGTGCACGCCGTCAGCGTTTTCACAGATTCGCGTTTTTGAAGTTTACGCGGAGATGATTACGTTTTTAAAATATTTTCAAGGCTTGCACCTTGGAACCTATTTCAAGGTTTGTGTTCTCGAGCCTCCAAACACTGTTGTCGTGTGAATGAGCGGCTGGAGCACATTAAGGGTTTTCTGCTAGAACGGTGTCGTGTTAGCGGCCCCTAAGTTAATAACTAATGATCTTTGCAACGGAAGTGAATCAATCAAAACTAACTTTAGCTGGACAATAACTTTATTCTAGATCTGCTGTAAAGCCAAAACAATCTCTGTTACTTTAATTTCCTATTATCACTGTAAAGCTGCTTTGAAACAATCTATATTGTTAAAAGCGCTATATAAATGAAGGTGACTACTATATTTTTGATCAAATAAATGCAGCCTTGGTGAACATGAGACCTTTTTTAAAAATCATTAAAAAAACCCACCTTTTAACAGTAGTGTCTAGTACAGTAGTACTCATGCTTCTAGAGCTCAGTACAGTAAGCAGCACAGTGTTTTCATACCGGTTTGACATGGTTCACATGGGCTTCCCCAGGCCGCTCCCAGCGTGGCACAGCACTGTGACCTCAGTGTAGCTCCATTAATGTTCACTTCACAGCGGCCGTCCTGGAGGGTTAACCAGCACGTGCCCTTCAGACTGTCTGTGGGAATAAACCTCCATCAGCACAATCAAAATACTCACACAATAACAGACAAGAAAAATAACACAGTAGGCAGGCTTTTTTAATATATAGAAAAACAATTTCTTTTAAATTTGCCCCTCCTCCTCCCACACCAACATACAGTGAGGAAAATAAGTATTTGAACACCCTGCTATTTTGCAAGTTCTCCCACTTAGAAATCATGGAGGGGTCTGAAATTGTCATCGTAGGTGCATGTCCACTGTGAGAGACATAATCTAAAAAAAAAAATTCCAGAAATCACAATGTATGATTTTTTAACTATTTATTTGTATGATACAGCTGCAAATAAGTATTTGAACACCTGAGAAAATCAATGTTAATATTTGGTACAGTAGCCTTTGTTTGCAATTACAGAGGTCAAACGTTTCCTGTAGTTTTTCACCAGGTTTGCACACACTGCAGGAGGGATTTTGGCCCACTCCTCCACACAGATCTTCTCTAGATCAGTCAGGTTTCTGGGCTGTCGCTGAGAAACACGGAGTTTGAGCTCCCTCCAAAGATTCTCTATTGGGTTTAGGTCTGGAGACTGGCTAGGCCACGCCAGAACCTTGATATGCTTCTTACAGAGCCACTCCTTGGTTATCCTGGCTGTGTGCTTTGGGTCATTGTCATGTTGGAAGACCCAGCCTCGACCCATCTTCAATGCTCTAACTGAGGGAAGGAGGTTGTTCCCCAAAATCTCGCAATACATGGCCCCGGTCATCCTCTCCTTAATACAGTGCAGTCGCCCTGTACCATGTGCAGAAAAACACCCCCAAAGCATGATGCTACCACCCCCATGCTTCACAGTAGGGATGGTGTTCTTGGGATGGTACTCATCATTCTTCTTCCTCCAAACACGTTTAGTGGAATTATGACCAAAAAGTTCTATTTTGGTCTCATCTGACCACATGACTTTCTCCCATGACTCCTCTGGATCATCCAAATGGTCGTTGGCAAACTTAAGACGGGCCTTGACATGTGCTGGTTTAAGCAGGGGAACCTTCCGTGCCATGCATGATTTCAAACCATGACGTCTTAGTGTATTACCAACAGTAACCTTGGAAACGGTGGTCCCAGCTCTTTTCAGGTCATTGACCAGCTCCTCCTGTGTAGTTCTGGGCTGATTTCTCACCTTTCTTAGGATCATTGAGACCCCACGAGGTGAGATCTTGCATGGAGCCCCAGTCCGAGGGAGATTGACAGTCATGTTTAGCTTCTTCCATTTTCTAATGATTGCTCCAACAGTGGACCTTTTTTCACCAAGCTGCTTGGCAATTTCCCCGTAGCCCTTTCCAGCCTTGTGGAGGTGTACAATTTTGTCTCTAGTGTCTTTGGACAGCTCTTTGGTCTTGACCGTTAGTAGTTGGATTCTTACTGATTGTATGGGGTGGACAGGTGTCTTTATGCAGCTAACGACCTCAAACAGGTGCATCTAATTTAGGATAATAAATGGAGTGGAGGTGGACATTTTAAAGGCAGACTAACAGGTCTTTGAGCGTCAGAATTCTAGCTGATAGACAGGTGTTCAAATACTTATTTGCAGCTGTATCATACAAATAAATAGTTAAAAAATCATACACTGTGATTTCTGGATTTTTTTTTTTTAGATTATGTCTCTCACAGTGGACATGCACCTACGATGACAATTTCAGACCCCTCCATGATTTCCAAGTGGGAGAACTTGCAAAATAGCAGGGTGTTCAAATACTTATTTTCCTCACTGTATGTGAATCATGAAATTAAAATCATATTGAGGTGTGTGTGCGCATGATTTAACATGTACATTTACCAACACATAAAAGTCCAGTGGAGTCCAGTTTACTTCCTAGTGAGCACTCGCAGGAGAAGGAGCCCGCACTGTTCTTACAGACTCCATTAACACACGGTCCGCTCGCACACTCATTCACGTCTGGGGAACAGAACACTGATAGTTTTGACAATCTGAAATGTTAAAGGGGACCTATTATGAAACATTCACTTTTAAATTGTTTTTGAACATAATTATGTGTCTGCAGTGTGTGTACACAACCACCCTATAGTGATAAAAATCCATCCACTCCATTTGTTATTTTCCCAATCAATCTGAAACAGTGGCTGTGCCCCAATTCAGAGGCTGTATCCTTCAAAGGCCACAAAAGGTCGGAACGAGAGTTGTTTAATGGGACGATCTAGCCTACGGAGGACTGTTCTTGTTGCCTAGCATCTGTGACAGCTGCCGTTGATGAGTGACACACACGTTTGTACTAGACTTTTTTGAAAGTTATTTTAAACAGTTTGAAACCAAAGCAGCTGTATTTAATCGCATCTTAGTAATATATAAGTCAACATTTGAACTGCTTTAAAGTTTTTTTTTTTTTTTTTTTTACATTAGTATCATTAGATACTTGAGTTAGTTGAAACCCAATACTTCCATTTACTAGTGTAAATCGGCAATTTCTCAAAAGAAAATGCTCTCGTCACTGGCGCAACTGAATTCTGGGGTAGGCAAACGAGAAAACGTTCACGGGAAACGGAGGACGCATTTGGAGGAGCCTTCGAATTGGGACAGCCTTCATCGCAATCGGCCTCTGAATTGGGACGCAGCAAGTGCCGTCACATTGCACACGACTGGCACAGAATCTGCCTTATTAGCATAGCTCCGCCCCTCAGTGAGCTGTACACAGTCCGCCATGTTAATCTCCTCGCCAGAGCATTTAACAGCAGCATTCACGTAATGTTGTATTCTTATTAAAGCTACTAAAGTTATTCAATCAAGAGCAGTGAGTGATTTTCTGTTTTTTGTTGTTGTTTGATTCATATTAACAGCATATATATCAGTAAGTACTGTATATTACGCTGCTTTAATACACAGATCTAATATACACATGCAATTTCTTTACTTGCTTTTTACGTTCACAGACATAACTGACTGTTTATGTGAACTTTGTGTGTTTTTGACATATTCTTGTGTGTAATTTGATAGTTTAAGTGCAATAAGACGTGAAAGAGAGCTTAGTTTAATACTCACGGGACGCTCCGTCTGACATCCAGCTTTCTGTGCGTGTGATTTGGATGTGTGCGCTCAGAAAACCATATATCAGAGGTTTAGACTGATATGATTTTAAAACGCATGCAGATAATAAACTTTCAAGATGATGAAGAACCTTCAGAAATCATTCTAATATGATGATTTGATGCTCAAGAAACATTTATAACTAGATGTACCGCATGGCGGTACAAAATATGACCGCCGCTCAGGCCTGCACTGGCTTTCCACAAAAATAAATGACGTGGAGTAATTTGGCTGTATTGCGTGTTTATCTATATACCTAAAAAAAGTAGTAGTATGTGCATGTCTGTGTGTGTGTGTGTGTGTGTGTGTGTGTATGTGTGTGTGTTTGTGTATGTGTGTGTCTGTGTGTGTGTGTGTGTCTGTGCGTGTATGTATGCGTGCGTACATGTGTGTGTGTGTGTGTGTGCTCGTGTGTGTTTGTGTGTGTGTGTCTGTGCATGTGGATTTGTATGTGTGTGTATGGGTGTGTGTCTGTGCGTGTGGATGTCAGTGTGTGTGCATGCTTGCGTTTGTTTGTATTCCTGCATGTGTGTGTGTTACAGTATCATCCTAAACCAGCAACCCTTCTCAACACCACCATCTACAGGCCAATGAGTGTACAGTCACTAAATGTGCACATAAATTAATTTATTTTATACCCCCCCATGGATGAAATTCTACGAAACTTAGCATACCCCCAGAGGATGTCAAGTTAATCATACACATGAAATATGGTGCAGTTCTGAACATCTCCACTGAAGATAGGGGCGATTAAAGCAGAATAATATTGCATTTTCATTTTTTATGGGAGGGGCGCAAATCACAAATGAGTGATTATGGGCTAGGTTGATGTGGGCCCTTAAGACCAACATACCATAAAAATTTCTTCATCCTCGGTGCCACGGTTCAAGTAGTTATTTAGGAAAAACTGAATTTTTTGGGTTTGGGGGGGCCCAGCGCGGGGGGGGAGTGGCCCCCGGGGACCAAACGAAATTTTTCCGTAAAAGTCTAGTGGGGCTACATGCCCACCAAATTTCATGTTCCCCGGTGTTTCGGTGTCCCTGGTATCGTTGACGGAAAATTCAGTAGATTGACGGGAAAAAAAAACAAAAAAACTTTGACAATCGATTATGGGCTAGGTTGATGTGGGCCCTTAAGACCAACATACTTTGCAAATTTCTTCATCCTCGGTGGCATGGTTCAGGTAGTTATTTAGGAAAAACTGAATTTTTTGGGTTTGGGGGGGCCCAGCGCGGGGGGGGAGTGGCCCCCGGGGACCAAACGAAATTTTTCCGTAAAAGTCTAGTGGGGCTACATGCCCACCAAATTTCATGTTCCCCGGTGTTTCGGTGTCCCTGGTATCGTTGACGGAAAATTCAGTAGAATGACGAAAAAAAAAAAAAAAAAAAACTTTGACAATCCCTATATGACCGCTTTCGCTAGCTACGCTAGCGGCGGTCATAATTATTATCAATGTTGAAAACAGTTGAGCTGCTTCATATTTTTGTGAAAACCGTGATATACTACCATTCAAAAGCTTTAGTTAAGTAAGTTTTTAAAAATAAATTAATGAATACTTTTATTCAGCAAGGATTCATTACATTGATCAAAAGTGACAGTAAACGTGTATTAATGTTGCAAAAGGTTAATGCCTAGTTTTGGTTATTGTTTCATGTTTCTTGTCACAGTCATGTCACTGTCTAGTCATGTGATTCCCTTGCCATCATGTTAATTGTTTCCCTGGTGTAACCTCTGGTGACGAGATTCATGTTTATTTTAAGTCATGTTATGTTATGTCAAGTCAAGCCTATAGTTTGTATTTAGTTTGTTCAATAAAACTGCATTTGGGTTCACTACAACTTGCTTCAGTGGACTACGTTACAAAAAGATTCTATTTCAAATTTATGTTGTTCTTTTCAAGGTTTCCACAAAAATATGAAGCAGCAGAACTGTTTCAACATTGATAATAAATCAGAAATGTTTCATCATATTAGAATGATTTCTGAAGGATCATGTGACACTGAAAACTGGAGTAATGATGCTGAAAATTCAGCTTTGATCACAGGAATAAATTACATATAGAAGTAGAACAGAAGTTATTAGAACAGTATTTAAAATTGTAATAATTTTTCACTATATTACTGTTTTTACTGTATTTTTTATCAATATATAATAAATGCAGCCTTAGTGAGCAGAAGAGACTTTCAGAAATAAAAAAAACAGTGTACCACTGATCTACTTCAACAGACATGTCAGGGCACGTAAGGCATGTCTGATTTCGGGTTTAATACTGTAAACACCTGCCTCTGTGTTACAGCATGTTTCTACATGCATAGGGAACTGAAATGAAAGAACTGAAGCGACAGAAGAGCCTAAGAGTAACTGACCCTCGCAGGTCTCGGTGTCGAGTCTGAAGGAGTATCCGGCCGGGCAGGTGCAGCTGTAGCTCCCGGGAACATTACGGCACAGGCCGTGATCGCACAGGAGACGGTTCACCACACATTCATCGATATCTGCAAACACAGACGGCAAACCCTGAGAGGAGGATGCACATCACATAACATTTGACTACTGTAATTCCGCATCATATAGCCTCTCTTATTATTATTTTTACACTGTACAGCAATATTCCTTCAGGAAACAACTACATTGTTGTCAATTTACATCCTTAAATTGATATTTAAAATGGAAAAACTGAATGAATTCAACGGTGACTGCTGAATGTTATCTCCACAGGTGTGAGTTTAGTAGTGCGCTGTCAGAAACTCATCTGTGCATATTAAAGGTCAACTGACCCAGACAGTTTCTGCCAGACTGGTCACTTTCATAGCCACTGTTGCAGACGCAGCGGAAACTTCCTCTGAGATTCTCACACACTCCATTAGTGCAGATATCAGGATCCAGAGCACACTCATTAATGTCTGCCTCACAAAGAAACACAAAATGTTATTAAGTTTAACATTCATTTAAAATAAAAAAATGTTATTCCAGTTTTAGTTTGTTTGGGTTACAATTTATTTTAAGGGGTCTTTGTCACACTGTAATTACATATTTAAGTACTGAGTAATATTAAGTAACTTCATGTACTTACTACAGTGTTAGATTAGGGTTTGGTTGAGTGTTAGTTGCATGTAATTATGCATGACTTTGTTGTTATTACTATTGTAACTACATGTAACAATGACACTGTAAAGTAAAGTGTGACCTTTGTTTGTTTAGTTTGTCTGACTTTCGGCAACTACAATCGACTCGTCCAGACTGTAAAACGATGTAAAAGTTACATAGTTAATTCCAGGATAGAACACTAAGCATGACAATTACCTTTGCCATCAGCAGAAAATCCAGCACCACTCGAACACAAGGCCTGAAACTCAACTAGAACAGCAAGAGCACACATGACAGCAGTGAACAATACCTCATATCTGTGTGAAAAGATAACATGCTTTACAGATTTTCTTTGAATGCATTAGATCAAATAAACTGCAACTAACAACCAGTTAGCAAAAAAAAGTGTCCCCCTTTCCTACTCAAAACAACTCACATATTTATTACAGGAAAATAAAAGCAGCTACAAGACAATTGACAGGAACATAGATCATAATCTTTATTAAATATTAAAGTAAAAAAGACATGTTTGGGAGACATTGATGGAATACATGCTAGACGGAAAACAGAACAATTTAATTATTAAGCAGAGCTGGTCTTAGTGGTGGTTCATTTCCATATGTTCCTAATTCTGGTTGGGTTCTCCTCCCAAAACTCTCCCATTAAGAGAAACTACATGAAAATAAACAGCCGGAAGGGAAGAAATACGAACCATGTTTAGAAACCCTGTAAACTGCAGTGTGCTTCACTCCCATATGCCACAACACACACACAAGTCTTTGAAGACCCTATACTTCAAAACTGAGTTCTACCCTGGACATTCATATCTATCTCATTCTCACAACATTTTAACCAATGTCTTCACACCACAAACATGAAGAAACAAGCTGCAAGTCTGCAACATACCCAACACATCTCTTCAGGCCTGTACAACCATACTGTACCAAACGGGTATCAAAAACAGGCCTCTGCGTGAATAACACCCCCTTCAAGAGGACCACTTCACATGTAAAGTGTTACACATCATTTATATTAGTAGAATTAGTTAAAATAACCGCAAATACAGCTCTGCAAGCTGTTTCCAAAAATAACTAAATAAATAACACACAACATGTTAATGAGTCCAGTAATGAGTATGCTCGGTGTAACTGGGTAAGGTTTACCTGAGTGTTTGCCAGGGCAGGGATGGCACGGCTCCCCAAAGGCATAGTCAGGGTTGGCACAGCAGCACTGAGACTTAGTGACGGCTCGCTGGAAGGCCCGAACACACAAGCCTCTTCTCACAGCTGCGTAACAGGTGCTGCGCATGTGTGTGTCTGCAACACACATATGTGAGGAATACAGTCTGAATCAAAGTCTGACATACAGTCTGACATACCATCAAAAACCAATGCCCACGGACCACAAATGTAGCTAAACTACAGAGTACCTGTGCAAAAAATCCTTCCAAGGTATAATACAAAATACAAAAAATAAATAAATATATAAATACATATATTATAATATAATATAAATGCAAAAAAATGAATTAAAAATGAATATAAATTGCTTGATTTATGAAACAGGGATTTATTGCTACAATAGCTATGTCTCCATCCGAAGTTGCAAATTTAACTTGTGTGTAAAATTGGAATGTCGCATAAAACATTTGTGAATAAAGTCAAGTCAAGTCACCTTTATTTCTATAGCGCTTTATACAATACAGAGTGTTTCAAAGCAGCTTTACAGAGATAACAGGAAAAAAATGACCAAACATAACATCAGAAAATTCCTGTGTTTTCCTTTATAAGCTGAAGGCAATGTCGCGTTATGGCAGGTTCAGCCTGTTGCGGAAAAGCAGAGGCTGACAATCACACCAGTGTTAACAGGCAGGAATATTTGCCTGCTATCAAGATGAGAAAATGTTTCCTTATGAAAATGTATCTTCATATTTACTAATATTAATTAGATTCATTTCTATAGCTCAGATTGATTTTAAAGAGCAATATTGTCTGCCACTGAGCAATTAAATTAAATTTGCAAGGACATAATGTAAGCGTTTAAAATTTCATGTTTCAGTTGAAAACTTGCCCTCTTTTGACGTTGTTTTAAAGCCGCTAAGCTGTCTGCCTAACCACAATGTTAACAACAACATTGAAGTAAGAGTGCGCAGAATATCTATCCAGGGTTTTTCCTGGCTCAAAACGAGGCAGAGGTGGTAAAATCCTTTTAATAGTAAGATAATTACATTTGTATTTTTCTTAGACTATCATATAGCCTACATATGGTAACATATCACACTGATGTAGGCTGATCTAAAATTAACATTTATTTAAATTAAAAGTTCTTCTTTTGGCAAAATTACATTTCCTTAATTACGTAAACAGAGGCTTTACTCCCTTAAAACTTAAATTGTCAATGTTTCATTACATCACTGGAAAACACCTTTATAAAGGGCATTTTTTCCCTAAATTTATTAAATGCATGCTCCATCTTTCATTTCAAATCCTTCAATTTGATTCAAATTGAAAGACAAACTAGGCACTAGGCTGTTAACAATCAAAACGTTGGGAAACACGGTAAGACATTTATATTATTATCAACTATAGGCTATCAATCACCTTAAATCAAACCTTACATTAAATGAAATAAAATCAGAATCATCCTCGCGGTTTCGGTGATTCCCCTGTTATTTTTGTAAAAAAATTTTTTGATATTGGCATTTTAATCAGGGCATTTGTCCGGTTGGGCAAATACATTCTCTCTCACTTGTCCCTTCAAAAAAAAAAACCCAGACAAGACATTCATTAATGTCGAGCCCTGATATGTTTTCCTTGATTAGTTTTCCCTGAAGAGAATTACGTTGTTGAAAACGAAAGTAAAAGAGTGACGCACGTTCATGGCGTTTTACCGTGATGAGAGTTCCGTGTCTTTATTAAACTCAACACATTATAATGATTTATCGGTCATCCACCCTTGGTTAATTGTAAAGTTATGTTTTTATTACTTGGCCCGCCCGACCCACGGATTATGATCCTATATGCAAACTATACGGTTTGAGAATGGACACAGGCCGGGAACCCGCAACAGAACCGTCACGTTGGAAAAGGTGTATCTGAGCATGTGACTGTCTGTCCGAGTTTTGTCGAGAGCCGGAGGCGGCCCGAAATTTTATGTTGTAATTCTCTATGCAGGAAAAACCCTGTCTATCAATCAGATGCATGTTAGTTGCATTTGCTACAGTAACAGTAGGCTCCTGTCACGGTTACTTTCAGAATTGTCATTGGACGGCGTAAAATTAAAAACGTTTAGCATTTTATCTCCAATATCCAATATCCAAATTACATGTGCCATAACAACACCTTTTAATATTGTTAAAGGAATTTAACAAAACAAGAGATCTGTATATGTCCAACAGTTCAGTAAAGCTTGACGAACTTCAAAGCTTGACAGCAAAATAGCAGATGATAAGGCTTCTCAATGCAGCGATTTGATTGGCTATTTGGCCTGTCACTCATTTATAACCCTGCCATAAGATCAGTTACCATACTGCCACATGAATTATTAGACATCAGACAAATATATTATTGTGCAAGTTTAGCTAGCTCTTACCTACACATATGCGGCCACTTACTCCAACAGTAAGACCTGCAAAACACTCACACCTGAAAGAGCCCTGTGTGTTTACACACCGTCCATTCATACACACACCTGGTGTCTGGCACTCATCGATATCTGTGAGGGACACACACACACACACACACACACATCAAAACGAAACCCAACTTTACTCACAAATATTCAAATGTAAGCACACGCTACAAACTAAATCTGAAAAACAAATGATTAATTTCAGTAAATGTCATTTTTAGAGTAATGTTATTTTTAGAAATGTGAAAGGGAGTTGACCTGTACAGTATCGGCCGCTGGAGTTGAGGGTGAACCCAGGTTTACACACACATTTAAAGCTGCCGTCTTCATTGATGCACATGCCGTTGAGACACATGTTTGTGGCGGCACATTCATCATGATCTGATTGAGGAAACAGGAATCTCTTATTATCACATTCTTACTGTAGGGAGTAATGCAGATAATCCACATTATAACCCTCTATTTCTGCCCATCCTGTTATGTTATTCAGGTTGTGTTCATTTGGCCTTGGGTAATCTAATATAAATCAAGCGTAGCGTCAGTTCTGGCAGGTCACGTTAGTCAAGCTCGCATCAGTGACTCTCAGCTAATCCACGTCTACCTATAGGAATACGACGCCTATCACTGTATATTATACACTGTATACATATATAAGCTCCTTCAGTATTATCAGCAGCCATCGCGTTTCTCAGGAGCGAATTACCCTCCTCCCTCCCCAGCTCCTCCTCTCTCAGTCAGGATTTGGCTTTCTGATTTCCCTTGAATCAGAATAAATTCTCGAATTAAGTTGTACTTTAAAATCTTGAATTATTGATATCTGCAATACATTCATGTTGGTTCTGTTCTGTTACCCTAAGGGGGTTATTGCTGCTCTTATCCATGCTAGGCTGCACGGACGCACAGGGAGTTCTCGCCCAGAACAGAACCATACCGCCAATCCAAACTGAATGCTAATTATCAATCGTATTTGATGATAGTGGTCCTGACAGAATTGCTGTATTATAGTAAAAACATTTGTGTGTGGAAAAATTATTACATATAACTGTTATGAACTGAAAAAGGCTGACTGTGTGGTGGTCAGTGTCTTACCTATGCAGTTTTTCCCATCAGGTGTGAGCTTGAATCCTGCGTTACAGATGCACTGAAAACTGCCCTCTGTGTTCAGACAGCGGCCGTTCTTACACAGCACCCCGTTCTGAAGACACTCGTCAATGTCTACAAACAATACCATCACAGAAGTCAACACAGCTTCACCATATTCTAGCCAAACATACAAAACCTAGAGTAGACTATTTATTTTGGTCCTGTAGGACCAAAACCATTATCAAAACCACCATGGAAAATGATCTAGTGCACTCATTAGAGTTTCGTTGACTGAACTTGTGTAGGGTGACAAAAGTTTTTTGACAGCTCCATAGCCCTTTCCAGCACATCTTTACATCAGTTTTCCAATTTGCTCACTCATTTTTGTTCACTCTTTTCTCATATAGTGGATTCTATGACGTTTTGGTTGATCGGATCACAAGTGGACGACGTTAAATACAGTTGTAAATGGGGTCTAAAACGCTTTGAGCTTTTCCACTCTTGACCACTTCCAGAGGTAGTTGAAAACACATTTCATAGTAAACCTAACGCGTGAACATTATGGGAAGTGCACTATCCAGATGGGATTTAAATTTTGATGGCTGGAGACACAAGTTTGGTTTGAAGATGAAAAACAAACCAAGCACAATGTTCTCTCACCATTCCTGATTTTTAACACACTCACTGTGTTCAACTGGTCTAGCAGTTATCAGAGCAGAAACGAAAGCTGATGCTCTCAATATGTTTTCCAGTCGTCTCTGAGTGCATTCATATGTAAATTGCAGAGATTTTGTCCATTAGATCGAAAGATCAGAAAAAAACATACATTTACACGCTCATAGACCCTCACCTCTATGAAATCAGGACAGAAGTGTCTCCCTTGTGTACTTGTGATTCAATCGACCAAAACGCATCTTAAAGGTGGGGTAAGTGATATTTGAAAAACGAGATGGCTGAGAGACATTACAAAAGAGAAAAGCTCAGAGGAATATCACTGGAAAATGAAGGGTTATAATCAGGAAAGAGCTTAAGGAGCTTATTAACTGCGTTAGTATTAGAAAAGCTTTCCAGTGCTGGAGAGACCTCAGTGGGAAGGCCTGGAAAGAGCCAGGAGGTTGCTTTGATTTGCTCCACACGTGAGTAACACTGGGTTTGAGTGTCATTGTTTGTCCGGAGCTGCTGTGCTGTTGGCAACTAACAACCAATTCTTGTTTGTATTTACTCTTGTGTATATAAGTTCATTTCCAGAACTGTGTAACGGAGGCCATCTAGTGAGAGTTGTGCAGGCTGATGACTGCTAGAGAACGCAGTGTTCACTGTTTAGCGTTCTTGTTACTGCACCCGCCACCTCGCGTGCCAGCTATATATATATATATATATATATATATATATATATATATATATATATATATATATAGCCTAGCCCTGTAAATTTGCATGTTTATTCTCACCGATGCAGGCCTGTTTTCCAGGAACTCTGAGAAAGCCTGAGTGGCATCTGCAGAAGTAGGAGCCAGGAGTGTTGATGCAGTTTCCATTAGTGCAGGGTTCAAATGCACACTCGTCTACATCTGAGCAGAAAACACACAACACTCACATCAGTAAGTCAAAGTCATTGCTTTAGTTTAGATAGTTTATTGTTGCACATGTTTTCTAATATGCCTTTGAGGCTCTTTGAGATTTCGGTTCAGATTCTGGACCATTCATCATTCTGTTGGTACTGACTGAGCAACTGAACACAATGACAGTCTGATTTGAGTTCAGGACAATGCTAACAGTTGATTAGTAGACATAGCCTGTTTTGTGGAGGTGAAATGACCTGAGCACTCTCCTCTGCTGTCCTCTCTGTATCCGGTGTTACAGTCGCAGTGGTAGTCAGAGCCCATGGGCACACAGCGGCCATTCACACACAGATTAGGGAACAGCTGACACCTGTTTACACTAACTGCAAACAATAAATAATAAATAAAACTCATCAGGGCCTCATAAGCAGCTTGACAACAGACTGTTGTCTGATTGATTTTTATTTATTTTTTGCACAGAATATATAAATCTACTGGTCAAATTTTTTTAATTAAACTGGTCAAAACTACTGATTTAGTTCACTTTTGTTCTCTTATGCTCACCATGGCTATGCAGCTAATTTGAAAATACAGTAAAAGCAGTAATATTGTGAAATATTATTACAATTCAAAGTAGCTCTTTTCTAGTTAGCATCAAATCATCATATTATAATGATTTCTGAAGGATCATGTGACACTGAAGACTGGAGTAATGATACTGAAAATTCAATAAATTACAATTTACAATATATTACAATACAAAACAGTTACTTTAAATTGTAATATTTCACAATATTACGGTTTTTACTGTATTTTTGACCAAACGTCTTAAATTATTTATTGAATTTATTATTATTATTTTATTTTTGCTCGTGATTTTTTTTTTTTTTTCCTGAAAGGCTTATTCTTGGTCATAAGATTTTGCTCACCCAAAACAGGTTGTTGTGGTTTAAATCGATTACCAGTCTGCTGAATCTGAGGTGTCACATGTCCATTGTCATTGAGTGGGTGAAGTATCTGGTCATTAGTGGTAGGATTGAAGGTGCTGGGGTGTTGAGGGTTCGTATCTGGATCCTGCTCACTGTAACCACTCAGAGCCGAGCCCACCAGACAGATGCTGAAGTATTCATCTGTAGGGAACAGAACAGAGAGAGACTCCATGGTCTTGATCACTTCTCCACGGACCCCATTCCTCCCTCCAGACTGAAGACTGGACTCTGGCTTTTGTTCATTTGATTTAGTGCTCTGTTTGGGCAGCTGTTATGTCATGTCGGTTTAGGTTTTGTTCATGTTCATTGGTTATTTCCTGTCATTTGTTCATAGTCTTGTAAGCTTGTTATAATTTCTGTCTTCTCATTGGATTTTGCTTAATTAGTTCTGTCTGTTCATTGGTTGGGTTTTGCCATGCATTCCTCATGACCTTGTATTTTAACCCTTATGTTTGTCATGTTAAGTTTGTCACATATTGTTAATGTAACCCACTGTCAGTGAGTCCTGTTTTCATGGCTTACGTTCAAGTCAGGTCATGTTTATGCCTGCTCAAGTCATGTCCTCATTTAGTTGTTTGTTTTGTTTTAATTTATTTTCAATAACCTGCCCTTGGGTAGGTTATCAGAGGACGACTCATCGTTACACACAGCAGACTATAAAACCCAACAGTCTATGCAACATTACGGACGGATTACATCACTTGAGTGAACATTACCCTTCTTTATCTGTGTTCATGTGGCAGCCTTAATTCAGCTATTCGCTCCAATGTAACTGACTACATAAATTATGTTCCAGAAGATTGAAATAATTTTTGTTGGCAGAGCAAAAACAGGGCTTAATCGATTAATCTGTAAATTGCTTCTAAAAAAATGTAATAAAAAAACAATCCTTTTAATTAAAACCTTAAATCAATGAAATCCATTATCTATAAAAAATTTGATTATTATAACCAGACGATAACCAGACAGTATCTGGTGTGACCACCATTTGCCTCACGCAGTGCAACACATCTCCTTCGCATAGAGTTGATCAGGTTGTTAATTGTGGCCTGTGAAATGTTGGTCCACTCCTCTTCAATGGCTGTGCGAAGTTGCTGGATATTAACAGGACCTGGAACACGCTGTCGTATACGCCGATCCAGAGCATCCCAAACATGCTCAATGGGTGACAAGTCCGGTGAGTATGCTGGCCATGCAAGAACTGGGATGCAAGTAAGTAAGTAAGTGAACTTTATTTCTATAGCACCTTTCACAGACAAGAAGGGTCATAAAGTGCTTCACAAAATTAAAATAACACACATAACATACACAACCATATTGCAAGTTAAATGCTTGTCTAAAAAGACGTGTCTTAAGGTGATTTCTAAAAGTTTCCACAGAGTCCAAAGCTCTCAAGGCTAATGGATTCTGTTAATGGCTAATGTTTTCAGCTTCCAGGAATTCAGCTTCCGCCACTCGATCCACAACGTTGACATCAGCAAACCACTCACCCACACGACGCCATATGTCTGCCATATGCCCTGTACAGTGAAAACGTCTCGGTTACGTATGTAACCCTCGTTCCCTGAGTAGGGAACGGAGACGTTACGTCGGATGACGACGAATGGGGTTTCGCTTAGAAAGCCTATCATCTTCGAGTATATAAAACGAGCCAATGGCAATGAAATACCATGGGTCTGCGGAATTTGCATAGCGTAACTCCGCCCTACCCTGGGGGTATATAAGGAAGTGCGCTAGCAACATGCAGATATGTCTTCACTGAGGAGTCGAGACTGAACTCAGGCGTTCCAGCGGTACAGCGGAAGTGGCAGGGAGACGTAACGTCTCCGTTCCCTACTTAGGGAACGAGGGTTACATACGTAACCGAGACGTTCCCTTTCGTAGTCACTCCGAGTTACGTCGGATGACGACGAATGGGGTTCCCAGTGTAATCACGCCACCTCTCGACTGTCTTCCAGTGCCCTGCGTAAGTCTGAGCTCCCTGTCGTGAGACTGGCACGGACGAAGGACTCCTACTTAACACAGGAATACCAAGGTACACTGGGAAGCATATCTCAGTGGAAATATGCAATCATGCCCAACCCGAAGGGGGGGACTTAGAAAACACATATGACCCCGAAGGGCTACATATGGAGAATCACTGGGGTGTCCAGCCGCAGGTGGAATATTTCAACCCCAGGGGTGGCAAGGTGGCTTGCCGAGGGAAAGACACATGCTCAGAGAGGCTTACAGTGGAAATACACATGTGGGGGTCGCCCAGAGGGGGAACCATGCACATGGAGGCACCTAGCCAAGCGCGAAGCTGCCGGTGGCATAACTCTGGCGTTGACGTCGACAGTGCTGGAGGAGACTCAGGGCTTATTAGGCTCACCTGAGGAGAATATCGCACGTATCCCGTCCGTGGAGAGGAATGGCGAGCAAGCGAAGACACCTGAGCAGAATCTAGTACCGGCTAGTTGAAGCGAGTACATGAGAAGAAACTGGCTCTACTCGGAGATTGTAGAATCTCGCGAAAGTGTTAGGTGTCGCCCAGCCTGCAGCTCTGCAGATGTCTGTTAGCGAGGCGCCATGCGCTAGAGCCCAAGAGGATGCCACACTCCGAGTGGAGTGGGCTGTCACACCAAGGGGGCATGGTCGACCTTGCTGCTGGTAAGCCAAAGCAATGGCGTCCACTATCCAGTGAGACAACCTTTGCTTGGAGAGAGCCTTTCCCTTCAGCTTCCCACCATGACAGACAAAGAGCTGGTCTGAGGTCCTGAAACACTGCGTTCTGTCAACGTAAGCACGGAGGGCGCGTACTGGACAGAGCAGTGCCAAGGCTGGGTCTGCCTCCTCCAAGGGCAGCGCTTGCAGGTTCACCACCTGGTCTCGAAAGGGTGTGGTGGGAACCTTGGGCACATATCCAGGCCGGGGTCTCAGGATCACGTGAGAGTTAGCCGGTCCGAATTCCAGGCACGCTTCGTCAACCGAAAATGCCTGCAGGTCCCCTACCCTCTTGATGGAGGCCAATGCAACCAGGAGCGCTGTCTTCATTGACAGGAACTTAAGCTCCACTGATTGCAGAGGCTCAAAGGGAGCACTCTGCAGGGCAGTTAAAACCACTGAGAGGTCCCAAGAGGGTACGAGGGGAGGACGAGGAGGATTCAGTCTCCTCGCTCCCCTCAGGAACCTGACGATCAGGTCAGGCTTTCCCAAGGACTTACCATCAACTGCGTCGTGATGTGCGGCAATGGCGGCAACATACACTTTCAGGGTGGAGGGAGACAGCCTTCGCTCCAACCCTTCTTGCAGGAAGGAAAGCACGACACTGATGGGGCATTTCGTGGGTTCTAGATGTTTAGAAGAACACCAGTTGACGAAGAGGTTCCACTTCAACGCATAGCAATGTCTCGTGGACGATGCTCTAGCGGAAGTGATGGTAGCCACCACCGCTGGTGGTAGGGTACTCAAACCTACCTCGTCCCATCCAGGAGCCACACGTGGAGGTTCCAAAGATCGGGACGAGGGTGCCATAAGGTGCCCCGTCCCTGAGAAAGCAGGTCCTTCCTCAGAGGAATTGGCCAGGGAGGTGCTGTCGCGAGGAGTACTAGTTCTGGGAACCAGGTGCGGTTGTGCCAATACGGGGCAACCAATATTACCTGCTCCTCGTCCTCCCTGATCTTGCAAGGCTCTCTGGGGGAAACGCATACTTGCGGAGGCCCCGCGGCCAGCTGTGCGCCAGTGCATCCGTGCCGAGCGTGCCCTCGGTCAGGGAATAAAACAGGTCGCAGTGGGACGAGTCGTGGGAGGCAAACAGATCTACCTGTGCGTCCCCGAACTGATCCCAAATCAGCTGGACCGACTGGGGATGGAGTCTCCATTCTCCAGCGAGAGGCTGAAACCGAGACAGCTCGTCGGCCGCCTGGTTCAGGTCTCCCGGGATATAAATGGCTCGAAGCGACCTCAGATGCTTCTGACTCCATATGAGGAGGTGGCGGGCGAGTTGCGACATACGGCGGGAGCGTAGACCACCTTGACGGTTGATGTACGCTACTGTGGCGGTATTGTCTGATCGGACTAGTGCGTGTTGACCCCTGAGCAACGCGCGGAAGCGGTGCAGGGCGAGACGTACAGCCAGCAACTCGAGGCAACTGACATGCCAAAGGCGCTGGGGTCCTGTACAGGAGCCCGCGGCCCGCCGCGGAGGCATCTGTCGATACAACAACATGCCTGGAAACTCGTTCTAAGGGAACTCCGGCCCGTAGAAAATTGAGGTTCGACCAAGGGGAGAAGGTCTGACGGCAGGCTGGAGTCACTGGGACTCGGAGCGTGCCGTGTTGCCATGCCCACCTCGGGACTCGATCGCGAAGCCAAAGCTGAAGCGGTCTCATATGAAGCAATCCGAACGGCGTTACTGCGGCTGCGGATGCCATATGCCCCAGGAGCATCTGAAAAAGTTTCAGTGGAACCGCACTCTTGCCCTCGAATTGACGAAGGCAAGTCAGCAGTGACTGCGCGCGCTCGCTCGTAAGCTGCGCGCACATGGCGACCGAGTCGATCTCCATACCGAGAAAAGAGATCCTTTGCACGGGGCAGAGTTTGCTCTTCTCCCAGTTGACCCGAAGGCCCAGACGAGCTAGGTGCCGGAGCACAAGGTCCCTGTGTTCGCAAACCTGGTCTCGAGAGTGAGTTAGGATCAGCCAGTCGTCGAGATAGTTCAGGATGCGAACCCCGTGTTCTCGTAGGGGAACAAGGGCTGCCCCGACGACCTTCGTGAAAACGCGAGAAGACAGGGCTAGCCCGAAAGGGAGAACTGCGTACTGGTATGCCTGCCCCTCGAAAGCAAACCGAAGAAACGGTCTGTGTCGAGGAAGGATGGAGACATGGAAGTAGGCGTCCTTCAGGTCGATCGCTGCAAACCAATCCTGTGGCCGTACGCATTCGAAAAGGCGTTTGGCCGTGAGCATCTTGAACGGCAGCCTGTAAAGGGAGCGGTTCAAGACGCGCAGGTCCAGGATAGGTCGTAATCCACCGGATTTCTTCGGTACAATGAAGTAAGGGCTGTAGAAGTCAGACTTCAATTCGGCTGGAGGGACAGTCTCGATCGCACCCTTCGCCAGTAGGGTGGCGACCTCCGCTCTCATGACAGGGGCATTGCCACCGACCATAGTGAAGCGAACTCCCCTGAAGCGGGGAGGAGACCGCGCGAACTGAATCGCGTAGCCGAGCCTGATGGTCCTCGCAACCCAGCGGGACAGACCGGGAAGCTCTAACCAAGCTCCCAGGAACTGTACCAGCGGGGTCATGCGGACCACAGACGTATCCTCGGTGGTGCAGCGAGGCGGAATGACCGGCCCAGGCGAGGGTGGCATAGCGGCCCGGTGCGGGGGCACGGTCATTAGCCGCGTCCTGCCAGAGGAGGCCAGGGGAGGACCAGCGTCCCACGGGGGCGTGCTCTGGCAGGGGTCTGGCGACAGAGGGGGACGAGAGTGGCGAGGCTCGTGAGCGGCGCGCACTGTCATCCGAGAACTCTGTGTGCTCAGAGATGGGGAAGTGAGTTCTTTCTTTAACCACATTAGGGTGCTGCCCGTCGTGGGACAAGCAGCGGGAGTGGGATAACCAAGGATTCTCCCCCGGCCCTCCACCGGGGGAAGGAGCAGCCCTGCTACCGTCTCCTGAAAAGAAGCTACCGTCTCCTGCTACCGTCTTCCATCTCAGGAGCGCCGCTTGGCCTGGCGTTTAGCGGGGCGCGGGGCGGGAGAGGGCTGTGGCGCCTTCCTGCGGCTTCCTCCACGACGTGGCCCGGAAGCAGCTGGCTGCTGGGGCCGATCAGGAGGGGCGGGAGCCGCAGGAGGGCGCCCTCGGCGGCGAGCAGGCTGAGGCACCTGTGCCGACGACTGTGCTGCCGAAGCAGCGGGCCGCCGGGGCAGGACATGTTTTAAAGCCTCAGTCTGCTTCTGGGCAGTCGAGAACTGCTGGGCAAAGTCCTCGACTGCACCGCCGAAGAGGCCAGCCTGGGATATGGGGGTGTCGAGGAACCGGGTCCGCTCGGCCTCCCGCATATCGGCCAGGTTGAGCCACAGGTGTCGCTCCTGGACCACACAAGTGGACATCACCTGACCCAGCGAGCGTGCGGTCACCTTCGTCGCCCGGAGAGCGAGGTCGGTGGCGGCACGCAACTCATCAAAGAGTGCTGGGTCAGTCCTCCCCTCGTGCATGTCACGTAACATCTGGGCCTGGTAGACCTGCAGAGTCGCCATGACATGCAGTGAGGAGGCCGCCAGCCCCGCAGCTCTATAGGCCTTCGCCACGAGAGTGGAGGAGAACCTACAGGCCTTGGAGGGGTGCTTAGGATCGCCGCGGGAAGAAGCACTCTGAGGACACAGTTGCATCACAACAGAGCGTTCAACCCGGGGAACCCCAGTGTACCCTTTGGCGGCCGCCTGATCGAGAGGAGGCAAGGCGGAGGAGGTCGCCGAGCGATCACGGGAAGACAATGGTGCCTTCCAGGACCTCGTGACCTCCTCATGCACATCCGGGAAGAAAGGCATTGGGGTTGGACGCCGACGGGGGTCAGCGGCCGCACCCAAAAACCAATCGTCCAACCGCGAGCGCACTGGACCAGGTGGCGGGGACCACTCTAGTCCAATGGCCACGGCTGCCCGGGAAAGCATGGCCGTCAGCTCGGGATCTGTCGTCAGCTGAGGGGACTCTACCACGAAGGTCATTGAGTCTCGACCGCAACCGTGCGATGGGCATGTTCCCGCAATGGGAACATGACTCATCCACAAAAGCTGCCTTAGCGTGCTCAACACCCAGACACACAAGACAGCGATTGTGCCCATCAGAGTCAGAAATGAAAAGACTGCAACCAGAAGTGCACGGGCGAGGCATCTTTAAAAAGACATGCCGCGTGCAATGCTCTTTTGTGAAAGGAGATTTCTCCGCAAGTGTCGAAGCGACCAGGGAGATGAACACACAAACTCTGGCAAATCACTGCACAGATAAGCAGGGAATGTGCACTCGCTGGAACTCGCTGTCACACCAACACTTGGAGAGAGGCTCGTCTCGAAGAGAATGAAGAGATGAACTCAGTATTGGCTGTGGAGTGAAGAATCAACTTGGCTCCGAAGCGAAAACATATCTGCATGTTGCTAGCACACTTCCTTATATACCCCCAGGGTAGGGCGGAGTTATGCTATGCAAATTCCGCAGACCCATGGCATTTCATTGCCATTGGCTCGTTTTATATACTCGAAGATGATAGGCTCTCTAAGCGAAACCCCATTCGTCGCCATCCGACGTAACTCGGAGTGACTACGAAAGGGAACCGGGATTCATCCGTGAAGAGAACACCTCTCCAAAGTGCCAGACGCCATCGAATGTGAGCATTTGCCCACTCAAGTCGGTTACGAGTTCGAACTGCAGTCAGGTCGAGACCCCGATGAGGACGACGAGCATGCAGATGAGCTTCCCTGAGACGATTTCTGACAGTTTGTGCAGAAATTCTTTGGTTATGCAAACCGATTGTTGCAGCAGCTGTCCGGGTGGCTGGTCTCAGACAATCTTGGAGGTGAAGATGCTGGATGTGGAGGTCCTGGGCTGGTGTGGTTACACGTGGTCTGCGGTTGTGAGGCCGGTTGGATGTACTGCCAAATTCTCTGAGACGCCTTTGGAGACGGCTTATGGTAGAGAAATGAACATTCAATTCATGGGCAACAGCTCTGGTGGACATTCCTGCAGTCAGCATGCCAATTGCACGCTCCCTCAAAACTTGCGACATCTGTGGCATTGTGCTGTGTGATAAAACTGCACATTTAAGAGTGGCCTTTTATTGTGGCCAGCCTAAGGCACACCTGTGCAATAATCATGCTGTCTAATCAGCATCTTGAAATGCCACACCTGTGAGGTGGATGGATTATCTCGACAAAGGAGAAGTGTTCACTGACACAGATTTAGACAGATTTGTGAACAATATTTGAGGGAAATATGTGTTTTGTGTACATAGAAAAAGTCTTAGATCTTTGAGTTCAGCTTATGAAAAATGGGGGCAAAAACAAAAGTGTTGCATTTATAATTTTGTTCAGTGTAAATAGCAATTAATAAAATAATAAATAACAAAACTGAATAGCAAAATAAGTATGATACAGTATGAGCCTATATGAAGGTGTGTATTAGTCACCTGACCCTGGCACAGGACACGTTTGAGGAGCCGTTCTTTGACTCCAGCACTGGCCACGGTCACAACAGCACTGGATTTTACTGAAGCGTCCGCTGATTTCCTGAGCACAGCGTCCATTCACTACTGACGCATAACAGACGCCTGTGTGCTGGTCTGAAATACACACAAACACAAACCTATGCACAATCAGAGTAACACATTTAGTCCAAAAACGAAAAACTGAGTGTAAAGGTGCTCCATGAAAAGTTCATTTTCAGGTTAACATTTGAACCCCTGGTAATGAACAAATTGAAAACTGGTGAAAGCATATTTTCCACTTCAAGGTGATTCAAGTCTGTATTATGTACGCGTGTCTGCCCTTCATTTATGCATACAGTGAAGTACAGAGAAGGCTGTTAAGATACTTTGTAATAGTGTGAGTACTTCTGAATAATACTGTATGGATCACCTGTAATCCTGCCTTGCTGCTGGTTTGCGTCTGTATGCTCTGTATAGCTTTCTGCTTTGAATCTCTATTTACTATCATTCCTTGTTGTTTATATTGCTAAATATAACTTACTCATCAACATATATTAGATATTGTCTAATATTGCATTGTCTAATATTGCTAATATCACATTAATCTGACATCGCTAACTTTTATCTAAATCGTTATCGCTAGCACAACACGCTAGTATCTCGCTAGCCTGTTAACCTGCCATCCGTGCTTGTCGCGCCATTTACAAGTCTATCAAACAACTGTGGTGAGTAAGATCAGTTAACAAACACGGTGAGCAATGTCTTCTCCTGTTATTGTCACTTGCACTTCGTGTCACATGTATATTATAGCCTTCTCTGTCAGCGGTGAGGACTACACATGTGATAAATGCAGGGAGATGGTCAGGCTGACGGAGAAGATTAGTACCATAGTCACATGTTTGCCGGGAGCCAGAGCGCCTGACATCAAAGCAAATTTAAAAGTGCTGGCTAATGCTAATCATAAATTCTCTAAGATTATTATTCACATCGGCAATAAAATTAACGTTAAAGAGGTGTGTGAACTCACAAGTACGATGTCAGGCACAGTAATTTGCTCTGGCCCCCTTCCTCTTTGCCGTTGTGATGAGATACTTAGTAGATTGTCCTCACTCAATGGCAGGCCATCTTAAGGGGTGTCCGCAAAATAATATAGGGTTCATAGACAATTGGAAAAGTTTTTGGGGCAGACCTGACCTGTTGAAAAGAGATGGTATTCATCCCTCCTGGGATGGTGCTGCTCTTCTCTCTAGTAATATGGCACATAGTCTTAGAGCTCAAACATGACTAACTGGGGCTCAGGTCAGGAAGCAGCGGCCTCACGTCACCAAGGTCAGATAAATCTCATCACATAGAGCCTCTTCACCTAGATATCATCATATACAGACTGTGTCTGTTCCCCGAATTAGGACATACAAAAAACTCCCAAACCGATTTAAGGGTAAAAATTTAATCGATGTTCAACAAATAAAAAATAGATATAATGCAGATGAAAAAATGATAAAGCTCGGTTTTGATCCCTTACTTCAAAAGTCAAGTCAAGTCAAGTCACCTTTATTTATATAGCGCTTTTTACAATACAGATTGTATCAAAGCAGCTTCACAGTGATAACATGAAAATAATACAACAAAGTTTGTTTCTAACATCTAAAAGGAAAAGGAGGAGGTGTTGCTGTAATCTATAGTAATATCTTCAGAATTACTGAGAAGTCTAGTTTCAAATATAATTCTTTTGAAGTGTTGGTGCTTAATGTAACACTATATAGTGTAAACGATAAATCACGCTTGACATTTGTGCTAGCTACTGTATACAGGCCACCAGGGCACCATACAGACTTTATCAAAGAATTTGCTGATTTTTTATTGGAGTTAGTACTGGCTGCAGATAAAGTCATAATTGTTGGTGATTTTAATATACATGTAGATAACGAAAAAGACGCATTAGGATCGGCATTTAGAGACATTCTGAACTCTATTGGAGTTAGACAACACGTGTCAGGACCCACTTATTGCATTAATCATACTTTAGATCTAATATTATCACATGGAATCAAAGTTAGTTCATGCGTTCATGACATCAAGGCTAGATTATTGTAATGCTATTATGGGTGGTTGCCCTGCACGCTTAATAAACAAACTACAGCTGGTCCAAAACGCTGCAGCTCGAGTTCTTACCAGAACCAGGAAGTATGACCATATTAGCCCTGTTCTGTCAACACTGCATTGGCTCCCTGTTAAACATTGTATCATTTTTTAAATATTGCTGATTACTTACAAAGTACTAAATGGTTTAGCTCCTCAATACTTGAGCAAACTCTTAACGCATTGTAGTCCTTCACGTCTATTTTGATCTCAAAATTCCGGCCAGTTGATAATACCTATAATATCAAAATTGACTGCTGGCGGTAGATCCTTTTCCTATTTAGCACCAAAACTCTGGAACTGTCTTCCTAACAATGTCCGGGAAGCAGACACACTCTGTCAGTTTAAATCTAGACTAAAAACACATCTCTTTAACCTGGCATACACATAGAAAATTATACATTCCTATTATTCAAATCAGTTTAATGATTATTAGGCTGCATAAATTAGGTCAGTCAGAACACCCGATGTACTTGTTTCATCATAAGAATGGCATCTACGCTAATGTTTGTCTTTCTGCTTATTCCGAGGTTTACTGTAATCAGCCGTATCCAGGCCGTATCCAGATCAGATGGTGGACCTGTGCCTAGACACGACCACAACACATGATGTAGTCAGCCGGATCCGGGCCGTATCCAGACCAGATGGAGGATCTGCACCTAGACACGACCACAACACATCCCTGAAGTGTCAGCAGAGATTGTGTCAACTAGACTCTCCCCTGTAAGGCCTCATCGACATGACAGCCATCGGCACTGATCCTCAACAAACCCGTCTCCATACGGGTGTGACTCCAATCTTCAACCAGATGGAACTGGATAATATTCTGATTGTTCCAAACCAATCTGACTTCTGACCTATAATGCTGCCTGAATCACAATCATACACTGTTTGTTCATTGGCCAGAGGAGAACTGGAAACTAAAAGGTATTTCTCTCCATTCTGCCACTGATGGAGTTTTGGTTACTTGCCACTTGTTACTTGGCTTGCTTAGTTGGGAACATAGTCCTGGACCTGGCCTGTAGACTCGTTTGCAATTTGGTGTTGGGGGAATTTCTCTCTTGAACTGAGTTAGTTTAAAAAAAAGAAAAAAAAGAAGACAAGGTTTGACTTTTCTTGTATTTTACCAGTAGTAGTCAAATTTAAAAGATTTCCAAGGTTTCTAAAGTTTTCATCTGACTATTGAGCATCGCACATATTGATCAACATGGAGCATTCTAAAATACCTGGCCCTTTGGTTGCTTCAATGGCAGATCAGGACAATCTTAATCAAAGGTTATGCAACATCCGTCAAGAAGATAATAAATTGCCTGTAACAAGTGAAAAGTCACGATGTGAGAGAATCAAACAAGCTGCTAAAATCCGTGATGATGTGGTTACAAATCGTATCAAAACTCTGATGGGGGATGATGATGAGGATAATGATAATAGCATGTTTGTTTACCATAATACCAACAAATGCTACAAGTCATACCCTCTCGCAACCTGACATCTATTGAGAAGAAAAGAATTGAAGAATCTAAGGTTTGTGAGACAGAAGATGAGGCTTCTACAAGTGTTAAATTCATGAAAACCTTACGGAGAAGTGTTACAGCTTGTGCAGCAAGTTCTGACAAGGATGCAAGAACATTGCCCTGTGTTATATGTGGATATATGGAACACAAGAAATGTTGTGACAAGTACAGAATTTGAGTATGATAGTGCGAAGAAACTCATTGCTGCAGCAAAGCATAACCAAGATGTAGTTTTCACACGAATTGCAGATCGACTGAAGGACGATGAAGATAGCTCTATTAAATCAGTCATATCAGCTGATTTATTTTGCCACAATCTCTGTCGCCAGAACTACATGCGAAAATATGAACGTGGCATCAAAGCCAAAGTACTAGCAGGGCTATTCAATTAGCTTCATTTGAGGGCCGGATTATCAAATCGAAAAGTTGAGGTGGGCCGGTGGGTTGATTTGGGGGTTTAGCTTATTTATTGAAACATAACAGTTTCAATAAATAAGCTTAAAGTAACCCTAAAAAAGTATGGTATTTACTTGGAAATGTGGTACCCAACAGTATGCAGATATATAAAACCATAATAAATAAAAACTTGATAATTTACAGCTGTGTACAACTATTTTCCTTGGAACAAATAAATTAATTATACAAACTCGTAGCTGTTGGTGAGAAATAATAATTATTTTATTCATAATTGTTATGCTTAAATGAAAATATTCTGACAGTGAGACTTGATAACCACAGGCTACTCGCTCCCACTGTATAAAAAATGCCTAAACACAAGTTAAAAACTATACGCACCTTTACAAAGAAACTGACATAATTTCATAACAAACATTAATTATATATTCCTCTACCCACCTAATAAATCTAATGCAATATAAATCACTAAATGTACTACTATACTATATAATATTATAGTATATATATCTATATTTACTATATTTACTTATTACTACATAGTATTCAATATAAATATTGCACATTTCCAACCAAACCCATGGTAAATTACTACAGTACATTCATGGTAAATGTTTGTAAGGGTGATTAGGAGATTTAGGGCCCTATCTTGCACCCAGCGCAATTGACTTTGTACACTGACGCATGTATCATTCCTATTTTGCACCCGCGCAAAGCGCGCTTTTCCCTCCACAGAAGCACGTCGCTAAACTAGGGAATGAACTTGCGCTCCCTGGGCGGTTCAGCGCAAAAAAGGAGGCGTGTTCCGGCGCAAACGTTCCTTCATGCTATTTTGCAGGTTTAGAAAACAATTGCGCCACTAACCAGGAAAAAATAGTTTAAAGTCAGTGGCGCGTTGCGCATGTTATTCATATGCTATTTTAAGGGCGCATGCTTGGCCATAATCAATGTAGCGTGTGCACAACGCGCATACACTTTGATTCTCTCATCTACACAGAAGCAGCAGTTTTCATTTTTGCAAATCATACATTATTATGATGGATAGATAGATAGATAGATAGATAGATAGATAGATAGATAGATAGATAGATAGATAGACAATTTATTATAAAAGCATACATCTAGCTTACACATTTACCCAAATTATCATACGCCTTTTTAACCGAAGTTAATTTGGGTGGGTTTCTCCATCCCCAACGTCCCTGACGAGAGCGTTGCTCTCCTTGGCTGTGAACCGCTCCTGGCGCGCGTCTGGCAAATCCGCCGTTATAATAGGAATCCGCTTTAGAACAAAGCGCGTCTGCTCTTAAAGGGAATGTGAGATGACGCTCTGATTGGTTTATTTCACGTTACGCCCAAACCACACCTATGAATAATGAAGCTACTTCAGACCAACCCATTTTAGATTTGCGCCTGGCGCAAGAGTCATTTATCCCGCTGGGAAAATAGCAACAGCGCCAAGACCCGCCCACAAAGTTACTTGCGCTTTGCGCTTTGACACTTGCGTTTCAGATCGTTAAAATAGGGCCCTTAAAGTCTTCTAATTACATTGTTTCTCCTGCTTTCCTCAGTCTTGTTGGGAATGTTGAGGCTGTTTCATCCGATTTAATACTAGTTAAATCATCGAGTGATTTGTGGTTTGTAACAGAGAGGTTTCTGTCGAACTGAAACGCTTCCCACTGGTTGTCGCAACGCTGTTTAATAATAGTGTCCGGGACCGGGAGTAAACGCAACTCTGTGCTGGGCCGTGTTGAAACAACTAGTGAAACAACTGAAAACAGCGCTATTTGTTGTTACTGTACTGACCGAGAAACCGCTTCAGATGATTCAGTGACGGAGCGGTCCGAATGAATCCGAATAGTTTTAGACTGTTATGCAAGCCAGCGCGTTTGGAAAGAATTGAACCAAAAGAATGATTCATTCACGAATGATTGATAGCCTATCGCTGGTTCAGTCGACATAAATTCGGGACACATATAAAAACTGCTGATATATTCGCACGTAAAAAGTTTCTCAGGTCAATCAGAGCGAGTATCAAACTAAATTAGCCACACCGCCAGGAAAAGAGGAGGAGGGAGGTTGGTGCCGTCGGGCCGGATGGAGATGATTGGCGGGCCGCATTTGGCCCGTGGGCCGCCAATTGAATAGCCCTGGAGAAACCAGCCATTACCAACATCAAGCAAGTGCTGTTTGCTCATGCACAAACTTTTGGCGAAGGGAGAATATTGCACTGTGAGTGATATTGTGGAGTTTGCATTGAGCCTGTTGGAAGAAGGCGAGGTGCTTACCTTCCAGACCCGTGATATGAAACAGCTGATCCTTAATCACTATAGAGAATTGGTCACATTCGCTCCCAACAGTAGGATGAATGAATCTGACATTTTTTTCTCATCTGACATTAATGCTACTGACTTGGCCATCAAGCTGAAGAATCAGGACATAATGAGAGAGGCAGGCACCAAGTTGAGAGAAGTGCTCCTGGATGTTGAATTTGGTCTGCAAGACAGCTTCTGTGACAGTACTGACTTTAAAAGCATCATGGGAGACAACAATGATGCCTCTTCTTACGTTCTTAGCAGCTCTGTTCAAGGTCCCCAAGCACAAGCTCTTTAGAAGCAGTGCTAGAGACCTAAAGGAGCTGCTCCAGCCTCTACAGGATGAGGACAATCAGTCAACAGCAGAGGAACTGCTATCACAGCAGCAATATTCAACACAGGGGGAAGATAAGGGCAGCCAGATAGCAGAGGAACAGCCACAGCAGCAGCAGCCCACACATGGAGAAGAGCCTCTACTGAGAGAACAGTCTCTACTAAAAGAAGAGGGGAAATGGGTGAGAGTACACAACTGCACTGTCTCTTCCAAATACTTGTGTATAGCATTCACAGTGGATTAAAGCGAACACCATTGCTTATTATGCTTGGCCATGCCATTTATGCAAGAGATCGCAGCAAGAGCCTTCTCACAACTTTCAACAGGATTGGTTCATGTTCAAGCTACCAGACAATCAGATCTGCCCGCAGTCTTCTCGCTAGCTATGCTGTGAAATGCTCAGAAGATGGAGAGACACCCATACCAAGTACTTTTACAAGGGAGGATTATACTATGGCAGGCATGGACAACTCCGATTATGCTGATAAATCATCACTGTCCCCAAAGCAAGACTAGAGCCAACGGAACATGGATGGAAGGAGCACTTTGGCACACTCCTGCCATCAAAATGTCTGAAGCCCTTACCACCAAGTCTGCTCACAGTATGTAAGTGTGCAGGCAAGTGTGAAAATCGCCGATGTGGCTGTCGTGCTGCCGGAGTTTCATGCACCGTATTCTGCCATGGAAAAATGGAAAAATCATCCTGTAAAAACCCATCCCTCTAACATGCATGCACACATACAGTACACTTTGAGAGAAATCAGACTATATGGTGCACTTTTAGTTAATTTGGTATGATGTAATTTGTGATTCCAATTGTTTTATTTTATATCATTGTACTAACACCCAATTAAAATAAAAGTTCAAAGGGGATGTTTATAATTGTTACATTTTTTTCTCTTCATGTCTTGTTTATAATTAAAACAAATCATTGTGGAAAAAAATACAATAAAAAGTGACTATAAATAAAAACATCTTAATCGAGTTAATTGATGTTGACATTGACATTTCAATGACAAGATGATCCTTAATGTTAAAAACAATGAATGTTAAATGTCAGATTTAGTAGAATTAGCCTTATTGCATCTGGATTTTATTCCTAATAATGGCCAAGGTCAAGGTCAAAGTTATGGCCAAGGTCTTCAGAATAGGAAAATCACCCAATATGGTCATAACAATATCAGAAATGAATTTCATCATCACTTTTCATCATCATCCGATGGCGGCCATATATGATCTGACCATTACGTAATTCATGGCACTATGGCGGACGTGCACCTCCGTGATTTTTCATGTCTAGGGACCCACTAACTCAGTTCAAGTGAGAAATTCCCCCAACACCAAATTGCGAACGGATCTACAGGCCAGGTACTGGATTAACATTAAATTTAACATTTAATTTAATATTCAGCAATAATATTGATCTGCCTGCATTGACACTATAATACAAGAACTGAACTGAGCTGGACGATGACATCACGGTTTACAGAGGCTATATATATATATATATATATATATATATATATATATATATATATATATATATTTAAATTAATTAAATTAATAACTTTTTTTAAAACAAAAATGAAACATCACTGAACTTACTTAAGCTGGACTGTGACGCTATTTTCCTCTGGAAACAAACTTTTTTGAATTATTTTCCTGTTATCTCTGTAAAGCTGCTTTGAAACAATCTGTATTGTAAAAAGCGCTATATAAAGATATGTGACTTGACTTGACTGTGGTTATTAGTGGATTGTGCTATGTACACATACACACACAGGTATAATAAACTGTATCTAAAGAACAGGAAATGGCTTTGAACTGTAGTATTCCATAACATCTGCGTTTATGGATGCGATTTGTACATGTGCTTTCATTAAAATCAAAGGATACTCTCAGAATTCCTCAGACATGATAGAGAGACCGACGGATCCACACATGCTCTGGCACTGATCAGCAGTTAAACACAGCATTAAAGAGGCCAGAGTTCATCTCTCTGTACATCTACACTATTACAGAAGAGACACTGATGTTGCCTTGGTTCGCGTTCATTCGCAACTCTTTTTTTCCCATTTTCTTCTAGATATCTCACTATTGGCAGAAACACAAATAATGTCATGCATTCTTGTTCCCTGTGAAGATGTCGAAAACAGCAGTCCTGTTGGATTGTAACATGGTTGGATTGTTGTTGTTTAACAGTTTACAGACTAATCTGTAAACTTAAGGGAAGTATACTTCCCTTTATTAGCTTTCCGCTCCATCTTGGGTGATGTTATTTTTTACCATCAGCACAGTCCACTGATATAGCATTCATGTTCAGCCTTAAGGACAACTGCGCATGTGCAAGTGACTGAATGCTCAAATAGAGGCATCCATCCCACTCTCTGTCAATACAGTATATTTAGAAAGGCTTGCATTAACATAGGTGAACAACAAAGGCTTGTGCCTTTCAGTAGGAGATTCACATTATAGATCGATAAATAGATCGATAGGTGTATATGAATAATAAATGTGGGAAATGCTACCTATAATTGTAATCAAACGTATAGATATTTACAGTTCAATTCATTTCATTTTGAGGTCTAGGTGGGAGAACACTTAATTTCAGTAAAGTCCTATTCCATCTCATGAATGAAAGAATGCATATGTATATTTGGTGTATTTTGTCTCGGTCTGAAAAGCTACATGTCTGAAATGTCCTACAGGTTGAAGTCTAAAACAGAGAGTTCAGCACATGCCTCAACAGGCAGCGTTCCCTCTGCAGCTCTCGCCTGGCCGCCCACTGGAGCTGAGCAGGGTTGAGCCTGGTCACTGCCGGATGGGAAACTGGGTTGGTACTGAAAGAGGTCTAGAGAGGTCAAGTCTCTAGAACCCTGTCGGGGGTTTATTCTGAGATAACAACCGGCTGGATGTACATTATCCTGTTTATTACACGGCTTCTTGCCACGTAAATAAATAATTATATATGTATAATTTTTTTAGATATTTAAGAAATATTTTAATGTACTATATACTGTGTGTGTATATATATATAATTTATATTATATATAAATAACACATTTTTCTTAAATATATACATGCATGTGTGTGTATATATATATATATATATATATATATATATATATAATAATTATACACAGTACACACACACATATATCATGTAAACACAAACACATTTTGGATGAGATTAATCACACCCAGCACTAATATATATATTATATATTACCTCTCCACCGGTAAGCTGCATTATGACTTTGCATAGTCAGTGTGCAGTGGTAGTTGAGGAGATTTGAGTGTTGAGAAAAGCACTATATATAAATGTAATGAATTATTATTAATTAATAAGTGCTGCATAAGGCTGTACAAAGCACACAGATATAAACACTAGGGCTGTACTGTCCTAGTCGATTAGTCGATTAATTGGTCGATACGTTCTGGTTCGACCAAAATTCTGATTGGTCGATTTTCTGCCGCGTTTATTTCATCAGTTTTGCCTCGCTGAGGCGCGCTCATTTCATCAGTTTTGCCGCGCTGAGGCGCGCTCATTTCATCAGGTGGAAAGCACTAACTGCTAATGGGGGTGTTTTCAGAGTCCCCTGGTTTCACTGTAACAGTCTGTCTTCAAAACACCCCCCTTGTTTTCACCTTTTTTGGATTAGCCCAACCCAAGAGAGAGCGTCAAGCGTAGAAGGTTTGATGCTGAATATTATTTATTTAATTGTGAGAGCGTTTAATAGTCAGTCCTCTTCTAACATGTCAACAACAAAGAAATCGACAGTGTGGCAGCATTTTGTTAAAATTGATAACAGGAAAAAGGTCGAATGCAAAGTTTGCAAGCAACAGTTTTCCACAGCTCGACGACAAACATGACATATCATCTAAAAGTGGTAAGCTCACTTGTCTGCGTTAGCTTGCCCTGTCTGTTTTAAGTAGGCTATATGAACATATCAGAATTTGAATATTTCAATGTTTTAGTGTGATAACCTAACTTTTTTATTTTTTTATTTGGAGCCTAATGCGCAATTGCGCTGTGCTGTTGGTTGTGTTAGTTTTGAGCCTAGGATGCTTTATTTTTCAGTTATGCACTTTATTTCGTTTCTGCTCTTGATCTGGTTTGTTTAATAAATATTCTTTTTTTATTAAAGTGGACGTGCCTTTTGTGTTTATTAAGAGTAAAAGCTTTAGTTAATAGTCTATTCGTGTCTCAGCTGCGAAGCTGAGCTCATGTTCAGCCTCGCTCGGTGCGAGGACATGCACGGTGAAATGATAGTGTCTGACAGTTATAACTTATTATAACATATGACAAAAATAATTGTCGAAATTATGTTGCATATTCCTCAACAGTTCTTGTGATGATATCACTAGTTGACAACATAGTACTATTTTCGGAAATCATAAGCTATGATATTGCGCAGGTGCACGTGATGCAGCGCTGTCAGAGCTGACAGACTCAAGTGTCAGACTCATTTCAGTGCAAAATAATTAGGTCAAAAACGATTTAATATACTGCAAATAGCCTACTAGTTGTTTATGTTTATTTATAATTCATTTAGGCGGACAACAAGGCTACCAAGTACTGCGCACAGTGCGCATCTAATTAATTTAACGTTTTTTTTTTCTAACGTCATTTTTAGTCGATTTTAGTCGATTTTTAGTCGAAAATTTCAGGACTTCAGTCGACCAAGAATTTCTTTGGTTGAGTACAGCCCTAATAAACACACCGTTACAATAGTTATTTTGAAAAGGGGTTTCAGTCTTTAGTATAAAGCTGGTAACAGTCCAATCAGCACTTACATTTATACAGGACATAAGAGTCATTCGGCGTCTAACTCACCAAGGCAGCGTGTCCGGTCTACAGATGGCACGTATCCAGACGCACACACACAGGAGAAACTGCCCACTGAATTCATGCAGCGTCCTCCTTCACACACACGCTCGATGCTGGAGCATTCATCTACATCTGCGGGATTTTATTGCAATATATACACTGAAATACACTTTACTTAGAATGATCAAGTCAAGTTGTTATTTTGGTCCTGCATAGCAGGGAAAGAGAAAAATACTGTGAACAGCTGTACATGAGATGAATGCCTTTAATGAAAGGGATCAGCTAGAATGTGTGTGTTGATACAGAGACATTTCTCCTGGAGTTCAATTATACCTGGTCAATTACTCCTGGTCACAAAATACCAGTCATTTCCTGTGTTAGCATCAGTGGGTCATGATCAGACAATTACAGTGTGGTTTTATGAACCCTATATTGTCAGGATTGTATGTTGCAGTCTCTTATTTAGTTGAGCATGCTATTATTCTCTTTTTGGCATGGTTTGTGATAGAGTATATTACCCACCCTCACACTTCAGCGAGCTCATGTGCTGCTGGTAACCCGCCGGACACTGGCACTGGTAGGAGCCCACTGTGTTGATGCACCTTCCTCCTTCACACAGGTCAGGCACGACCTTACATTCATCAACATCTGGCCAAAGAGAAAACATTGCATGCTTGAAGTATCAGCAATTCCCTTAAACCATTTTAGATTAAATTAATATTAAATCATCTTGAAGGCTAGACTGATAACCAAGACAACCAACCACAGATGTTTTTAAGAGTTACATTTATAATTACATGGGTAAATCCAAAATCAAACCAACAAAACTAAAAATAAATTAAAAATCACGATTGTTTTTGGTTTAAATAAAGATCATGATTATCAGACAACTAAACAAAATAACATGTCATTTACTAGAGTTTTGACAAAATGTTAATTGCTGCAGTCTATTTAAAAATGTTTAATTAGTTTGAAAGATTTATTTTTTTCAAATTGAGTGAATGATTCAATAACTCACTCATAAATAGTCACTTTTTTGGTTCCTGAATAAATCAGCATTTTTGAAAAAAATCGGATGAGTGAAAAATGAATGATTAAATGACTCAAGGTGTGGTCATATTCACACTTGCTCAATTTTCGAGGACGAAATCCAGTCATTCTTCTAGGTATCCACACAATCAGGAATTTCACAGGCCCAATGGCCTGCTTCAGCTCCATACTGGCGTGATGAATCCGTCTTCAAGCAAAAGGAAATGGATGAAAATTATCAAAATTACCGTGTTCGTTCGTTGGCCAGAGGAGAGCAACCGAATGACTGAGCCTGGTTTTTCAATTTTCGAGGGCGAAATCCAGTCATTCTTCTAGGTATCCACACAATCAGGAATTTCATGTGAGGGCAAAATGGTTTCCCCACGCAGATTTTTCAATGTGTACAAGTTGGACACACGGATTTGTCACACTGACCAGCAGAAAGCTACTTAGTTTGAAAATGACTTATGTGTGAGTTGTGCTTAATACATTGCTACACTATTGACTATTCACTTTATCCGCTTTTTGCGGTCTGAACTATTCTCGAGTTCCAGTCGAGACCCAGACCAGAGGAGGGTCGAGTTCCAGTCGAGACCCAGACCAGAAGAGGGTCGAGTTCCAGTCGAGACCCAGAGAGTCGAGTTCCAGTCGAGACCCAGACCAGAAGAGGGTCGAGTTCCAGTCGAGACCCAGACCAGAAGAGGGCCGAGTTCCAGTCGAGACCCAGACCAGAGGAGGGTCGAGTTCCAGTCGAGACCCAGACCAGAGGATGGTCGAGTTCCAGTCGAGACCCAGACCAGAAGAGGGTCGAGTTCCAGTCGAGACCCAGACCAGAAGAGGGTCGAGTTCCAGTCGAGACCCAGACCAGAAGAGGGTCGAGTTCCAGTCGAGACCCAGACCAGAAGAGGGTCGAGTTCCAGTCGAGACCCAGACCAGAAGAGGGTCGAGTTCCAGTCGAGACCCAGACCAGAAGAGGGTCGAGTTCCAGTCGAGACCCAGACCAGAGGAGGGTCGAGTTCCAGTCGAGACCCAGACCAGAAGAGGGTCGAGTTCCAGTCGAGACCCAGACCAGAGGAGGGTCGTGTTCCAGTCGAGACCCAGACCAGAAGAGGGTCGTGTTCCAGTCGAGACCCAGACCAGAAGAGGGTCGTGTTCCAGTCGAGACCCAGACCAGAAGAGGGTCGAGTTCCAGTCGAGACCCAGACCAGAAGAGGGTCGTGTTCCAGTCGAGACCCAGACCAGAAGAGGGTCGAGTTCCAGTCGAGACCCAGACCAGAAGAGGGTCGAGTTCCAGTCGAGACCCAGACCAGAGGAGGGTCGTGTTCCAGTCGAGACCCAGACCAGAAGAGGGTCAAGTTCCAGTCGAGACCCAGACCAGAAGAGGGTCGAGTTCCAGTCGAGACCCAGACCAGAAGAGGGTCTAGTCCATGTTTTCATGGTCTTTATCTTGTCATGGACTCAGGAGAGTGTGGACTAGGTCTACTTCTACACTAAAATCCAAACAAACGTTCATATTTATAAAAACAGTGTTTGGCCTGGAAAAGTGCTCAGTGCCACATCAGGGTCTAAGCAGACATACGCAGACGGTCTGAGTACTTCAGGTATTTCAGCTGCACACGATTTCAAGATCATTTGCGATTTATAGATTTCACATCTGGAAAAGAGGCGTACACGTTTTTTGTGCTTCATTTCTCTGAATCAGATGTACACACGTTTGGGAAATTATCATAAGATCAAATGTAGGATGGTTTCTATGCAACATATTATAAATAAGGCCCCTGGTCTTGGTTTTGACTCTGACTCTGACTCAAATGAGCTGATGTCAAATACAACACTAGTGAGCACTTGAATCCCGACCGTTAAAGGACTTTGTTAACGCACTTAGGGCCAGATTTACTAACAGCTTGCACCATTGCAAACCCTCTTTTGGCATTAAAAAACTACTTTCAGGATTTACTAAAGACACGCAGTGAAAAATAAGCGATGAAAAGGCGTGGACACATTGATTTTTGCAGTGATTGCATATGCATTTGTTAGGAGCTTGCAATCGCAAAATTTATGGGAGGAGAGTTTTCAAATAAATCATGCAATGTGATTTACTAAGGTTTGTGGTAGTCAATTTACAGGTATTTGTGCCATTATTTAACGCCCAAAAAGAATGTCTATTAGTGCTAGACATGCTGTGATAGACAGCCATCGGCACAGATCCTCAGCAGAAACACAAGAACCAGACAGGTCCTCTGCACAGGCCCAATGGCCTGCTTCAGCTCCATACTGGCGTGATGAATCCGTCTTCAAGCAAAAGGAAATGGATGAAAATGAATGCTACCGATCCTGATCTGATTTCTGACTGGGTATGCAGCCTGAATAATAATGACACCATGTTCGTTCATTGGCCAGAGGAGAGCAACCGAATGACTGAGCCTGGTTTCTCCCAAGGTCTTTTCCCCCATTCTGTCA
Organism: Abramis brama; assembly: GCF_963993115.1. Taxonomy (NCBI): domain Eukaryota; kingdom Metazoa; phylum Chordata; class Actinopteri; order Cypriniformes; family Leuciscidae; genus Abramis; species Abramis brama. Next base: position 1,044,908 of record NC_139987.1, read on the forward strand.
TCTGTTGGGAATTAGGGAAGCTGTTGTGTGACTTCAGCTAAACATCAGGTGAAATGCATTATTTTCCTGTTATCACTCTAAAGCGGCTTTGAGACTATCTGTATTGTATAAAGCGTTATGTAAACAAAGGTGACTTGACTAGGAAGAAGAGAGAACAGATAGTGTGTGGTAGAAGGGACACTCGTGTTCATTTATTTGGAAATTCTACAGAAAGACGTTATCCAAAAATATAATTTTCCAAGCCACGTTTATTTTTTATTTCTTTTATTTGCTGCGCCTGTGTTGTTAGTAGTTCACCCGCACCTGATTATCAGCAGCTCTGCTTGTTTGTGACTCCACGCTAATTTGCACTGCTCTTGGTAGATTGTGTTGTTCATTAAATAAATTAGATGCTTCGTCTGTCTTCTTTAATCTGAGCATTGTCAGTAGATCAGCCGCAGAACTTCACACTCACATTGACACTTTAATGGGATTGCAGTCCTACGCTAATTTGCCCTGTTTAGTTTACTCTTTAGATAAAGTGTGTAATTTCTGAGCTACTGTACCAGCACCACAAAACAGAATTCCAAAAATATATGTTTTCAATCTGCCATTCTCATATTCCTGTTTCGATAGCATCAATCACTGATGTTTGGATAAAGTGTCAACTAAATGAATAACTCTAAGCATAAATGTATTTTTGAAAGATTACCAAAATTCAATGCTGAAAAAACGTTTACAAAGCATTTTACTGATACATTTACTGATACATAACTGTACTTTACACACTTTAATAATGTAATAAACCAGTGCTGACCTTGGCAGGCTCCTGTGCGAGTGTTTGTGATGAACCCTGTGCTGCAGGACGAGCTGAGAGGAGGGCACAGCTGACACGGGTCACCCCACGCTCGACCCACCGTGGCACAGCACAGGGCTTTACTGCACACAAATCCCCCGCTCTGGCCTGCACACTTACTGCTGAGGACCTGGATGAAGCACGGGCCCGTTCGGTAATCTGATATATCAATATAAATCACATTCACAGTTATCAGAATCTTCAAGTCAAAAGAACAAATTATCACATATCATTCACCAGCCAAGCAAGATGTGTCTGTGCTCCTGTACAGATGATGATGAGACAGAAAGATAGACAGCGTTAAGAAGATGCAGCCGAATTTATGCCCCAATTAGCACAAATAAAGGAAGCACATACACAACCATGATAAATCTTTAAGTAATAGTTATTTCTTCACATAGTAATAAGAATTATTTTTTATTTTTACATTTCAGTGATTAGTATATTTCTTATAGTCATGAAAATACAGTTACAATGTGAAAAATCTTTTTAAAGAAAGAAAATAATTCCTTATCCATGGCAACCAATGGGACAATTATTCCATCAAATGTATGAAATGGAGGATATTTTGGAAGATAAAAAAGAAAATAGAACAAAGAAAAAGTCCACCCAGGTATTAATGGGAAGCATAACTATAGCATGAACAGAAAACATTTGTGCATTTTGAATTTGCAGATTGTTTGTTTCACCATCTCCAGAGGAATTTTAATAGCCTACATTAAACCAATGTCTGCAAAACGAACAAAGAAACATGTTCCATAAAATTATGTTTAAAAGAGTAAAGCAGCAGCACATGGAGGCCGTCTGGAGAGAGAATGACTCAGGTAGTCTGAGCTGTCCTGTGCAGCTTGACATGTGCTGTGCATTACACAACCATGAGCTTTCATTTACCGTCAGCTTCTGTGCCAATTCCTGAAAAAAATAAAATAAATTTTTGTCCTCATTTTCTCTTTCCTTAGCATGAATACTTTTTTCAAGAGTTGCAGCTAAGGTTACGATTCAAATTTAAATGGTCAGTGTTGCTCAGAATATTTTTCCATATGAAACTTATTTTAATTTCCATGTGATACTTTACAATCACAATACAAGACCCAACACATCCAGCATTTCATTTTATAAAAAAATTTAAAAAAAATTAAGTACAAAAATACAAACAACTTGGATGTTCAAATCATTTCAACTTATATTACATTAAAATGACTTAAATTGAAAATTGCTTAACTTATTTTGATGAGTTAAAACAATGTAAAAACATATGTTTGTCATAACTTACTGATCATTACATTTTTTAAAGTGTGTAAATATAATTTCAGTTAAATTATTTTTTATGGGTTTATTCTACAATGAAACCTTAATCATTAATGAGAGATGTTTATTTACATCTCATTCTCAGGAAAATACTAACACTTTCATTAATATAGAAAATTACAAATATGCACTCACTGTCATGCAGAATTTGTCTTTGTTTGCATGCTCTATATATCTCGTTGTTACAATTCAGGACTGTTAATAATGTGGTTAACAACAGCCATTTTTTAACCAACTTTCAACCCTGAAATATAACAATTTTGTTACAAAACATGCTTTGAAAGAAATATATCATGGATTATTAATAATTGTTAAATTATTTTTAACTTGTGTATTATTCCAAGGCACGAGAAATACTTCACTATTTCACTCAGCTGTCTATTCAAATGATAAGTATATGAATCCCTAAATATGATACAGTGGTTCTTTAGGTTTAGTAACAATAAATAGCTATTGGTATTTTGCAAGGCTGTAAGCACATATTTAGAGATTGACCCTCATTGTCTAGAGCCCTATTGTAAACATGATTTGCTTAACGTTCAGCAGTAACCTTGTCAAATGACATGGTAAAAAAACTAAAATAATCTAAATAAATAAAAATACAAAATACATTTCCCCTGAAATTGTCACGTACAAAGGGTCCCAAAAATGACAAAAAGTGAATGCTGTGAGACATACACTTTAAAAGCCTGAGATTTGAAAAAAAAACAAAAAAACATGCCTTATCTGGGAGGTTTGAGGACAGACCCTGGAAGAAGCACAAACTCAATAAGGGTTGTCTAATAAACCATGTCTGGAAAATGTCTCTGTCATGGTGTGGCTGCAGAAAAGGTACGTTGAAGTGTGGATCTAGGTGCAAACGGTATATTTATTAATGAACACACAAAAAAACACTCTGGAACACAGAAGCACAGGAAAAGCCACAAACCAAACCCTCCATAGACAGGAGCCATAAATAGCCAGGATGAATGAAGGATAAAACATGGAACAGGTGGGACTAATCATTGACCCAATGGGTAACTATGGCAACTATGACACCGAGAATAAACACAGCCAAGGCAACTAAAGTCAAAGAACCAAAACTACACAGAAGATACCGTATCTGTCAATGAAACCTCACAAGAGATCATAAAGCCACAGTGGAAGAGAAGTGCCACACTGTGTCAAGGGTAAGAGAATGCAAAAAAAAGCTATGCACAATGCATCAACCAGCCTAGGGTGAATTCAGTATGTACATTAGATATGGGACAAATATAATGTAATTTAATGGAAAACGGCTGTATGTGAGTGGCAAGGCAGGATTTTGAGCAGCTTCTGAAGTTGCTGACAGTCAGTGTGTATTCACTCATTGAAAACAATGGTTTGAATTTTAGGACGTTCTGTGACTGATGTGCAACCCTCATCTACAGCACTAAAGTTAACTCATTCAGTATGGTTTATGAAAAAAAACAACAACAACAACAACAAAAAATAGACCACTAAATGTCTCACTATAAAGAATAACAAATGAACAGAGAGGATGAAAGGCAAAAGTTATTTGAGTGAAAACTTGAAAATAAATGAATTATCCATAGACATTTGACATTGACATGTTTAGCATTGAAATTTATAAGTATGTAGAAATTAACGTTAAGATTAATAAAAGCTGTAAGATTAATGTTCATGATGCATTAACTAATCTAACCTTATAGTACAATATTACCAAACATTCCTTACATTCTTATGTATATGTCAGGGTTTTATGATTAATTGTGCAAATTGATTTTTGTATTCATTGCCCTAAATGAACATGTTAAGATGACAACACAGAGTGTGTGTGCACAAATATGCTGCTGACAGTAATAGTCACAGCTTTGTGAATGGTTGTTCTTACCTCTCTCACACAGTGGCCCAGTGAAGCCGTATACACACACGCAGAGGTTTGGTCCAATGCAGCGTCCACCATTCTGACAGGTCTTTTCACAGACAGCTGAAACAAAACCACCTGGGTTAAAACACTGTTTCAATAGTGCAGTAACAATCTGACTATCATATGCATAACAAATCATAAGTTCACACACATTCTTCACATAAACGCCAATATATTGGACCTGCCCTGCATGATTTGATGATGAAAGTGGGCTAAATTCTATTAGGTTTATTAGTGTTAAATGTCCCATGTGAAAAACATATGAGAAGGACACTTCAGGATAACTGAACACTGATTATGACTGGCTTACTACAGGCCGGCTGTTTAAAAAAAAAAAAAAATTATTTCCTTTATTTAACCAGGAGAATCACATTGAGATATTATCTCTTCTTCCAGCGAGACCTGGTCAAGATAGCGGCACATAGAGTTTCACACAAAATAATAACAATAAGACAACACCACAATTTACAACAATCAAAAGTTAGGTTAAAGCAAATCAATTAAAACAATTACAAGTATCCTGTAAAACATTTTGAAAAAGACGTTTAAAAGTGCTTAAGGTTTAAAAGTGCTTAACTGTTAACACAGTTAATGTCCAGACAGGTTATTGTTGCTCATCTTACATTTCAAAACCTTTGGAATGCCTTTAGAACCAGAATCAAAGAGACTTTCAACATAAGCTGAGTGCCAAACAGACGAGCCAAGAGCTTTGGCCTGCCCTCTGTTATCTATGAGCAAAGCCTTGAACTCCTACAGAAACGACTGCTTCCCTGGATGATTTACATCTGCTGCAACCCTGGAGAACCTTGATGACCTGCAGAGGTCAGTGCCAATTACAGTTTATGACAAAGCAGGACACCTGCAGACCCTTCAAAACATTATTGTTAGTTTGTATGTATGCATTCCATTGAGAAATATACAGGTAGTTCTCGAGCATTGTGAACATCAGCTGAACCTCAGTCTATGGAGTGAGACTATTTTACTGGACAAGTTCTCAATTGACCCTTCGCCAAGCCCCGCCCTCCTTAGTTACTGTTGCTACGCCTGTCAAGCTTTTGCGCCTGGCACATCTATTACAGTATGTATGCACTGGTTTCAGACATTCCTAAGGAGATAATTAGTCATTTTTGGCGAACAGGTGAAAATATGAGAGAGCAAGACTGCAGTATGCATTCGAGAGCTATATCCATAAATTGAATATATATCCTATATCCATAAATTGAAGCTAAAGCCTATACTGTAGGTCCCAGCTCAATCTGTCACGATACACACACAGGGAAAAGGTAAGATCCAATCGCAGTATTTATTTGGGAAATCCGTACTCACAAACTAGTCCAGGCAAGGGTCAAAATCCAATAAGGCAATCCAAAAACAAGAAACAAACCAGAACAAGCAAAAACAGACTTCAGAAGTGGCGTGACAATATACAAGGACTCCATGACAATGACTAAACAGACAGGGTATATATACACACAGATACTAACAAGGTGACGGGAAACAGCTGAGTGCAATGATCAATGAGTGACAGAACAGGATGATGGGAAATGTAGATATGAGTGAAAGACACCGTGGGGGAAGAGCACCTCTAGTGGTTACCCAGGGAACACAAACCAGACACTGTGACACAAGCAGCAGCGCCTCATACGCTGACCATTCAAATGGGAAACACACAAATTGAGGAACAGCTGTTCATGCACAGCAGGGTAAGTGAAATGTGAAAATATTCTAATATTTATAAATCAAACAGCTTATCCATATGTATTGTGGAATAAACACAAGACATTAGCCTGACCACTTTGCAATGATGACATTCTCCCGCTTATATTTGTAGTGCGCCAGGCTAACGTTACTGCTCACACGTCGTGGGTCACATAAGTGACTACTTACTGTTATGAACTGATTAAGTTTGCATACCAACCTCTTCCTTGGAGATCTCCAGCAAGCCCCCTGATGTTCCCTCCTTTTACTAACTACCTTTTACTTTTACTAGAACTAACAACGGGAGAGTCGCGATCGGATTGGGGTAACGTTACTGGTTTGGCCGTCGATTAACAAAATGCTGAAATATATTTTTAAGTAACGTTAAGTTATGTCAGTGAGCCTCCGTCTTGCCTTTAATCACACTGCTTGATCCACGAGCTGGACAATAACTTTATTCTAGAGCTGCTATAAAGCCAAAACACTTTACTTTAATTTCCTATTATCAATGTAAAGCTGCTTTGGAACAATCTACATTGTTAAAAGCGCTATATAAATGAAGATGACGCCCGGCATTTCTCCCCTTAGGTTTTAGGTTTCGGGAAGGGAACAAAATCCACCACCCCGTCCAAACTTTTAGGGTATCAGATTTGCACAATCCATACGCAAAAAGCTTCGGCATGTTTCCCTCGCTCGAAAGCTTGCCAGACCTCCCGCGCCTGGTTACGGCTGCTAAGCCACGATTGGCCTGTGGCGGTTTTCGGGCGTGGCTTAGCGAAGGGTCAATTCAGTTGTTAACTAATTCCTAGCCAGGATGTTACTGTACAAACACCTAGATGGGATTCTTGCTCCTGTATATAATCAAATTAAGTACAGTGTGTTAGTAGTGCAGGTTAATGTGCTGTCTTCGCTTCAAATCAGACTTGATTGAGGACAGGAATCTTGAAGCATTAGCCCCTTTCGCATTGGGTAGTTATAGGAACTAGCCACCAGGTTGGTTCCCCGAGAACTAAATGTTTTCCTAGGAATGTTTCCTGGTTGCATTCGCACCGCCAGTAGAAACTCTGAAGTGACGTAAGCCTCACTTGTTGTTGTGACCTTTATTTTAACGCGCTGAGCACTCACATTCTCTGTGTTCATTAGTTTACGATCTGTTTAACAGTCCTGTCTAATACATTATTAGATAGAACTGTTATACAAAGAAAGTACAGTATATGAAAAGATATTAGCGTATGCCGTGTGGTTAATGCCCAAAGTTGCTGAGCAGAAATACATAATCATGTTTCGCTTAGTCCCCTCAAAGTTGCATTGGATTTTCTCCTCAGTGTAAAGGTTAAGAGGCCCATCTATCAGTGTTTTCCATGTTCGTAGAGTTAGTTTCTGGAGTAAATACTGTATATAGGCTATAATCAGTGTGTTTACACAGCTTTAAAAAAAAAAGGAGTTCGGCCAATCAGTGTACACTAAAGTAACTGGTAGTTCCTATAGTGCTGGTTTAGACCCGACTCTGAAGTAGGAGTTAATTTAATTTAATTTAGTTCCCCAAAAGAAGTTCCTAGAACTAAAAATTGTTCCTAGTTCCTGCGGTGCGAACACGCCAAAAAACGGGTACTTCCGCTAATAGTTCTAGGAACTATGAAATGGTTCCTCTGGTGCGAAAGCCCCTTTTGTTGAATTGTGACCGAGCAAGGACTAAGAGGTTGGTTGTTTTAGGCAAGTGGAAATATCACTGAACTGAACTCTAGCAGGACCTGGAAGCCCTTAAAGAGACCTTAGCAAAGATGTGACAAATAATTTATGGGGAATGAAATCAAGCCAATCATCATAATTTCAGTGGACACAAGTCAAGTATCACCTTTATTTATATAGTACTTTTAACAATATAGATTGTTTCAAAGCAGCTTTACATTGATAATAGGAAATTAAAGCAACAGAGATTGTTTTGGCTTTACAACAGCTCTAGAATAAAGTTATTGTCCAGCTAAAGTTAGAGGAAGGAGGGAAACAGGGCAAGGGGGAATTGCAGTAATCAATTCGCAAGATGTCTGGGGTCTGGACAAGAACCTGAGGAGTTCAATTACCAGAAATGGGCTGATGCTGTGAAGCATTAAGGAGCAGGGTCAAGGGTAATCCAAAGAAGAACTGGTCACCTTGGGCAGTGCTTCTCAAACCTGTCATGTAAGCCCCCACCACTGTAGATTTGGGATGTCTCCATCTAACACACCTGATTAAACTCACCAGGGGCCTCATGTATCAATCTTGCGTACGCACAAAAACTTTGCGTACGCCAGCTTTCACGCTCACGGTCGTATGTACTAACAGTGAAATTAACGCGAGAATGTGCGTTCCTCCACGCCAATTTCATGTCTGGCGTACGTACATTTCTCATTGTTTTTGTCCGTTGGCGACTCTTACAGGCAATGAAGTGAAGTTGCAAACATTACACAACGAATGGTTCTACAAGTCTATCGCACCACCACCTGTGGGAAGCATTGCTATTAATTTGCAATTTATAAAATAAATGACATATATTGTCACACGAGCCTTATGGAAATATTCTATCAATTATGCAATTAAGTAAGAACATATAAAAGCATATGCAAATTGATACAACCCTTAGTCTATGGCAATGACAGCTTTGGTTTAATGTCCACCTTTATATCAGACCATTTCTTTTTAAGGTCAATTGGGGTAGGCTGTGTACAGTTGAGACATGTGTACAGTTGAGACACCTTAAATAACTTGCGTTCGCAGCAAGCACAAGTTGTGATTTTTGCTGTGCACGTGCGTATTAGTGTCCTCTTTGATCGTGGGAAATTTGAACAACGGACGCATCTCCGATCCGAAGAAATCGGAAAAAGTTTTTTTTTCTAAGATATGACGTTCACTTCACCATGCACTCTCCACAATGAATAGCTTATTATCCTTATGTGACTGTTAAACGTAACTGGTATCACCACAAACGTTATTCTGTGCCCTAAAAACTGGCATATTTCATGGTATTGTGTCATGCAAGGTAATTGCAAAATCTAGAGAAATGTGCGAGGTGGCCAGCGGGGGATAGTTGAGACACATACTGTTCCCCCGATAGAGTTCTATTAGGAAACACACTGTTTAGTTGTTCAGTGTTATGATAACAGGTTAAACGTCGTAATAAGCCAGCATAGGACGCAAATGAAAATAAAATTTGATATTTGTGATATTTAAACTGTGTATTATTAATAAATATTGTTACATATCTTGTTCCTGCTTTATACATTTTAACCAGTGCTAATTTAAATAAAATGAATGAATATAAATTGATGAATAAACAAAAATGCTGCCCAATTATTATTTTCTTTATTTGTCTTTATTTTTTATATTTACAATGAATGGTTAGTTACCTTCACATCATTAGAAATGGGTGTCTCAACTGTACCATGCACTGTCTCAACTGTACCACATATTGGTACAGTTGAGACAAAGTTGAGACAAAAAGCACCTTATTTTTATGAGCTAATTGTGGAAAATATAAACTAGGGTATTATTGATTGATAATATCTTAGTCTACAAGCTAATGAAATGTAATGTGGCGTGTCATGTGGAAATTCACTTCTTTTCAGTGTCTATTTTTGTGTGAAAAATCAAATCTCAACTGTACTCAGTCTACTCTACAGTGCGACTTCCAGATCCCACCGCATTGACAGCATCAGCCAAACTCTCCCACTCATATTTTTTCCTTTTGTTATTAATTCCGGAGGACAAAGTTCCAAATAAATTTTTTTTTTCGTTTCTACCTCCGATAGTAGCACCTCCAATTCACTTTCTGTAAAGTTTTGTTTCTTGCCGCCATTTTCTTACTGCTTTCTTTTGCCAAAGTGGACTCATTACCATATTTAAATTAATTTAATTAAGGGAGGAGACTGGGTGGGGCGTTGTGCTCGTGCATGTGCGCTCAATTTTACGTTAACTGGGATGTACAAAGAGAATATGCGTGGGATCCTTCGTACGCAGAGATTCATACATCTGGGGTTTTTTGTGCGTACGCACATTTACAGCTTTGTCCGTACGCAATGTTTTAGTATGAATTCAACGCAAGTCTTTGTACATGAGGCCCCAGGTCATTAGTAGAGGCTGCAAGACTTGAATTGTGTGTATCTTACAATGGAGACAATAAAAAATGTGCGGTTGTGGGGGCCCCGGGCCAGGTTTGAGAGGCACTGGTGTGCTTGATTGAGGAGACATCTCAAATGTTCAAGTGAAGTGAAGAAATGCTATTTGTGACGCAAGTCGAAAAAAGGTCTGTGTTCTTCTTTACAAACAGTAGGTACTTCGAGACCACTTGGATCAGGAGATCTCCAGAGGTTAGTGTACGACAGATTATACTGGGTGGTTTAGTAGACTCTTTTGAAGAAACGGACAGGAATAAGTGACAACATGTTTCATGAGTCTTGAGTCTTGGATGAGTCTTGGATGTGTGCAGTTTAGAAAGGATCAAGTACTACGCAGGGCAAAGACCACAAACACAATTTATACTCACGCTGTCCACAAAAGATTCCTGTATATCCCTTTGGACAATGGCAATGGTCCTCTTCACATACCCCTCCATTCATACATCTGATATTGCACTGTTGGGCTTAAGCAAAAAAAGAGGGAGGGAGAAAGAAATATTTTAGTCACAAGTGATTCATATTATGACTGGTTAGGTTTGTTCTACATGCCTAATATGTACTTCACTGCTTTTTCTTCCATTTCAGTTTAAATAGAAATGTGTTAAATATGCAGTATAATGTAAAAAAAAAACATATTCTGTACAATAAAACATACATGATTTGGTGGCACAGGACGGGGCTATTTGGCCACCAGGACATGTGCACATGTTGGGTCTGGAGCAGAAACCACCACCACCACAGCTGTTCCGGCAAATGGCTATGATAAAGAGCATGTGGCAATATTAACAGAAAATGTCACTGGAATGAAGAAACTTAAAGGGTTAGTTCACCCAAAAATGAAAATTCTGTCAGTAATTACTCACCCTTATGTTGTTCCAACCCCACAAGACTTTCGTACATCTTCGGAACACAAATTAAGATATTTTTGATGAAATCTGAGAGCTGGCTCACTCCTCCATAGGCTGCTAGGTAATTGCATCTGCCGGCCCAGAAAGGTTTGTAAAGACATTGTTTAAATAGTCCAAGTGACTACAGTGGCTCAACCATAAGTTTATCAAGCGACGAGAATACTTTTTGTGTGCAAAAAAAAAAAAAAGAAGACTTTATTCAACTATTCATTTTCCTCTGTGTTGGCCCCTGAGTGAGTTCACGTAGTGTAACATCACAGCACTTCTGGGTTGTACGTCAGAACGTAGGCTCATTATTGGCCGACGCTGGTCATGTGTGTGATACGTGTGATGCTGGCCAATAGTGAGCCTCCGTTTGGACGTGAACTCACTCAGAGGCCCACACAGAAGAAAATGAATAGTTGAATAAATTCGTTTTTTTGTTGTTGTTGTTTTTTGCACACAAAAAGTATTCTTGTCGCTTGATAAACTTAAGGTTGAGCCACTGTAGTCACTTGGACTATTTTAACAATGTCTTTACTAACTTTTCTGGGCTGGCAAATGCAATTACATAGAAGCGAGCCAGCTCTCAGATTTCATCAAAAATATCTTAATTTGTGTTCCGAAGATGAATAAAAGTCTTACAGGGTTGGAACAACATGAGGGTGAGTAATTACTGACAGAATTTTTGGGTGAACTAACCCTTTAAGTGTTTAAAGGCTCTTTAAAGTTTCAATGTGTGTGAATCAGCTGGTGTTTTGGTGATTGTTAGTGGATACATGACATCAGTTCACCTCAAGTTCACACAGGTGTCTGAGCAACTACGTGTATACAGAAATCACAAACGCAATACTGTCTTATTTTTCTTTACTTGATAAACTGTAAGCACTTTTGTAGATGTATGACAGGAATAAAGTTAAATTGGTCAGTAATAAGTGATGCTGTTGTCATGGGTTTGTGGAATATTGTTGTAGTTCTTGTGTTTCTGCTCGTCGCTTCTAGTTTTTCTGTTCTTGTTCACTTCATATAATCAATTAATTATTTCATTAACCACAACTATGTCTATTTCACTCTTTGCAGTGTGAACACACATGAACACTGAACAGTTTTCAGTTAACACAGATGATATTGCTGTGGGATTAAAGGTTTACAATAAAAGACGCCATTAAAAAGCTAAAGTTACTAATACTAGTACTAATAACGGAAAAAGGACTAAAAAGGCTGTACTCTGCCAGGACAGTAGTAATTTTTTGTAAAGAAACTACAAGCCTACAGACTGAATATGTAATACACATGCACATGTTATCACCTTTTTAACATATTCACAGTTTTGTAGTTTACATGAAAACATTAACAGTGTTATTTTAAAAAGTGTGCATTTTAAGGACCCCAAAACGTTTTCTTGTAAATGAATTGCCAGAATGGATAAAAAAAACTTTTTGGGCTTTTTTTTAAATGAAAATTAACCTCAGTGAACCTCATTGGTTCTTGCTGAAGCTCAAACGTGCTACGTAACACGAGAATGAACCTCATTGGTTCTTACTGAAGCTCAAATGTGCTGCATATCACGAAAATGAACCTAAATGGTTCTTGCTGAAGCTCAAACGTTCTGCGTAACATGAGAACGAACCTCATTGGTTCTTGCTGAAGCTCAAATGCGCTACGTAACACGAGAATGAACCTCATTGGTTCTTACTGAAGCTCAAACGTGCTGCATATCACGAAAATTAACCTCATTGGTTCTTGCTGATGCTCAAACGTGCTGTGTAACACAAGAATGAACCTCATTGGTTTTTGCTGAAGCTCAAATGTGCTGCATAACACAGGAGAATGAACCTAATTGGTTCTTGCTGAAGATAAAATATGGCTGCGTAACACATGAGAATGAACCTCATTGGTTCTTGCTGAAGATAAAATGTGGCTGCGTAACACATGAGAATGAACCTCATTGGTTCTTGCTGAAGATAAAATGTGGCTGCGTAACACATGAGAATGAATCTCATTGGTTCTTGCTGAAGCCCAAATGTGCTGCGTAACACGAGAATGAACCTCATTGGTTCTTGCTGAAGATAAAATGTGGCTGCGTAACACATGAGAATGAACCTCATTGGTTCTTGCTGAAGATGAAATGTGGCTGCGTAACACATGAGAATGAATCTCATTGGTTCTTGCTGAAGCCCAAATGTGCTGCTTAACACGAGAATGAACCTCATTGGTTCTTGCTGAAGGTCAAATGTGCTGCATAACACAGGAGAATGAACCTCACTGGTTCTTGCTGAAGATAAAATGTGGCTGCGTAACACACGAGAATGAACCTCATTGGTTCTTGCTGAAGCCCAAATGTGCTGCGTAACACGAGAATGAACCTCAATGGTTCTTGCTGAAGGTCAAATGTGCTGCATAACACAGGAGAATGAATCTCATTGGTTCTTGCTGAAGATAAAATGTGGCTGCGTAACACGAGAATGAACCTCAATGGTTCTTGCTGAAGCTTAAATGTGCTGCGTAACACGAGAATGAACCTCATTGGTTCTTGCTGAAGATAAAATGTGGCTGCGTAACACATGAGAATGAACCTCATTGGTTCTTGCTGAAGGTCAAATGTGCTGCGTAACATGAGAATGAACCTCATTGGTTCTTGCTGAAGCTCAAATTTGCTGCATATCACAAAAATTAACCTCATTGGTTCATGCTGATGCTCAAACGTGCTGTGTAACACAAGAATGAATCTCATTGGTTCTTGCTGAAGCTTAAATGTGCTGCATAACACACGAGAATGAACCTCACTGGTTCTTGCTGAAGATAAAATGTGGCTGCGTAACACACGAGAATGAACCTCATTGGTTCTTGCTGAAGGTCAAATGTGCTGCATAACACAGGAGAATGAATCTCATTGGTTCTTACTGAAGGTAAAATGAGGCTGCGTAACACACAAGAATGAACCTCACTGGTTCTTGCTGAAGCCTAAATGTGCTGCATAACACAAGAATGAACCTCATTGATTCTTGCTGAAGATAAAATGTGGCTGCGTAACACATGAGAATGAACCTCATTGGTTCTTGCTGAAGATAAAATGTGGCTGCGTAACACGAGAATAAACCTCATTGGTTCTTGCTGAAGGTCAAATGTGCTGCATAACACAGGAGAATGAATCTCATTGGTTCTTGCTGAAGCTTAAATGTGCTGTATAACACAAGAATGAACCTCATTGGTTCTTGCTGAAGCCCAAATGTGCTGCGTAACACGAGAATGAACCTCACTGGTTCTTACTGAAGATAAAATGTGGCTGTGTAACACATGAGAATGAACCTCATTGGTTCTTGCTGAAGCCCAAATGTGCTGCGTAACATGAGAATGAACCTCACTGGTTCTTGCTGAAGATGAAATGTGGCTGCGTAACACATGAGAATGAATCTCATTGGTTCTTGCTGAAGCCCAAATGTGCTGCGTAACACGAGAATGAACCTCATTGGTTCTTGCTGAAGATAAAATGTGGCTGCGTAACACATGAGAATGATCCTCATTGGTTCTTGCTGAAGATAAAATGTGGCTGCGTAACACATGAGAATGAACCTCATTGGTTCTTGCTGAAGATAAAATGTGGCTGCGTAACACATGAGAATGAATCTCATTGGTTCTTGCTGAAGCCCAAATGTGCTGCTTAACACGAGAATGAACCTCATTGGTTCTTGCTGAAGGTCAAATGTGCTGCATAACACAGGAGAATGAAGCTCACTGGTTCTTGCTGAAGATAAAATGTGGCTGCGTAACACGAGAATGAACCTCAATGGTTCTTGCTGAAGCTTAAATGTGCTGCGTAACACGAGAATGAACCTCATTGGTTCTTGCTGAAGATAAAATGTGGCTGCGTAACACATGAGAATGAACCTCATTGGTTCTTGCTGAAGGTCAAATGTGCTGCGTAACATGAGAATGAACCTCATTGGTTCTTGCTGAAGCTCAAATTTGCTGCATATCACAAAAATTAACCTCATTGGTTCATGCTGATGCTCAAACGTGCTGTGTAACACAAGAATGAATCTCATTGGTTCTTGCTGAAGCTTAAATGTGCTGCATAACACACGAGAATGAACCTCACTGGTTCTTGCTGAAGATAAAATGTGGCTGCGTAACACACGAGAATGAACCTCATTGGTTCTTGCTGAAGCCCAAATGTGCTGCGTAACACGAGAATGAACCTCACTGGTTCTTGCTGAAGATAAAATGTGGCTGCGTAACACACGAGAATGAACCTCACTGGTTCTTGCTGAAGATAAAATGTGGCTGCGTAACACACGAGAATGAACCTCATTGGTTCTTGCTGAAGCCCAAATGTGCTGCGTAACACGAGAATGAACCTCAATGGTTCTTGCTGAAGGTCAAATGTGCTGCATAACACAGGAGAATGAATCTCATTGGTTCTTACTGAAGGTAAAATGAGGCTGCGTAACACACAAGAATGAACCTCACTGGTTCTTGCTGAAGCCTAAATGTGCTGCATAACACAAGAATGAACCTCATTGGTTCTTGCTGAAGATAAAATGTGGCTGCGTAACACATGAGAATGAACCTCATTGGTTCTTGCTGAAGATAAAATGTGGCTGCGTAACACGAGAATAAACCTCATTGGTTCTTGCTGAAGGTCAAATGTGCTGCATAACACAGGAGAATGAATCTCATTGGTTCTTGCTGAAGCTTAAATGTGCTGTATAACACAAGAATGAACCTCATTGGTTCTTGCTGAAGCCCAAATGTGCTGCGTAACACGAGAATGAACCTCACTGGTTCTTACTGAAGATAAAATGTGGCTGCGTAACACATGAGAATGAACCTCATTGGTTCTTGCTGAAGCCCAAATGTGCTGCGTAACATGAGAATGAACCTCACTGGTTCTTGCTGAAGGTCAAATGTGCTGCATAACATGAGAATGAACCTCATTGGTTCTTGCTGAAGCTTAAATGTGCTGCGTAACATGAGAATGAACCTCATTGGTTCTTGCTGAAGATAAAATGTGGCTGCGTAACACGAGAATGAACCTCATTGGTTCTCCCTGAAGGTCAAATGTGCTGCGTAACACAGGAGAATGAATCTCATTGGTTCTTGCTGAAGGTAAAATGAGGCTGCGTAACACACGAGAATGAACCTCATTGGTTCTTGCTGAAGCCCAAATGTGCAGCGTAACACGAGAATGAAGCTCACTGGTTCTTGCTGAAGATAAAATGTGGCTGCGTAACACATGAGAATGAACCTTATTGGTTCTTGCTGAAGATAAAATGTGTCTGCGTAACACATGAGAATGAACCTCATTGGTTCTTGCTGAAGATAAAATGTGGCTGCGTAACACATGAGAATGAATCTCATTGGTTCTTGCTGAAGGTAAAATGAGGCTGCGTAACACACGAGAATGAACCTCATTGGTTCTTGCTGAAGCCCAAATGTGCAGCGTAACACGAGAATGAAGCTCACTGGTTCTTGCTGAAGATAAAATGTGGCTGCGTAACACATGAGAATGAACCTCACTGGTTCTTGCTGAAGATAAAATGTAGCTGCGTAACACATGAGAAAGAACCTCACTAGTTCTTGCTGAAGATAAAATGTGCTGCATAACACGAGAATTAATCTAATTGGTTCTTGCTGAAGCTCAAAGGCGCTGCGTAACAAATGAGAATGAACCACATTTTTGCTTAAGCTCAAACGTGCTGTGCAACACAAGAATGAATCTCACTGGTTCTTGCTGAAGCTTAAACATGCTGCGTAAAATGAGAATGAACCTCATTGGTTCTTACTGAAGCTCATATGTGCTGGGTTACACATGAGAATGAACCTCATTGATTTTTGCTTAAGCTCAAACGTGCTGCGTAAAATGAGAATGAACCTCATTGGTTCTTGCTGAAGCTCAAAAGTGCTTTGTGACACGAGAAAGAACCTCATTGGTTCTTGCTGAAGCTCATATGTGCTGGGTTACACATGAGAATGAACCTCATTGGTTCTTGCTGAAGGTCAAATGTGCTCGATAACATGAGAATGAATCTCAGTCGTTCTTGCTGAAGCTTAAATGTGCTTTGTAACACAAGAATGAACCTTGTTGGTTCTTGCTGAAGTTCAAATGTGCTGCATAACACATGAGAATGAACATCATTGGTTCTTGCTGAAGATAAAATGTGCTGCGTAACACGAGAATGAACCTCATTGGTTCTTGCTGTAGCTCAAATGTGCTGCGTAACACTAGAATGAACCTCATTGGTTCTTGTTGAAGATCAAATGTGCTGCAAAACAAGAGAATGAACCACATTGGTTCTTGCTGAAGCTCAAATGTGCTGCGCAACACGAGAATGAATCTCACTGGTTCTTGCTGAAGCTTAAATGTGCTGCGTAACACGAGAGTGAACCTCACTGGTTCTTGCTGAAGCTTAAATGTGCTGCGTAACACGAGAATTAACCTCATTGGTTCTTGCAGAAGCTCATATGTGCTGCGTAACACATGAGAATGAACCTCATTGATTTTTGCTTAAGCTCAAACGTGCTGCGTAAAATGAGAATGAACCTCATTGGTTCTTGCTGAAGCTCAAAAGTGCTGGGTTACACATGAGAATGAACCTCATTGGTTCTTGCTGAAGGTCAAATGTGATGGGTTACACATGAGAATGAACCTCATTGGTTCTTGCTGAAGGTCAAATGTGCTCGATAACATGAGAATGAATCTCACTCGTTCTTGCTGAAGCTTAAATGTGCTGCGTAACACGAGAATGAACCTCATTGGTTCTTGCTGAAGCTTAAATGTGCTGCGTAACACGAGAATGAACCTCATTGGTTCTTGCTGTAGCTCAAATGTGCTGCGTAACACGAGAATGAACCTCAATGGATCTTGCTGAAGCTTAAATGTGCTGCGTAACACGAGAATGAACCTCATTGGTTCTTGCTGAAGATAAAATGTGGCTGCGTAACACATGAGAATGAACCTCATTGGTTCTTGCTGAAGGTCAAATGTGCTGCGTAACATGAGAATGAACCTCATTGGTTCTTGCTGAAGCTCAAATTTGCTGCATATCACAAAAATTAACCTCATTGGTTCATGCTGATGCTCAAACGTGCTGTGTAACACAAGAATGAATCTCATTGGTTCTTGCTGAAGCTTAAATGTGCTGCATAACACACGAGAATGAACCTCACTGGTTCTTGCTGAAGATAAAATGTGGCTGCGTAACACACGAGAATGAACCTCATTGGTTCTTGCTGAAGCCCAAATGTGCTGCGTAACACGAGAATGAACCTCAATGGTTCTTGCTGAAGGTCAAATGTGCTGCATAACACAGGAGAATGAATCTCATTGGTTCTTACTGAAGGTAAAATGAGGCTGCGTAACACACAAGAATGAACCTCACTGGTTCTTGCTGAAGCCTAAATGTGCTGCATAACACAAGAATGAACCTCATTGGTTCTTGCTGAAGATAAAATGTGGCTGCGTAACACATGAGAATGAACCTCATTGGTTCTTGCTGAAGATAAAATGTGGCTGCGTAACACGAGAATAAACCTCATTGGTTCTTGCTGAAGGTCAAATGTGCTGCATAACACAGGAGAATGAATCTCATTGGTTCTTGCTGAAGCTTAAATGTGCTGTATAACACAAGAATGAACCTCATTGGTTCTTGCTGAAGCCCAAATGTGCTGCGTAACACGAGAATGAACCTCACTGGTTCTTACTGAAGATAAAATGTGGCTGCGTAACACATGAGAATGAACCTCATTGGTTCTTGCTGAAGCCCAAATGTGCTGCGTAACATGAGAATGAACCTCACTGGTTCTTGCTGAAGGTCAAATGTGCTGCATAACATGAGAATGAACCTCATTGGTTCTTGCTGAAGCTTAAATGTGCTGCGTAACATGAGAATGAACCTCATTGGTTCTTGCTGAAGATAAAATGTGGCTGCGTAACACGAGAATGAACCTCATTGGTTCTCCCTGAAGGTCAAATGTGCTGCGTAACACAGGAGAATGAATCTCATTGGTTCTTGCTGAAGGTAAAATGAGGCTGCGTAACACACGAGAATGAACCTCATTGGTTCTTGCTGAAGCCCAAATGTGCAGCGTAACACGAGAATGAAGCTCACTGGTTCTTGCTGAAGATAAAATGTGGCTGCGTAACACATGAGAATGAACCTTATTGGTTCTTGCTGAAGATAAATGTGTCTGCGTAACACATGAGAATGAACCTCATTGGTTCTTGCTGAAGATAAAATGTGGCTGCGTAACACATGAGAATGAATCTCATTGGTTCTTGCTGAAGGTAAAATGAGGCTGCGTAACACACGAGAATGAACCTCATTGGTTCTTGCTGAAGCCCAAATGTGCAGCGTAACACGAGAATGAAGCTCACTGGTTCTTGCTGAAGATAAAATGTGGCTGCGTAACACATGAGAATGAACCTCACTGGTTCTTGCTGAAGATAAAATGTAGCTGCGTAACACATGAGAAAGAACCTCACTAGTTCTTGCTGAAGATAAAATGTGCTGCATACCACGAGAATTAATCTAATTGGTTCTTGCTGAAGCTCAAAGGAGCTGCGTAACACATGAGAATGAACCACATTTTTGCTTAAGCTCAAACGTGCTGTGCAACACAAGAATGAATCTCACTGGTTCTTGCTGAAGCTTAAACATGCTGCGTAAAATGAGAATGAACCTCATTGGTTCTTACTGAAGCTCATATGTGCTGGGTTACACATGAGAATGAACCTCATTGATTTTTGCTTAAGCTCAAACGTGCTGCGTAAAATGAGAATGAACCTCATTGGTTCTTGCTGAAGCTCAAAAGTGCTTTGTGACACGAGAAAGAACCTCATTGGTTCTTGCTGAAGCTCATATGTGCTGGGTTACACATGAGAATGAACCTCATTGGTTCTTGCTGAAGGTCAAATGTGCTCGATAACATGAGAATGAATCTCAGTCGTTCTTGCTGAAGCTTAAATGTGCTGTGTAACACAAGAATGAACCTTGTTGGTTCTTGCTGAAGTTCAAATGTGCTGCATAACACATGAGAATGAACATCATTGGTTCTTGCTGAAGATAAAATGTGCTGCGTAACACGAGAATGAACCTCATTGGTTCTTGCTGTAGCTCAAATGTGCTGCGTAACACTAGAATGAACCTCATTGGTTCTTGTTGAAGATCAAATGTGCTGCAAAACAAGAGAATGAACCACATTGGTTCTTGCTGAAGCTCAAATGTGCTGCGCAACACGAGAATGAATCTCACTGGTTCTTGCTGAAGCTTAAATGTGCTGCGTAACACGAGAGTGAACCTCACTGGTTCTTGCTGAAGCTTAAATGTGCTGCGTAACACGAGAATTAACCTCATTGGTTCTTGCAGAAGCTCATATGTGCTGCGTAACACATGAGAATGAACCTCATTGATTTTTGCTTAAGCTCAAACGTGCTGCGTAAAATGAGAATGAACCTCATTGGTTCTTGCTGAAGCTCAAAAGTGCTGGGTTACACATGAGAATGAACCTCATTGGTTCTTGCTGAAGGTCAAATGTGATGGGTTACACATGAGAATGAACCTCATTGGTTCTTGCTGAAGGTCAAATGTGCTCGATAACATGAGAATGAATCTCACTCGTTCTTGCTGAAGCTTAAATGTGCTGCGTAACACGAGAATGAACCTCATTGGTTCTTGCTGAAGCTTAAATGTGCTGCGTAACACGAGAATGAACCTCATTGGTTCTTGCTGTAGCTCAAATGTGCTGCGTAACACGAGAATGAACCTCATTGGTTCTTGCTGAAGGTCAAATGTGCTGCGTAACAGGAGAATGAACCTCACTGGTTCTTGCTGAAGCTAAAATGTGCTGCGTAACAGGAGAATGAACCTCATTGGTTGTTAAAGCTCAAATGTGCTGCGCAACACGAGAATGAATCTCACTCGTTCTTGCTGAAGCTTAAATGTGCTGCGTAAAACGAGACTGAACCTCATTGGTTCTTGCTGAAGTTCAAATGTGCTGCATAACACATGAGAATGAACCTCATTGGTTCTTGCTGAAGCTCAAATGTGCTGCATAACATGAGAATGAACCTCATTGGTTTTTGCTGAAGCTTAAATGTGCTGCATAACACGAGAATGAACCTCATTGGTTCTTGCTGAAACTAAAATGTGCTGCGTAACACGAGAATGAACCTCATTGGTTCTTGCTGAAGATAAAATGTGCTGCGTGGAACCTCATTGGTTCTTGCTGAAGATAAAATGTGCTGCGTAACACGAGAATGAAACTCATTGGTTCTTGCTGAAGCTAAAATGTGCTGCGTAACACGAGAATGAACCTCATTGGTTCTTGCTGAAGCTAAAATGTGCTGCGTAACACGAGAATGAACCTCATTGGTTCTTGCTGAAAATAAAATGTGCTGTGTAACACGAGAATGAACCTCATTGGTTCTTGCTGAAGCTAAAATGTGCTGCGTAACACGAGAATGAACCTCATTGGTTCTTGCTGAAGCTAAAATGTGCTGCATAACACATGAGAATGAACCTCATTGGTTCTTGCTGAAGATAAAATGTGCTGCATAACACAGGAGAATGAACCTCATTTGGTTCTTGCTGAAGATAAAATGTGCTGCGTAACACGAGAATGAACCTCATTGGTTCTTGCTGAAGATAAAATGTGCTGCGTAACACAACAATGAAACTCATTGGTTCTTGCTGAAGCTAAAATGTGCTGCGTAACACGAGAATGAACCTCATTGGTTCTTGCTGAAGATAAAATGTGCTGCGTAACACGAGAATGAACCTCATTGGTTCTTGCTAAAGATAAAATGTGCTGCGTAACACGAGAATGAACCTCATTGGTTCTTGCTGAAGCTTATATGTGCTGCGTAACACGAGAATGAACCTCATTGGTTCTTGCTGAAGCTTAAACGCGCTGCGTAACACGGGAATGAACCTCATTGGTTCTTGCTGAAGGTCAAATGTGCTGCATAACACGAGAATGAACCTCATTGGTTCTTGCTGAAGCTTAAATGTGCTGCGTAACACGAGAATGAACCTCATTGGTTCTTGCTGAAGGCCAATTGTGGCTGCGTAACACATGAGAATGAACCTCATTGGTTCTTGCTGAAGCTTAAACGCGCTGCGTAACACAAGAATGAACCTCATTGGTTCTTGCTGAAGCCCAAATGTGCTGCGTAACATGAGAATGAACCTCATTGGTTCTTGCTGAAGCTTAAACGCGCTGCGTAACACATGAGAATGAACCTCATTGGTTCTTGCTGAAGACCAAATGTGTGCTGCGTAACACGAGAATGAACCTCATTGGTTCTTGCTGAAGATAAAATGTGCTGCGTAACACGAGAATGAACCTCATTGGTTCTTGCTGAAGATAAAATGTGCTGCGTAACACGAGAATGAACCTCATTGGTTCTTGCTGAAGCTTATATGTGCTGCGTAACACGAGAATGAACCTCATTGGTTCTTGCTGAAGCTTAAACGCGCTGCGTAACACGGGAATGAACCTCATTGGTTCTTGCTGAAGGTCAAATGTGCTGCATAACACGAGAATGAACCTCATTGGTTCTTGCTGAAGCTTAAATGTGCTGCGTAACACGAGAATGAACCTCATTGGTTCTTGCTGAAGGCCAAATGTGGCTGCGTAACACATGAGAATGAACCTCATTGGTTCTTGCTGAAGCTTAAACGCGCTGCGTAACTCAAGAATGAACCTCATTGGTTCTTGCTGAAGCCCAAATGTGCTGCGTAACATGAGAATGAACCTCATTGGTTCTTGCTGAAGCTTAAACGCGCTGCGTAACACATGAGAATGAACCTCATTGGTTCTTGCTGAAGACCAAATGTGTGCTGCGTAACACATGATAATGAACCTCATTGGTTCTTGCTGAAGACCAAATGTGTGCTGCGTAACACATGAGAATGAACCTCATTGGTTCTTGCTGAATCTTAAACGCACTGCATAACACAAGAATGAACCTCATTGGTTCTTGCTGAAGGCCAAATGTGGCTGCGTAACACATGAGAATGAACCTCATTGGTTCTTGCTGAAGCTTAAACACGCTGCGTAACACAAGAATGAACCTCATTGGTTCTTGCTGAAGCTTAAACGCGCTGCGTAACACATGAGAATGAACCTCATTGGTTCTTGCTGAAGACCAAATGTGCTGCGTAACACATGAGAATGAACCTCATTGGTTCTTGCTGAAGGCCAAATGTGCTGCGTAACACATGAGAATGAACCTCATTGGTTCTTGCTGAAGCTTAAACGCGCTGCGTAACACATGAGAATGAACCTCATTGGTTCTTGCTGAAGCTAAAATGTGCTGCGTAACACGAGAATGAACCTCATTGGTTCTTGAGGAAGATAAAATGTGCTGCGTAACACGAGAATGAACCTCATTGGTTCTTGCTGAAGATAAAATGTGCTGCGTAACACGAGAATGAACCTCATTGGTTCTTGCTGAAGCTAAAATGTGCTGCATAACACATGAGAATGAACCTCATTGGTTCTTGCTGAAGATAAAATGTGCTGCGTAACACAGGAGAATGAACCTCATTGGTTCTTGCTGAAGATAAAATGTGCTGCGTAACACGAGAATGAACCTCATTGGTTCTTGCTGAAGATAAAATGTGCTGCGTAACACGAGAATGAACCTCATTGGTTCTTGCTGAAGATAAAATGTGCTGCGTAACACGAGAATGAACCTCATTGGTTCTTGCTGAAGCTAAAATGTGCTGCGTAACACGAGAATGAACCTCATTGGTTCTTGCTGAAGATAAAATGTGCTGCGTAACACGAGAATGAACCTCATTGGTTCTTGCTGAAGATAAAATGTGCTGCGTAACACGAGAATGAACCTCATTGGTTCTTGCTGAAGCTAAAATGTGCTGCATAACACAGGAGAACGAACCTCATTGGTTCTTGCTGAAGATAAAATGTGCTGCATAACACAGGAGAATGAACCTCATTGGTTCTTGCTGAAGATAAAATGTGCTGCGTAACACGAGAATGAACCTCATTGGTTCTTGCTGAAGGTCAAATGTGCTGCATAACATGAGAATGAACCTCATTGGTTCTTGCTGAAGCTTAAATGTGCTGCGTAACACGAGAATGAACCTCATTGGTTCTTGCTGAAGGCCAAATGTGGCTGCGTAACACATGAGAATGAACCTCATTGGTTCTTGCTGAAGCTTAAACGCGCTGCGTAACACAAGAATGAACCTCATTGGTTCTTGCTGAAGCCCAAATGTGCTGCGTAACATGAGAATGAACCTCATTGGTTCTTGCTGAAGCTTAAACGCGCTGCGTAACACATGAGAATGAACCTCATTGGTTCTTGCTGAAGACCAAATGTGTGCTGCGTAACACGAGAATGAACCTCATTGGTTCTTGCTGAAGATAAAATGTGCTGCGTAACACGAGAATGAACCTCATTGGTTCTTGCTGAAGATAAAATGTGCTGCGTAACACGAGAATGAACCTCATTGGTTCTTGCTGAAGCTTATATGTGCTGCGTAACACGAGAATGAACCTCATTGGTTCTTGCTGAAGCTTAAACGCGCTGCGTAACACGGGAATGAACCTCATTGGTTCTTGCTGAAGGTCAAATGTGCTGCATAACACGAGAATGAACCTCATTGGTTCTTGCTGAAGCTTAAATGTGCTGCGTAACACGAGAATGAACCTCATTGGTTCTTGCTGAAGGCCAAATGTGGCTGCGTAACACATGAGAATGAACCTCATTGGTTCTTGCTGAAGCTTAAACGCGCTGCGTAACTCAAGAATGAACCTCATTGGTTCTTGCTGAAGCCCAAATGTGCTGCGTAACATGAGAATGAACCTCATTGGTTCTTGCTGAAGCTTAAACGCGCTGCGTAACACATGAGAATGAACCTCATTGGTTCTTGCTGAAGACCAAATGTGTGCTGCGTAACACATGATAATGAACCTCATTGGTTCTTGCTGAAGACCAAATGTGTGCTGCGTAACACATGAGAATGAACCTCATTGGTTCTTGCTGAATCTTAAACGCACTGCATAACACAAGAATGAACCTCATTGGTTCTTGCTGAAGGCCAAATGTGGCTGCGTAACACATGAGAATGAACCTCATTGGTTCTTGCTGAAGCTTAAACACGCTGCGTAACACAAGAATGAACCTCATTGGTTCTTGCTGAAGCTTAAACGCGCTGCGTAACACATGAGAATGAACCTCATTGGTTCTTGCTGAAGACCAAATGTGCTGCGTAACACATGAGAATGAACCTCATTGGTTCTTGCTGAAGGCCAAATGTGCTGCGTAACACATGAGAATGAACCTCATTGGTTCTTGCTGAAGCTTAAACGCGCTGCGTAACACATGAGAATGAACCTCATTGGTTCTTGCTGAAGCTAAAATGTGCTGCGTAACACGAGAATGAACCTCATTGGTTCTTGAGGAAGATAAAATGTGCTGCGTAACACGAGAATGAACCTCATTGGTTCTTGCTGAAGATAAAATGTGCTGCGTAACACGAGAATGAACCTCATTGGTTCTTGCTGAAGCTAAAATGTGCTGCATAACACATGAGAATGAACCTCATTGGTTCTTGCTGAAGATAAAATGTGCTGCGTAACACAGGAGAATGAACCTCATTGGTTCTTGCTGAAGATAAAATGTGCTGCGTAACACGAGAATGAACCTCATTGGTTCTTGCTGAAGATAAAATGTGCTGCGTAACACGAGAATGAACCTCATTGGTTCTTGCTGAAGATAAAATGTGCTGCGTAACACGAGAATGAACCTCATTGGTTCTTGCTGAAGCTAAAATGTGCTGCGTAACACGAGAATGAACCTCATTGGTTCTTGCTGAAGATAAAATGTGCTGCGTAACACGAGAATGAACCTCATTGGTTCTTGCTGAAGATAAAATGTGCTGCGTAACACGAGAATGAACCTCATTGGTTCTTGCTGAAGCTAAAATGTGCTGCATAACACAGGAGAACGAACCTCATTGGTTCTTGCTGAAGATAAAATGTGCTGCATAACACAGGAGAATGAACCTCATTGGTTCTTGCTGAAGATAAAATGTGCTGCGTAACACGAGAATGAACCTCATTGGTTCTTGCTGAAGGTCAAATGTGCTGCATAACATGAGAATGAACCTCATTGGTTCTTGCTGAAGCTTAAATGTGCTGCGTAACACGAGAATGAACCTCATTGGTTCTTGCTGAAGGCCAAATGTGGCTGCGTAACACATGAGAATGAACCTCATTGGTTCTTGCTGAAGCTTAAACGCGCTGCGTAACACAAGAATGAACCTCATTGGTTCTTGCTGAAGCCCAAATGTGCTGCGTAACATGAGAATGAACCTCATTGGTTCTTGCTGAAGCTTAAACGCGCTGCGTAACACATGAGAATGAACCTCATTGGTTCTTGCTGAAGACCAAATGTGTGCTGCGTAACACATGAGAATGAACCTCATTGGTTCTTGCTGAAGACCAAATGTGTGCTGCGTAACACATGAGAATGAACCTCATTGGTTCTTGCTGAAGCTTAAACGCACTGCATAACACAAGAATGAACCTCATTGGTTCTTGCTGAAGGCCAAATGTGGCTGCGTAACACATGAGAATGAACCTCATTGGTTCTTGCTGAAGCTTAAACACGCTGCGTAACACAAGAATGAACCTCATTGGTTCTTGCTGAAGACCAAATGTGCTGCGTAACACATGAGAATTAACCTCATTGGTTCTTGCTGAAGCTTAAACGCGCTGCGTAACACATGAGAATGAACCTCATTGGTTCTTGCTGAAGACCAAATGTGCTGCGTAACACATGAGAATGAACCTCATTGGTTCTTGCTGAAGGCCAAATGTGCTGCGTAACACATGAGAATGAACCTCATTGGTTCTTGCTGAAGCTTAAACGCGCTGCGTAACACATGAGAATGAACCTCATTGGTTCTTGCTGAAGCTAAAATGTGCTGCGTAACACGAGAATGAACCTCATTGGTTCTTGAGGAAGATAAAATGTGCTGCGTAACACGAGAATGAACCTCATTGGTTCTTGCTGAAGATAAAATGTGCTGCGTAACACGAGAATGAACCTCATTGGTTCTTGCTGAAGCTAAAATGTGCTGCATAACACATGAGAATGAACCTCATTGGTTCTTGCTGAAGATAAAATGTGCTGCGTAACACAGGAGAATGAACCTCATTGGTTCTTGCTGAAGATAAAATGTGCTGCGTAACACGAGAATGAACCTCATTGGTTCTTGCTGAAGATAAAATGTGCTGCGTAACACGAGAATGAACCTCATTGGTTCTTGCTGAAGCTAAAATGTGCTGCGTAACACGAGAATGAACCTCATTGGTTCTTGCTGAAGATAAAATGTGCTGCGTAACACGAGAATGAACCTCATTGGTTCTTGCTGAAGATAAAATGTGCTGCGTAACACGAGAATGAACCTCATTGGTTCTTGCTGAAGCTAAAATGTGCTGCATAACACAGGAGAACGAACCTCATTGGTTCTTGCTGAAGATAAAATGTGCTGCATAACACAGGAGAATGAACCTCATTGGTTCTTGCTGAAGCTAAAATGTGCTGCGTAACACGAGAATGAACCTCATTGGTTCTTGCTGAAGATAAAATGTGCTGCGTAACACGAGAATGAACCTCATTGGTTCTTGCTGAAGATAAAATGTGCTGCGTAACACGAGAATGAACCTCATTGGTTCTTGCTGAAGCTAAAATGTGCTGCATAACACAGGAGAACGAACCTCATTGGTTCTTGCTGAAGATAAAATGTGCTGCATAACACAGGAGAATGAACCTCATTGGTTCTTGGTGAAGATAAAATGTGCTGCGTAACACGAGAATGAACCTCATTGGTTCTTGCTGAAGGTCAAATGTGCTGCATAACATGAGAATGAACCTCATTGGTTCTTGCTGAAGCTTAAATGTGCTGCGTAACACGAGAATGAACCTCATTGGTTCTTGCTGAAGGCCAAATGTGGCTGCGTAACACATGAGAATGAACCTCATTGGTTCTTGCTGAAGCTTAAACGCGCTGCGTAACACAAGAATGAACCTCATTGGTTCTTGCTGAAGCCCAAATGTGCTGCGTAACATGAGAATGAACCTCATTGGTTCTTGCTGAAGCTTAAACGCGCTGCGTAACACATGAGAATGAACCTCATTGGTTCTTGCTGAAGACCAAATGTGTGCTGCGTAACACATGAGAATGAACCTCATTGGTTCTTGCTGAAGACCAAATGTGTGCTGCGTAACACATGAGAATGAACCTCATTGGTTCTTGCTGAAGCTTAAACGCACTGCATAACACAAGAATGAACCTCATTGGTTCTTGCTGAAGGCCAAATGTGGCTGCGTAACACATGAGAATGAACCTCATTGGTTCTTGCTGAAGCTTAAACACGCTGCGTAACACAAGAATGAACCTCATTGGTTCTTGCTGAAGACCAAATGTGCTGCGTAACACATGAGAATTAACCTCATTGGTTCTTGCTGAAGCTTAAACGCGCTGCGTAACACATGAGAATGAACCTCATTGGTTCTTGCTGAAGACCAAATGTGCTGCGTAACACATGAGAATGAACCTCATTGGTTCTTGCTGAAGGCCAAATGTGCTGCGTAACACATGAGAATGAACCTCATTGGTTCTTGCTGAAGCTTAAACGCGCTGCGTAACACATGAGAATGAACCTCATTGGTTCTTGCTGAAGCTAAAATGTGCTGCGTAACACGAGAATGAACCTCATTGGTTCTTGAGGAAGATAAAATGTGCTGCGTAACACGAGAATGAACCTCATTGGTTCTTGCTGAAGCTAAAATGTGCTGCATAACACATGAGAATGAACCTCATTGGTTCTTGCTGAAGATAAAATGTGCTGCGTAACACAGGAGAATGAACCTCATTGGTTCTTGCTGAAGATAAAATGTGCTGCGTAACACGAGAATGAACCTCATTGGTTCTTGCTGAAGCTTAAACGCGCTGCGTAACACATGAGAATGAACCTCATTGGTTCTTGCTGAAGACCAAATGTGCTGCGTAACACATGAGAATGAACCTCATTGGTTCTTGCTGAAGGCCAAATGTGCTGCGTAACACATGAGAATGAACCTCATTGGTTCTTGCTGAAGCTTAAACGCGCTGCGTAACACATGAGAATGAACCTCATTGGTTCTTGCTGAAGCTAAAATGTGCTGCGTAACACGAGAATGAACCTCATTGGTTCTTGAGGAAGATAAAATGTGCTGCGTAACACGAGAATGAACCTCATTGGTTCTTGCTGAAGCTAAAATGTGCTGCATAACACATGAGAATGAACCTCATTGGTTCTTGCTGAAGATAAAATGTGCTGCGTAACACAGGAGAATGAACCTCATTGGTTCTTGCTGAAGATAAAATGTGCTGCGTAACACGAGAATGAACCTCATTGGTTCTTGCTGAAGATAAAATGTGCTGCGTAACACGAGAATGAACCTCATTGGTTCTTGCTGAAGCTAAAATGTGCTGCGTAACACGAGAATGAACCTCATTGGTTCTTGCTGAAGATAAAATGTGCTGCGTAACACGAGAATGAACCTCATTGGTTCTTGCTGAAGATAAAATGTGCTGCGTAACACGAGAATGAACCTCATTGGTTCTTGCTGAAGCTAAAATGTGCTGCATAACACAGGAGAACGAACCTCATTGGTTCTTGCTGAAGATAAAATGTGCTGCATAACACAGGAGAATGAACCTCATTGGTTCTTGCTGAAGATAAAATGTGCTGCGTAACACGAGAATGAACCTCATTGGTTCTTGCTGAAGGTCAAATGTGCTGCATAACATGAGAATGAACCTCATTGGTTCTTGCTGAAGCTTAAATGTGCTGCGTAACACGAGAATGAACCTCATTGGTTCTTGCTGAAGGCCAAATGTGGCTGCGTAACACATGAGAATGAACCTCATTGGTTCTTGCTGAAGCTTAAACGCGCTGCGTAACACAAGAATGAACCTCATTGGTTCTTGCTGAAGCCCAAATGTGCTGCGTAACATGAGAATGAACCTCATTGGTTCTTGCTGAAGCTTAAACGCGCTGCGTAACACATGAGAATGAACCTCATTGGTTCTTGCTGAAGACCAAATGTGTGCTGCGTAACACATGAGAATGAACCTCATTGGTTCTTGCTGAAGACCAAATGTGTGCTGCGTAACACATGAGAATGAACCTCATTGGTTCTTGCTGAAGCTTAAACGCACTGCATAACACAAGAATGAACCTCATTGGTTCTTGCTGAAGGCCAAATGTGGCTGCGTAACACATGAGAATGAACCTCATTGGTTCTTGCTGAAGCTTAAACACGCTGCGTAACACAAGAATGAACCTCATTGGTTCTTGCTGAAGACCAAATGTGCTGCGTAACACATGAGAATTAACCTCATTGGTTCTTGCTGAAGCTTAAACGCGCTGCGTAACACATGAGAATGAACCTCATTGGTTCTTGCTGAAGCTAAAATGTGCTGCGTAACACATGAGAATGAACCTCATTGGTTCTTGCTGAAGCTTAAACACGCTGCGTAACACATGAGAATGAACCTCATTGGTTCTTGCTGAAGCTAAAATGTGCTGCGTAACACGAGAATGAACCTCATTGGTTCTTGCTGAAGATAAAATGTGCTGCGTAACACGAGAATGAACCTCATTGGTTCTTGCTGAAGATAAAATGTGCTGCGTAACACGAGAATGAACCTCATTGGTTCTTGCTGAAGATAAAATGTGCTGCGTAACATGAGAATGAACCTCATTGGTTCTTGCTGAAGCTAAAATGTGCTGCATAACACATGAGAATGAACCTCATTGGTTCTTGCTGAAGATAAAATGTGCTGCATAACACAGGAGAATGAACCTCATTGGTTCTTGCTGAAGATAAAATGTGCTGCGTAACACGAGAATGAACCTCATTGGTTCTTGCTGAAGATAAAATGTGCTGCGTAACACGAGAATGAACCTCATTGGTTCTTGCTGAAGCTAAAATGTGCTGCGTAACACGAGAATGAACCTCATTGGTTCTTGCTGAAGATAAAATGTGCTGCGTAACACGAGAATGAACCTCATTGGTTCTTGCTGAAGATAAAATGTGCTGCGTAACACGAGAATGAACCTCATTGGTTCTTGCTGAAGCTAAAATGTGCTGCATAACACATGAGAACGAACCTCATTGGTTCTTGCTGAAGATAAAATGTGCTGCGTAACATGAGAATGAACCTCATTGGTTCTTGCTGAAGGTCAAATGTGCTGCATAACATGAGAATGAACCTCATTGGTTCTTGCTGAAGCTTAAATGTGCTGCGTAACACGAGAATGAACCTCATTGGTTCTTGCTGAAGCTTAAATGTGCTGCGTAACACGAGAATGAACCTCATTGGTTCTTGCTGAAGGCCAAATGTGGCTGCGTAACACATGAGAATGAACCTCATTGGTTCTTGCTGAAGCTTAAACGCGCTGCGTAACACAAGAATGAACCTAATTGGTTCTTGCTGAAGCCCAAATGTGCTGCGTAACATGAGAATTAACCTCATTGGTTCTTGCTGAAGCTTAAACGCGCTGCGTAACACAAGAATGAACCTCATTGGTTCTTGCTGAAGCTTAAATGTGCTGCGTAACACGAGAATGAACCTCATTGGTTCTTGCTGAAGATAAAATGTGCTGCGTAACACGAGAATGAACCTCATTGGTTCTTGCTGAAGATAAAATGTGCTGCGTAACACGAGAATGAACCTCATTGGTTCTTGCTGAAGCTAAAATGTGCTGCATAACACATGAGAATGAACCTCATTGGTTCTTGCTGAAGATAAAATGTGCTGCATAACACAGGAGAATGAACCTCATTGGTTCTTGCTGAAGATAAAATGTGCTGCGTAACACGAGAATGAACCTCATTGGTTCTTGCTGAAGATAAAATGTGCTGCGTAACACGAGAATGAACCTCATTGGTTCTTGCTGAAGCTAAAATGTGCTGCGTAACACGAGAATGAACCTCATTGGTTCTTGCTGAAGATAAAATGTGCTGCGTAACACGAGAATGAACCTCATTGGTTCTTGCTGAAGATAAAATGTGCTGCGTAACACGAGAATGAACCTCATTGGTTCTTGCTGAAGCTAAAATGTGCTGCATAACACATGAGAACGAACCTCATTGGTTCTTGCTGAAGATAAAATGTGCTGCATAACACAGGAGAATGAACCTCATTGGTTCTTGCTGAAGATAAAATGTGCTGCGTAACACGAGAATGAACCTCATTGGTTCTTGCTGAAGGCCAAATGTGCTGCATAACATGAGAATGAACCTCATTGGTTCTTGCTGAAGCTTAAATGTGCTGCGTAACACGAGAATGAACCTCATTGGTTCTTGCTGAAGCTTAAATGTGCTGCGTAACACGAGAATGAACCTCATTGGTTCTTGCTGAAGGCCAAATGTGGCTGCGTAACACATGAGAATGAACCTCATTGGTTCTTGCTGAAGCTTAAACGCGCTGCGTAACACAAGAATGAACCTCATTGGTTCTTGCTGAAGCTTAAACGCGCTGCGTAACACAAGAATGAACCTAATTGGTTCTTGCTGAAGCCCAAATGTGCTGCGTAACATGAGAATTAACCTCATTGGTTCTTGCTGAAGCTTAAACGCGCTGCGTAACACAAGAATGAACCTCATTGGTTCTTGCTGAAGCTTAAATGTGCTGCGTAACACGAGAATTAACCTCATTGGTTCTTGCTGAAGGCCAAATGTGGCTGCGTAACACATGAGAATGAACCTCATTGGTTCTTGCTGAAGCTTAAACGCGCTGCGTAACACAAGAATGAACCTCATTGGTTCTTGCTGAAGGCCAAATGTGTGCTGCGTAACACATGAGAATGAACCTCATTGGTTCTTGCTGAAGCTTAAACGCGCTGCGTAACACAAGAATGAACCTCATTGGTTCTTGCTGAAGGTCAAATGTGTGCTGCGTAACACATGAGAATGAACCTCATTGGTTCTTGCTGAAGGCCAAATGTGCTGCGTAACACATGAGAATGAACCTCATTGGTTCTTGCTGAAGGTCAAATGTGCTGCGTAACACATGAGAATGAACCTCATTGGTTCTTGCTGAAGCTTAAACGCGCTGCGTAACACATGAGAATGAACCTCATTGGTTCTTGCTGAAGCTTAAATGTGCTGCGTAACACGAGAATGAACCTCATTGGTTCTTGCTGAAGGTCAAATGTGCGGCGTAACACATGAGAATGAACCTCATTGGTTCTTGCTGAAGCTTAAACGCGCTGCATAACACAAGAATGAACCTCATTGGTACTTGCTGAAGGCCAAATGTGGCTGCGTAACACATGAGAATGAACCTCATTGGTTCTTGCTGAAGCTTAAACGCGCTGCATAACACAAGAATGAACCTCATTGGTTCTTGCTGAAGGCCAAATGTGGCTGCGTAACACATGAGAATGAACCTCAGTGGTTCTTGCTGAAGCTTAAACGCGCTGCGTAACACAGGAATGAACCTCATTGGTTCTTGGTGAAGACCAAATGTGCTGCGTAACACATGAGAATGAACCTCATTGGTTCTTGCTGAAGACCAAATGTGCTGCGTAACACATGAGAATGAACCTCATTGGTTCTTGCTGAAGGCCAAATGTGCTGCGTAACACAAGAATGAACCTCATATGTTCTTGCTGAAGGCCAAATGTGCTGCGTAACACATGAGAATGAACCTCATTGGTTGTTGCTGAAGGTCAAATGTGCTGCGTAACACATGAGAATGAACCTCATTGGTTCTTGCTGAAGGTCAAATGTGCTGCGTAACACATGAGAATGAACCTCATTGGTTCTTGCTGAAGGTCAAATGTGCTGCGTAACACATGAGAATGAACCTCATTGGTTCTTGCTGAAGCTTAAACGCGCTGCGTAACACATGAGAATGAACCTCATTGGTTCTTGCTGAAGCTTAAACGCGCTGCGTAACACATGAGAATGAACCTCATTGGTTCTTGCTGAAGCTTAAATGTGCTGCGTAACACGAGAATGAACCTCATTGGTTCTTGCTGAAGGTCAAATGTGCAGCGTAACACATGAGAATGAACCTCATTGGTTCTTGCTGAAGCTTAAACGCGCTGCATAACACAAGAATGAACCTCATTGGTACTTGCTGAAGGCCAAATGTGGCTGCGTAACACATGAGAATGAACCTCATTGGTTCTTGCTGAAGCTTAAACGCGCTGCATAACACAAGAATGAACCTCATTGGTTCTTGCTGAAGGCCAAATGTGGCTGCGTAACACATGAGAATGAACCTCAGTGGTTCTTGCTGAAGCTTAAACGCGCTGCGTAACACAGGAATGAACCTCATTGGTTCTTGGTGAAGACCAAATGTGCTGCGTAACACATGAGAATGAACCTCATTGGTTCTTGCTGAAGACCAAATGTGCTGCGTAACACATGAGAATGAACCTCATTGGTTCTTGCTGAAGCTTAAACGCGCTGCGTAACACATGAGAATGAACCTCATTGGTTCTTGCTGAAGACCAAATGTGCTGCGTAACACATGAGAATGAACCTCATTGGTTCTTGCTGAAGGCCAAATGTGCTGCGTAACACATGAGAATGAACCTCATTGGTTGTTGCTGAAGGTCAAATGTGCTGCGTAACACATGAGAATGAACCTCATTGGTTCTTGCTGAAGGTCAAATGTGCTGCGTAACACATGAGAATGAACCTCATTGGTTCTTGCTGAAGGTCAAATGTGCTGCGTAACACACGAGAATGAACCTCATTGGTTCTTGCTGAAGCCCAAACATGCTGCGTAACATGAGAATGAACCTCATTGGATATTGCAGAAGCTAAAATGTGCTGCGTAACACATGAGAATGAACTTCACTGGTTCTCGCATGTCAAGCGAACATGCTTGAGCTTCCATTTACCACAACTGATGTATGAGTTGATGAATGTTTTTTATGTGAATAAAAGTCAAAGTGGTAGTTGCGTAGACTGTCAATAGAGGGACAGAAAGCCCTCAGATTTCAGCAAAAAGATCTTCATTTGTGTTCCGAAGATGAACGAAAGTCTTACAGGTTTGGAACGACATGAGGGTGAGTAATTAATGACAGAATGTTCATTTTTGGGTGAACTAATCCTTAACTAATTTGGGTGAAGTATTTTAGCAGTGTTTGCAGTTTAATTTAATATCAGGAAATATCAGAACTCAAAAGAAAGTTTACAGTACTTACATTGTATAAATATTAGTTTTTAAACATAAATGGTTCAAGGTAATCAGTTTCCCCAAATGACATTATTTAACATACTGTACTGTAGATAACAGTAGAACTGCAAATTAAAGTAAACTATACTGACAATCCCTGCTGCCAGATTTGTGTCTAAGAATTTCTACAAGGCATAAAACAAGCATTGATTCATTACACATACTTCCTAGAATTTCTTTATCAGAATAAATCTAAAGTGTAAGGCAATGAATTTCAAGAGCATACTCGTTGAACCTAGAGTGTGAGGAACATCTGGACCCTGACTTACGCACAACACACTGGTTCCCCCCAGGCAGAGTCTTCCAGCCTGGACAACAGTAGGACTGCAGACGAGATCCACACACATTAGGTCTGCAAAACACAATGATGAGCTTCAAGATCAAACTCACCTACATAATACATGTAAAGTGAAAGCTAGTAGACAAAGCAGTGGAATAAATCTGCACACACAAACAATTACAAAGCGTGTCTAAAAGTTCACAGTGAAACTGTTCAACACATGCTTCTGTAATAACATGTGTCTCATTCAGAACAGCCCACATATCACAGCCTTAAACTAATAAAAGCAGCATTAGTTGGGATGTGTGTGTAAGACTCACCCTCTCAGAGAATCTTGTTTTCCCCGTCTCTGGGATCCATCCATATGAACAGTCTCTTTTCCATGAATTCCTGAGATTTTCCCCATTAAAACTCCCAGTAGAGCAACAAATCCAACTAAACACCTCAGATCCCCTTTAGATGTCATGATAGATCCAGTGAAACTTTACAGTCAGTTAGTCTAGGAGATGAATGGAAAATCATAACAGGTCCTTTTTTTTTTTTCTTGAAATGTAAAGCTGTAAGATAAAGAGCTGAACTGAAGCGCAGGAGAGCAGCTTGTGGAGGAGAGGATGACACGTTTGTAAGGGTGATTTATAAAGTCGTGACGGCAGCACTGGTCTACCTATCGAATAATACGACTGGACCTTTTACAGTCTATGGGCTGGACTGTCTGCAATTCAGGCGCGAAACCTGAGGAGACGTGAGAAAATGTGTGGATGAAAATCATCTCAAATTGTCATGTAGCTTTTAATGTAAATTGTCCGTCCTCGACATGATATGGACATTTTTCAGACTGATGACGCGTTTTAACCATAGACTGTAAACAAATATTTGAACGGTCAGCATATGCATGTTTTTTTTTATATTTCATTTTTATTATTACATACATTATTATTTTTTTACGTACATTTATAACACTATACTTAGTAGTATTATATTACCTTTGCATCCAATTACAAAAAAACGAGTTAACGCTGCTGTGAGGGTAACGTTAACGTATTTCTAGCGGCTGTGGGAGTGAAGGTAAAATAAAATAAAGTAAAAGGTAAAAGGACATATTTCTCTCTTCTGACTGCCGTTATCAATCTCTCTATATTTTTAACTCTTTTTGAAAGTTGTGAATTTGTGGAGTTTTATTTTGCTATTTGAGCAAATGAACACACAAAATATATTTAACGTAGTCTCTCATCGCTAAAGTAAATTTAACGTTACCTGACGACTTCCGCGCCGCAGTCACCACTCTTTCATAAGATCAAAAACTTATTTCCATTTTACTGTTATGTTGACTTGAGCATTACAAAAATCCTTTTACATGTAAAAGTAGAGTAACGTTACACACCACAACGATAACGATAATGGCACTGCTAATGAACGATAAACATTGACAGCCAATCAAAATCCATCCTGCTTACATAGCACGAGCATTTAAAGCGACAGACGACAAAACTGGCGCTGGTGTAGACGCTAATATAGTTATTGTTATCTAACTTTATAGTTATAGTTATTGGTGTTTACGGGCATTTAGATGGAATGACGATTAAACATTTGTCGGGACAGATGGCTAACCTGTTCAAAATGTGGCCTGTAAATTTCATAAATAAATCTATAGTCAATAAGTTAATTGTTAAAAATGTATTTAATTCAGTTTAAACAATTGTTTTCTGTATTTTCTGCTCATTGTATATGCATTACATAATATTCAGCAATATGCCTACACATACTCACATTCCTGTTTGCAACATTTGAACACGATGTGTAAGGTTATCACTGCCCCCTTGTGGTTAACAGCCTTTGCAAGTTTGTAAATAGTAAATGAACTGATTTCGCCGTTTATTGGATGATCACATCCAATCATCATGATCTAAGAGTTTCGTATAGCAGCATGGAAACACAGAAAGCATGCCAACTTTATTAAATCTAAGC
Source organism: Abramis brama (assembly GCF_963993115.1). Taxonomy (NCBI): domain Eukaryota; kingdom Metazoa; phylum Chordata; class Actinopteri; order Cypriniformes; family Leuciscidae; genus Abramis; species Abramis brama. The sequence continues at coordinate 1,082,231 of NC_139987.1, forward strand.
AAGTGAACGATAAAAAAGTTAACTTTATTATTATGTAAGTGAGATGCTAACAAATTAATAACAATTACACTTTGTCATACGTGCCAGAACAATCCATGAGGTTTTCCAGTGTCCAGCACTACAAACAAACAGACAGTATAACCTGGCCTTGAACTGGAAAGTGGACAGGATTAAAGCTACAAATATATAAAATAATCATATACTGTCCAATTACATTTAATTGAATTATTTACATTGTTGCATATAAATGAAAAGGCACAATTTTAGCTTGTTTATTGAGATTATAAAACCAATTCATAGAATCCATTAATAGAAGTCCTGCTGTAACAAACATATGAGACATGTGTTTGAAATAGAACAAGAGCAGATAATACTCATAAATGTTATATTATTATACATTAATAAGACAAGTAAACAATACTTTCTAACCACTTAACTCAGCTTGTAACTGACTATAGTAGTAATTTGTTTTCATTATCGATGTTAATGATATCCAAACAAAATCTTTCCAGTATATCTGGGCTCGGTACCCAATAGACACCTACTGGTTTAAAACTAGAACACTAAAAATTCACAAACAATTCATAAAAGGCTGACCGCTGTTCTGCCTATGTGGATTTACACTGTAGTAAATCCACTTCCAGAAACATGTCATCTAGTGATGTGGATGCGTTCCAAGCGCATCGTTTCACGGGTCACTGCATTTCCCACAATGCATCTACAGTCTCTTCTGGCCTGATACAATGTGTTGATATGTGTGTGCAGTGAGGGGGATGTAGGTTTTCTGCGAAGTGTCTAGGAAGTAGAGCGGCTGCTGGACTGTGTCGGGACTGAAGCCCTGCTGGACCAGTCTTCCCTTCTGCTGCTTGAACGTGTCCGTCACGTCTAAGGAAGTCTGCAGGACAAAAAGCAGGAAAAGCACATAAAGACTCAAGGCAATGGATGAATGTGTAAAAGCACACATGTAGGGTGCGGTTTCTTCCAGGAACTTGAGTCGTACATCACTCAGTGCTGCACTATTCTGTTCTTACAACACAGATTTGGATCCATTGCTTCTGTGAAGAGCGCTATTCCAATGAACTCAAATTACATCGTGACATCTCAGTATTGGATTTGCTGATGCATGTCGTTGTTAAAGATGCTCTTATACTGTAGTAGTGCATTAGGGCCAGTCCACTTTTTCCAGAAGTATTTCTTCCAATCAGTCTTTCCCATAGGGATTTTAAAAAAAAGTCTTCGATACCAAGCCAACCAGTACGAGCTGAATCACAGCATTACCAAGGTTTTTTCGAAGCAAAAAAGTGCGTTAAAAAAGTTACCTTTGAGGGTAAGAACTACAATCCCATGAAGCATTGGGAACAACAAAATCAAATTAAAAACGATGCAGAAATATACAACTATTTATTTAAAGTTGAATATATCTATAGAAACAATATTTGTTATTACATACAAACACTACATTTTTTGAGAGCGTAGGGAGGCGTATTTGGATTACGTCATTTGGATTACGTGATTAACGTATGTGATATGAACTTACGTGATTAATGACGTCATTACGCTTCATGACAGTGTTTTTTTATATATATAAAAAATCTTAAACAAATACATGCACCATCAGTTTAACAACCATGAAGCTCAAAAAAGGTCTTTAAAGGCTTAGAAGTTATCGTTTTTACTTCCTTAACCGAACCGTTACACTATTTGTTTGTTTCGATTCTCTGATCAGTGGAGTTTTTCACCAGGAAATCAGCTGTTAAACATGATTTAAAAAATAAACTGAAATAATCCAGACTGACTGCTTCAACAAAAGCATAAACTATCAATTAATAAGCTCACAGTATGTTGCACTTTACCACAGCACTGCTTGATCCTGATTAGTTGACAGCCAAAGGTGTCTGATTACTTTTTAATAGCTGAATGACAACGTAAAATGTCAAAGAAATGACTCTGGCTGGGTGACTCTTCCAGAATAATGTCAAAAAAAGAAAAAACTCAATTATTCCTTGCATATCCCAGTTTAACACAGTCAATATAAGTAGTTAGACGTCCTCTGCACTAAAAACCGAAGTGTCCCTTGTCCTGTGTCCATCCTGGTGTTAGACGCTTTTGGTGATCAAATTACAAGTGGTCAACACTAAATGCATTTTCTGACCATAAATGGTCACAGAAGACTTTAAGATTCATGTTTATACCAAATGGAAACAATTTCAAAACTTTGTATACTCCTATACGGTGACGTGTACTATAAAGCAAATCTCAACTGCTTGATTGCTTGTAAATCACAAAATGTAAACTATATTACCAGCCAGCTCTAATCTGTGAAATGCAACTTTAATACTCAAAGATACTAACATATTATAAACATTAACATCATGATTTTCAGAAAAGCTGCTTTGAAACTGTGTGTATTGTGAAAATCACTATATAAATAAATTTGACTTGACTTGAGTGGCCTGACATGTCAACTTCTGCTTCAACCACTGATGAGAAAATATAATAATCATGAAGGTTCAGACAAACAGCACAGGTAAACAGAAAAGCAGGAGAGAGAGAGAGAGAGAGCGAGAGATACCTGAACTCTTAGAAACCAGGGCCATGCGTACGGAGGGAGTGTGTGGACCAGATGACTGTAGAGTCTCTCTCCATCCAATTCATGATCATCCTTCAGGACAACAGCAGCCATTCCCACTCGACCCTCGTATCCTGCAGGAACATCAGACTTCATTCACACGAGCTCCAGTGACACAACACTGTTAGATGAAACCACTGTCCTTCTCACTTCAAACACTGGACTCTTGTCAAGTGTAATTAGTGCTTCTAAAGTCCAAGTTTATTTAATAATCATTTAAAACATGATTTAATAAATACAAGCAAAGTAAACACTACAGAACAGCTCCTGTTAGTCTGTCTATCAGCTATCCTGAGCCTGAGATGATCGTCACCTGGTACAGTGACCCCGTACACACTGACGTCCAGAAGGAAGTCCAGACCGCCCAGCACTTCAGACACCTCAGTGGTAGACACGTTTTCTCCTTTCCACCTGCAAACCAACCAAGAACATGATCCATGACATGGTCAGGGTGTAAAAAAACACACAGAAAGGCCAAAATGATCCCCTATGGCTCTCTGAGGATGTGAAAGCGAAAGGCCCGTTCACACCAAGGACGATAACTATAACAATAATGATAAAGTTACAGTTCTAAAACTTGTTTTGAATATAAGAATAGCAGAGTCCATAGCACAACTATAACGGCACAATTTTTTTTCCAGCTGATGAGCGATAAAAACATTGACGGCCAATCAAAAATCGGTCCTGGTTTAAAGAGCTCGAGCATCAGATGATAAACCTGCAGCATGCGCTTAGAATAAACACAACGGTATTGTCCGCTGGTGTGGACGCTAATATAGTTATCTTTATATTTATCATTGTGTGAACAGGGCTTAAGAACAGAGGAAAAACAAGCCAAGAATTTAAAACAGGACCACAAATCATTCATATTGTGAGAACAGTCAATCATATCCCTTCCTGTACTGGAGTAATTTCGCCTATACACAATGAGGAATTACTTTATTATATGTTGCTCTTTGAGTTCTGTGAGAAGAAAAGGGCTGAGACCATCAAACTTTCAAGAATCAGCTGAAGACTTCACTAACCCACAACCATAAATGAAGAAACCTAGCAGAACTCTCCTCCTTTCTGCTTTACACTGGCATTAGTTTGGCTCTTATGACAACTGGCTTGTTTGTGGCGTTTCTCATTTTCTCATAATAGATGTAAATGTAGTCTCCATCTGTTGTGTATATTCTTATATGTGTGTGTCAAAAGTTCAGTCAATGTAAGAGCGCTCTGCTCAGAGAGGAAATCCCAAAGGACGAGCCGGAAGGAAATGCCCTGTGTTTGTGATTTTACTGCATGAAGGTTGTGCTTCTGGGCAGATCTTCAGAAGTCCCACCAAGTTAGTCTTGGCCAGACCCTCTGCCAGAGCCCTGAAGGGTTTAGATATATTCATACAGAATCCTATCAAAGATGATATTACGACTGGTGACCTCTTGCAGCTACAAGCCAGAATTAAATGCAGAGATTCCCAACATTATAGCCACATTTGCAAGCATGAGGGAAAAAACAGTGAACTAAAGACCTGAACGTGTCTCCAATCCTGTCTTTGAAGTAGACAAAGTCTCTGTGGTCCTGAAGCATCAGATCTCCTGTGTTGAAATACACGTCTCCCGTCTTGAAGACGTCCCGCAGCAGCTTCCTCTCAGACATGGCTTTATCACCGGCGTAGCCCAGGAAAGGGTTGGTGAACATCACTGGAGCCACCAGTAACCCTGCTTCCCCTGAAAACACACAAGTCTGGCCTGAGGATCACATGCACACTCTAAACAGATCAGAATTTATTCTTGGAACTTTTCATCATATATAATATAAAATCAGGGTTGACATTAACTTTTTTTGCTCACCAACCACTGTGGCTAGTGATTTTTGCAAAGTTATTAGCCACTCAGCATTTTCACTGGACATAATTTTGACTGATACCATGGGAAAAAACTGCCATATAGATATTTTGGTTACACTTTATTTTAAGGTGTCATTGTTACAGTATAATTATATATTTAAGTACTGAGTAATATTAATTAACTACATGTACTTACTATAGGGTTAGATTAGGGTTTGGTTATTTGCATGTAATTGTGCATAATTTACTGTTATTACTATGGTAAGTACATGTAACATATTTAACAAGGACACTGTAAAATAAAGTGTTACCGATATTTTTAATATTATCTCATAATTTGGAAGCAGGTTTATTAGGCTGCTGTCACTTTAAGACCTGACGCACCGACTGACTGTGTTTACATGAATACTCGACCGGCATTTTTACATTATTTTGTGCTTATTTTACTGTTTAAGCACAAAAGCCGCAAACAATAAGTAAATTTAGTACTGAGAGGCGGCTTTATGTGTGGGCACTTTGGGTGGGAGCACAAAATCTGATAACAAAAATCAGTATTTATGAGATTAAAACATTGCACTTAGTTTAATATTTCAGATGCCTTTTTAAAAGCCAATATATACATTATATATAAAATTCAACCCACCACACCACTGCTGAAACACACACACATTTGGCGGGTGTTAATGTCAAGCCCTGTATATATAATATTTTTTCCAACACAGCAAAAACATGACACTGTCGGGTAAAGCATACATAAGTTTACATAAAGGTACCATTCTTAATACTTTCCCATCCCAATGATCCGGCGTAGGTGATCCCGTTTCAGAGTCACGTAGCAGTTTTATAATTGATATGGTCCATATATGTCTGCTCTTAAAATGTGAAGTATAATAACAATTAAAAATATACTGACCTCACCTTTACTCACTTTAATGCAGTGTCCTGAATCTGTCCGTATGGGCTCATACGTTTGTGGATCACATTTTAAAAACTCAAAAGGCAGACTGAGCTGGAATAAATCAAAGAAAAGAGCTACATTACATCAGAAAGTACATTCACATTTCTGAATGAACTGCAATTCATCTTTGAATCTCATTTATTACACATCATTCAAACTCAATGTTACTGGAGAGTTGGATTAGTAAACCTCAAATCGGAAAAAAACAGACCTTATTAAAATAACTGGCTCGTCCAATTGGTCCAATTTCATCTGTGTAATTAACAAAGCCAATACTGGCCTCCGTCAAACCATAAGCTTCGCGAATTTGGATTTTTCCAAAACGTCTGACAAACTCCTTCCAGACATCAGCTCTAAGTCCACTTCCAGCGGCGAGGCGAACTTTATGAGATGCTTCCTCGTCAGTCTGTCAACAAATAAAGCAAAATCTTAATGTTATCTACATCAACACAATGAAATGTTGTCTTTGACAAAACAATGTCAACTAGAAACAAAACCCCTAAAAATGCAGTACATATTTTAGCATGAAGTACAAACTTTAGTACCTTCGGTTGATTGACCAAATATCGACAGAGTTCTCCAATATACTGAAACACAGTAATATCATACTTCAGACAGTCCTTCCAAAACTGGCTGGCAGAGAACTTCCTCTTCAAAACACACGTCGCCCCTGAAACACAATGCTCCATGTTAGGATAAGGATTACACTTGCAGGAACTGTTCACATTCAACTGCTTTCTTACACTAACAATATTTATATGGAAGCCATACAGACAGTTGTGATTTGTCCCTGTGTTAGTGAGCTCATACCCAACTCGATGCATCCACCGATGCCGAGCAGCGAGGCAGACATGTGGTAGAGCGGCAGCGTCAGGTAGACTCGGTCACTGGCACGAGCGCCACACAAGCGGAGGAAGGCCATACACATCACAGCTTTGATGTGACTGATTCGAGCAGCTTTCGGCAGTCCTGAGAACCAGAGAAAAACAGGAGACCGTCAGTGCAACAGACGAGCCTGGGGCAAAATAAAGACTGAAACATTCCCGTGTTTAGGCAGACGTGTAGTGTACATTATCACCTACTCCATATGTGCTCACAATCAACCACTCCACACCTCAGAGTAGAGTAGAGTAGAGTAGAGTAGAGTAGAGTAGAGTAGAGTAGAGTAGAGTAGAGTAGAGTAGAGTAGAGTAGAGAGAACAGAATAGAATAGAATAGTCATTGCCACATGACTGGTCTGGTAGAAATTGCTGTTCATTAATTTACAGTGAAGGATCTGAAGCATTTTTCTGACTGAATTCCTTTGGTTCTTCTGACAGCTGTGCATGAGTTCCTGTTTTGTCGTGAATAGTGAAGCTGCCCATTGTTCTTTAGAAAAATCCTCCAGGTCCTGCAGATTCTTTGGTTTTATTGGGTTTCAATGGGGACATTTTTGTCCTTAAGGTCCTGAGTGTAACTATTTTGTGTACCTAGTAAGGGTTTAACAATATAAATCGCAATACAAAATGTATCATGGATAGTGACAATATGTATTGTGTATAGCTCACCCAAAATAAAAATTACTGTGCATGTTTTAGTATCAGTACTACATTAAACTACTATATATAATGTTGAATATAATGTAAAATAATGCAATGGGGGAATATTTGTAGGTCCTGAAAATGCCAGATATCTGATGTTACCAGTAAAAGTGGACTACATTATTATAAATATATCTAGTCAGTGACAGAGAACAAGCATATTCACTTAAAATAATTCTGTATTTTCAGCTTCAGAATCATGGATACTGTTATTCTGGCGTCTCTATTGTCCTGTGAATTGGGTTTTCACCACCACCAAGTCCAAGCCTAAGCCTATTCATTTACACACACAATGTAATATCAAATTTAGCATTTTAAATCAACAGTACATTTTTTGTTAACCTTTTATCATATGCCTTGGAGTATCGCAATAATATCGTATCGTGAGTTCAGTATCATATGTATCGAATCGTGACAATATAGTATCGTTACACCCCTAGTACCTAGTGTAAAATAGTTTTATTAAAAGGAAATGGCAGTGAAATAGTAGAATTCCAATAAAAATACAAACAAAATTTATGCATTTGGAATCTCTAACATAGGCAAAATGATAAAAAAAAAAAAAAAAATGAAAAATACAAAAATGTCCATAAGGACGTACAAGGGTTAAATGTCATAGTTGAACTAAGGCCTAATCCTGGCTTAATCAAAGACTGTCTGTGAAACGTCTCGGTTACGCATGTAACCCTCATTCCCTGAAGGAGGGAACGGAGACGTAGTCGACGTATTGACTGATTGGGATCACGCTTAGAGAGCCTGTCATCTTCGAGTATTGTTAAAACGAGCCAAAGCACGCTCCAACCCGCAGCACGGGTATAAATACGGAAGTGGACGCACGCACCAGTTGTTTTTCGCTGAGGAGCCGAGCAGAGCCCGGTGTCAGTGGTGGACCAGCAATAGTGGCGATGGGACTACGTCTCTGTTCCCTCCTTAAGGGAACGAGGGTTACATACGTAACCGAGACGTTCCCTTTCAGTTCGGTCACGTTCAGCGTAGTCGACATACTGACTGATTGGGATCCCCATTAAAACACCACTAGTGCTGCCACCTTCCAGTGCCTAGACCAATAGCCTCCTGCTCCCCCCGCATTATTGAGGCGGAGATAGGACAGGGCTTAGGCCGGGGAAGTCACTGCTGTTCCGCAAATCCCACTCAGTCAGACTTGGACAACACTGGGAAAGCTTGCCCAAAGCCACATCCTGCCTGTAGAGGTTACACATATGGAATAGGCGTTACCGGGTAGTACAACATATGGAATGTCAATGAGGTGGCTCCAGCCTATAACAGGGGGGAGAGACGCATCGGTCAGAGACAGCAGAGCAGGCTCTGCCAAGGGAAAGACACGGGCTCGCCGCAGGGAGGCGTACCGTGGAAGAATACACATATGGGATCGCCGTAAGGCAGAGTCCTGCACGGGTCCGATTTTGTAAATCCGCATCCGCCCGTACCCGCAGTGCTTCAAACCGCATCCGACCCGTTATCCGTCAACAGCACCAATTAAAATCCGCACCCGACCCGACCCGCTTAAAATAGAACCGACACCCGACCCGCACCCGAAATAAAATCAGTTTAGCCAATCACATTATATACACACTTACAAAAATGTTTATTGCCAGGTCATACAGAAGTTATAACGACAGTTAACACAAGGACAACTTCAGCCAAAGCTGTCAACAGGCCGGTACATGAAGAACATGGCTAACGTTACCACAAAACTGAGTAACAGACACGGCTACAACACTATATCTGCCACGCAATTTCGTCTAGCCTACATCTGACAATTTTGGGTTCAAACACTGCACACCACACATACTGAACAGTGTTAAATCTGAAAAATACTGTTCGATAGAACTGCTTGGTTTGTTACCACAGTTATCTGCGTGCTTCCTCAGCGATGAAGTTCCACATTTGCGGCTATCCAACACGAAAATGCATGCAGCAAAGCCTTTCACAATATTGTTTTCTTCAGATAACTCCAAATTTCTCCCACACACTGGACTTGACTTTTGATGACGTATTGTCGAAAACTTTACAATCTCCAGACCACTAGCTATTCTTTTCTTCAACTCCTCAGCATCCATCTCGACGACTGCAGATCGCGCGCGCGGTTATGAGGAATTTTTAAAAGTGAAAGTAGCCTAGTAGCCAAGGTAACGTTATAGATCCTGGTAGGGCGTGGCGCGTGGGCACAAATAAACTGATGTGGATTTTAAATTATTTTATCAACTTGAAATACAGAAATATTTTTGTAGATATGTTCCAAAAAATATGCATATATTTTTACGTTTGCACGTGATCGTTTTAAACCCGTGTTTAGACCCGTGTTTCCCCCGTGTCCGACCCGACCCGCACCCGTATCCGACACAGTTGGATATTTTTCACCCGTTTGAGCAAAATTTGCGGGTACTCGAACCCGTGCAGGACTCTACCGTAAGGATCACAACATATGGACCCAGCCTAGCACAGGTTCCACCAGTGCATACAAGTGTTAGACCTGGCATCGGACGCTCCGCCACGTCTGTTGCCCATGGGTGTGGAGGAACTCAACAGGGTTCGACAAAAGGGGAACTCTACTGGAGGAAGAATGGCGCACGTATCCAGTCCATAGGACGGGAATGTCACAGCAAGCCGACACTTCAAACAGGGCTTACAGTGTAACTGGCTTCTATGCGAAGGGAGCACACAGGAAGACACGTAGGCTATAGAACCTAGCTAACGTGTTTGGTGTCACCCAGCCCGCATCAGCGAGGCACACTGTGCCAACGCCCAGGAAGCAGCTACACTCCAAGTGGAGTGGTCTCGCAACCCAGGGGGCATGGTACATCTTGGGAATGACATGCCAAGATGATGGTATCCACTATCCAGTGGACCAACATCTGCTTGGAGACAGCCTTTCCCCTCTGCTGGTCTCCGTAACAGACAAAGAGCTGGTCTAAGGTCCAGAGGCTTTGCATTCTGTTCACATATAACTACAAGGAGCGGATGAGACAGAGAAAGCCAGGGCTGGGTCTGCCTCCTCCGGGCACAGCGTTTGCAGGCTCACCACCTGGTCCCGAAAGGGAGTGGTAGGAACCTTGGGCACATATCCAGGCCGGGGTCTCAGGATAACGTTTAGCCGGCCCGAAACCCAGGCTCGATTCGTCGACCGAAAATTCGTGCAGGTCCCCTATCCTCTTAAGAGAGGCCAAGAAAGCAGGAGAACTGTTTTTAAAGACAGGACTTTTAACTCAGCTGCCTGCAGTGCTCAAAGGGAGGTCTCTGCAGTGCGGTCAGCACCAGAGGTAAGTCCCAAGAGGGCATAAATGGGGCGCAAGGCGGATTCAGTCTCTTCGCTCCTCTCAGGAACCTGACAAAATTGTGCTTTCCCACAGATGTCTGATCCACATCATGATGTGCGTCAAATAGAGGCAACATACACTTTGAGGGTGGAGGAAGATAGCCCTCGCTCCAACCCATTGTGATGGATTTTTTAATTAATCAACTTTAATTAATAAACTAACATTTGTTTTTCTTGCAGGAACGACATTCATATGCTTTTAAATGTGTGTGTATAATTAACAATTAGGGAAGTGAAACTAGACAGATGACTAGTTCTCAAACCTTGTAATAAGTAATCACAAAATCAGAGTATTGCTTGTGCCAGTGACAGAAGGAAAAGGTTGAGGCTTTTGAACCAATTGAACCAATCATATTGAAGGTGAAATGTTAGTCTTATTTGTTTTCTCGATTCTATAAATCTGTTGTATCCGTGTTATCTGGTGGGATTCTCAATGGAATTTGTCTGAGATCCTCTGGCCTTGCTTCTTGGGAGATTCCCTGAGAACTGCTCGGGAAGATCTCCTGGCCGTGATTAAAGCATTTAAAGGACATTTGCTGAAGTCTGTTTGTCGATTATTCCTGCGCAGGAAGCTAGTTTAGGGAAGCAAGTTAGTTAGAGTAAGAAACTCGGCCAGTTGTCGACTGAAGACGCAAGAGTAGAGTATAAAGGTAGTGGGTGTCGATTAGGAGACGACCCCCAGTTAATAAGATCAAGACGCCCCAGATAGTTAGGTTTAGGGAAAAATCTACCACACCATCTTGCAGGAAAGAAAGCACGGAAGTGACCGAACATCTTCGGGGGTCTTCTCGGAGAAGAACACCACTCAACGAACAGGTTCCACTTCAGGGCGGAAGCATGCCTCGTAGAGGGTGCTCTCGCAGAAGTGATAGTATCTACAACTTTTTGTGTGGTAGATCACCTAGAACCTCCGCATCCCGTCCATTCGAGTTTTCTAGAGGTCTGGAGCATTAGTTTGGGGAACTAGGTCCGGTTGGGCCAATAAGGGGCAACTAGCAAGACCTGCTCCTCTTCCTCCCTGACTTTGTAGGCAATGGGAGTCCGGAGAGGCATACAAATGTATCTGTGCGGCCCCGAAGCTGTCCCAGACCAGCTGGACCGCCTGGGGATGGAGTCTCCACTCTCCCTGGGCCACAGGCTGTCATGAGGGCTCGTCAGAGGCACAATTGAGCAGGCCGGGAATATAAGTGGCATGAAGCGACCTCAGAAGCTTCTGACTCCATAGGAGGAGGTGGTGGGCGAGTTGCAACATGCGAGGGAAGCGTAACGCAATGGTCGCAATGTTGTCCGTATGGACCAGTACATGCTTGCCGAGCAGCGGCATTTTGAGGCGTCTCAAAGCAAGGTGCACTGCTAGCAACTCGAGGCAGCTGATGTTCTTATGCAGTTGGGGGCCCGTCCAGATCCCCATTACTGCTTGCCCGTTATACTTGGCCCCCCAGCCGGTGTTGGTGGACACTTGTTCTAGGGGCACTCAGGCCCGGAGAAACGAAGGTCTGATCTTGGGCTGAGGGCTTGGCGGCAGGCCGGGGTGACACGGAGTGTGCCGCTCTGCCACGGCCACCTCGGGACTCAGCGGTGAAGCCACTGCTGAAACGGTCTCATATGAAGCAAGCCGAGCAGCGTTATTGCGGCTAAGACTGCCATATGCCATATGCCCCAGGAGCCTCTGAAAAAGTTTCAGTGGACCACTGTTCTGCTCTTGACAGTATTCAAGCAGTTCAGCACCGATTGAACACGTTCCTCTGTGAGGTGTGATTGACTGTTGGACCGAGTCCAGATCCATACCGAGAAAAGATATCCTCTGCCTGGGGGCGAGCTTCGTGCCCCAGAGGGCGAGTTCGGGTGCAGAACACACCCATTAGCTCCATGAGTCCATGTCCATGAGTGCCTGGGCCTGGTGGACCTGGAGCAGCACCATGGCATGCAGAGAGGAAGCGGCTTGAAACTAGAAACGTGTCTGCTGCCGTCCTGAACTGTTATAGAGTAACAGCTGTTGGTGTTTTCTGTGTGTACTGCACCTGTAGTGCCAGATGTGAAGATGAACAAGAAGTTGGCCATGAGGTTTGGTGGGGGAGCGTCGAGCACAGGCTTCTCTGGTGAGGCCGAGTCCAGCTGGTCCAGCAGAGTCCTGATGTTCTTCAGTGAGGACCTCTCTGCTGCCACACACACATCTATCCCAGAGTCCATCAGCGTCGGCAGCACCTCCTCCAGAGACGCCATCAGGTCTGCAAGCACGGGACAAGATCAGGACATTATGTGGCTGCAGGAGCAAAGAGCCCTATATGTTATGTACAGAAGTTATTGTGCACATTTTATTGTGTGCTTATATTCTCACTAACAGTGTTAATTTTGTTGACGAATAATTTATCATTATTTTCGTCAACGACATTTTTTCACAGACGAAAACGAGACGATAACTAAATAAAAACTAGTTTTGAATGACAAAAACTATGACGAAAATCTATTGACATTTTCGTCAACGAATAAAAACTTAGACGAAAATGTTAGATAGTGAAGATTTGGGAAGCGATCCAGTCTGATGTCCTGCATTTGTGGTAGATGCGCACATTTGTACTGTGACGTGCTGATCTACCCAGCGGCACACGAGTTGGCATGCGCTGCATATCTCATAAAACGTTAAAACATGTAAACGTCTGGGAGAATGAGTAGATCTGAATAAGAGTGACGACGCAAAAAAGAGCTATATTCGGTAAGGTTTTCTGTGCGCACACACCCGACCCGAAGCGTGCAGCCATTCACATAGACACCTATACAGCGCGCGAGTACAGAATTGAGCTGTCTTTCGTGTCTGAATGGACAAATACACAAAACATTATGTCTAAATGTTCGTTTTGGAGAGTATTCATGTAAATGATGACGGTTATGTCTTAAACAGTTGTGAGTGTATCGCATGTGCATCAGTGCATTGGATCCGCATGTCATTGATCCGATGTCTTAAAGTGACAGTGGGTAATAAACCGAATGCGGTCTGTGTCCTTAATATTGATCAAGCAACAAAAGAAAAAGAGAAAAGCATTCACTGCTCGTTAATAGCTTTAATAAGGATTAATTATATTTAATTCATACAAATAAATATGTCTGCTTGAAAGAATAGAGAATGATGTATGCAAGTAGTTATAAAGAATTCATATATCATTCATTGAAAAAAAGACTGTGTTCTACTTTAGGAAAAGTGGTTTTATTTAATTTTAAGATTTTTTTTAAGTTACAGTAGTTAAATCTGTATCTGTATTGCACGTTCAAACTTTAAAATCATTCATATTAGCAGATTAATATATGTTTTCTCCGGGAGTATATGGGTTTGGAAATTTTAGAGAAATTCTAAATAAATGCATTTAAATTTAAACCCATTATATTTTATTCGACTAAATCTACTGTAGATTTAGTCGACTAAAATCTAATTGTATTTCGTCGACTAAAACTAGACTAAAACTAAAACAATTCAGATGACTAAAATATGACTAAAACTAAATGGCATTTTAGTCAAAAGACTATGACTAAAACTAAATCAAAATTTGCTGTCAAAATTAACACTGCTCACTAATTACCAACACAAACCAAATTATAGTACATTCACATCTTAAAATTGAATCGATCAGCGAGCATGTGTCGTAATTATGTGACATAATACTGAATACTGAGCCACAACTCTTTCATTTGACATATCCAATAATAATAATAATAATAATAATAATAATAATAACAATCAGTGCTGGCCTGGGTGGTAATTGATTACATGTAATCTGGATTACGTAATCAGATTCCAAAAATTAAGTATGTGTAATTAGATTATACTACATTTTAAAATACTCGTAATCAGACTACAGTTACTTTTTTATTTATTACATGATTATATGTTATTCTCACCGATCATTGAAAACTGAGAACCACACAGCATTTGATCACTGGAGTTAAAGAAATCATTTCACTTTTAAGAAGAGTCTAATCAACTCCTGACAAACACATTAATTATCATTTGAATTATCACTCAGTGAGTCATTTATCAATGTATTACTGTCTTTGGAAGGCTTTTGTCTTTCACACAAATTAAAATGTACGAATTCACATCATTTCATATTTACATGCAATTCCCCAAATTTTGTGTCAAGCTGAACGTCTTTGACCAAATACATTTACTTAGATTTTTAGACTTAGATTTACTTAGTATCCACTTAGATTTTACGTTATTAGGTCAATAATTAAATAAAGTCCAATAATAGAAAAGAAGTTCAAGGTTCTCCAATATCGGTTAATGGTCACATAACATGCAGGTAAACAAATACATTTTTTTTTTTTAAATAATCTTTAATAAGTGTTTTATTTAGATTTTTTAAATGATTTTCATTAAACTCATAAACCCCAGTCTGGGAAACCCTGACGAAACGTAATATTTAATACACATTTCGTTGATAAAGAATGGAATATATTTTCTTTATCTTTATCATTGCATTTTTATATTAATATGGTACAAGATTATCCTATTCAAAAAAAAAATCAATGTGATAAATGAGTTGGGTCAAAAATAAACTAAAAGTAATAAAAAAATAGTCAGATTATATTACTCTAAATGTTTAATTGTTTTGTCGTCCCTCAATCAATACTCCAGCAACCACAGAATAATTCAGCCTAGTTTTCAGACGCCAGATTTCTTTTGAAAGGGAAACTGAAAAAAATAAACAATACCAGCCTAAACAGCCTTCAGTTTGTTTGTTTGTTTGGGTTTGTTTTGTTTTTTAGCAATGTTCAGTCAGGCTTGGCTTTGTCAAAACATGGATTTCTTTGGTCAAACTTTTCTTGTTGTTTGTAAATTGTTTTAAAATCAAACAATACAAAATAAGCAACCAAAACAACTAGCATGAAGGCTATCATGACATAAGAGCTGTAGTAAAGCAACTCTGCGCTTCTACGACAGGATCAGACATGCTCATCTTCACTTCAGCTTGATGGGAAGAAGGCCAGTGAAATAAGGCAACGACTGAGGGGGAAAGGTCTCTATATATTGCAGTTATATAACTTAGCGTGATAATAACATATGTTGCTGACTCTGAGCTCCCTTTACAGTCAGTGGTGTTGCTTATACCCGAGCGTCGCGTCGCGTCGCGTCGCGTCGCTTACCTGAGCCGACGACGAGCGCTTTAGCACCACAGCTGTGCAGACAGTGCTGCAGAGACTGAGATTTGATGTTAAAGTTGAGAAACGCGACCTCACAGCCCAGCTTGCAGAGCCCGAACCAGACGCAGATGAAGTCCGGCTCGTTGTTCATGAGGAGCGCCACGACATCCCCGTGTTTCAGCCCGCAGTGAGACCTCAGCACGTCCGCGAATCTGTTACTGCGCACATCTGCGTCCCTGTACGAGAGCATCTGATCCTCGAACACGATGAACGGCTTCTGAGGGATGTTTCTGGCTTGAAGCTCAAAGCACTGGAGATATGTGACAACTCCGCGCTTCATCCTCGCCATCATCGCCTTCCCCACGCGCCGAACCCTCGCGTAATACAGCAAGTCTTCCCAGAAGTACGGGTAAAACTTCCTCTGGACGAGCAGAAGAGTGGCGATCCCGACAGCCAGAGTGCTGATGGCCCAGCTCATCATGATGCCTAACTTTCACACACACACTGATCATGAGGAGAAGAAGAACCGTGTGTGTTTGTGGAGCTGCTGGAATCTTCACCCCATACTTAAATACCCTCAGACGCGACTGCGCATGCGCAAGGCGTTATCATGAAACTATAAGTACATACTCTAGAGTCCAAGATATTCGCTTCTCTCCCACTTCAGGAAACAAATAATTGCAAATATCCTTAGGAAGTTTGGTTTAAGTCCATTAATAAGTTTGGTTTTGGTTTAAGTCCATAATCTGATAAGATGCTGTCTATATGTAAAGTAGCCTATAAGCCCAAAAGTGCATTGATAGGTATTGATTTCACTAGGTTGTGAGACTGCAATCTTATAGAGACACACAGAATTTACTTTCTTTTTTTGATGGATGCAATTTTTATTAAGATATAAAAATACTCTCTCTATATAAAAGTATAATTACTGTTGAATATAAAGTAAAGGCAGCAAACAGATTTTCACATCATAACCACGAGACGCACTATCATAAAACATGCCCAATTGTTTGTCTTACACGATTATAAAAGTATGACAATATGTACAAACAATAACTTTTGTATATAAATCATAAGTGCATTGTTAATGTTTTACTGACTAGGTATATTCACTTAATATTCATAAAATAAGTATGAATTTTGATCACTGATCAAAACAAGTTGTAATGTTTTTGAAATAGGTTTAAGTCTCTTAAGCCTGCATTTATTTAATCTAAGATACAGTAAAACATTAATATTGTAAAATATTATTATAATGTCAAATATCTGTTTTCTTTTTGAATATATATAGCCTACATGCATATCTCATTATTTGTGCAGTTTTCATTCCAGTCTTCAGAGTCTGATCAGTTATTATTGGTGCTGGTGGTTCTTATTATTATCAATGTTGAAAATGTTTGCTGCTATTTTTGTGGAGACGTGATTCAGGATTCTTTGATGAACAGAAAGTTCATGAACAGCATTTTGATAGAAATCTTTTGTAACATTACAAATGTCTTTATTGTCTCTTTTGTTAAATTGAATGCATCCTTGCAGAATAAAGGTATATATTTTTTTTAAATCTCACTTACCCAAAACTTTTGAATGCTAGTGCATCACGATATCCACAACATTTCAACTTTTGTTTTCAGCATTGATAATAATCAGAAATATTTCTTGATCATCAAATCATCATATCAGAATGATTTCTGAAGGATCATGTGACACTGAAGACTGGAGTAATGATGCTGAAAATCCAGCTTTGATCACAGGAAGAAATTACATTTTACAATATATTCACATAGAAAACAGTTATTTTAGTTTATAATATTTCATATTCCTGATCAAATAAATGCAGCTTTGGTGAGCAGAAGAGACATCTTTCAGAAACATACAGGCCCAGTTTCACAGACAAGGCTTAGATTAAGCCAGGATTAGGCTTTAGAACAATTAGGGCATTTAAGCTGCTTTTATAAATGTGCCTTAGAAAATAGTATTACTGGTGTAAATCTTGAGACAAAGCAATAGCACTGACATAATTTAAGATATCTCAGTGCAAGTTACTTCGTCCTGTGGAAAACAAAAACAACAATTGGCTTTAGTGTTTAATAACACTTACACATGTAATGCAGAAATAATGAAGAGACCCACATGATGGCGCTACACTTCAAGATTAACTCTTTTTCATCATTTTGAACGGTTCCTCGGTGACAGATGCTTCCTCCTCCTCGGTGTGACTGATCTGCAGTCTCCTGGGCCAGTGTTACACAAAACCCATTTGGATGAGAACAAAATGCCTTTCATAAAGGACTGAATGGTCCAAAGTAACACACTGACTGACACCGAGAGGAAACTGCCGTTCGACCTGAACAGTGTGTCCGCGAATCTGATCAACTATTGAGAGAGACATTCATATTTTACTCAAATATTTTACTGCAGCTAATCAATATAGAAAGTATAGAAAGTACATTCGCCACAATCCTACTTAAGTCAAATATTAAATGCAAATGTAAAACAGTAAACAAACAGAAACATGAATAAAATGTTTTTATGCTAAAAAAAAAAGAATAATTTCAAAGATATTTTTTATATTTTTTGTGTATACATTGCTACTGTGTATGAGATGTGACAAATGTGACTTCAGTTCACACACTTATTAGAACAAAAGTCACTTGTTTAAGGCTCTACGTCATGCTCTCTTGTCCACAAAACATCCTAGTCGCTGTTATGGGCGTGGCACTACTAGACTATGCGCCACGCCCTGTTGCTATGGCAACTCCTATGATAGTAGTAAGCTTGATAATCAGTGCCGAGCGCGTGGCCCCGACGACACGCCCCACGGTTGTACAACAACAGTCACGTGACACCCTGAACATTGCATAAATTAGGATGACAGTGCTGGGCGACGTTTTATAACATCCATTAAACAACAGCCCAACCCGAAGCAGTTTAACAATGTTAACGGTTAGACCACTTTGACCGAGTCAGGCTCATTTGTCAGAGATGTTGTCATGGATCGCGGCTCTGCTGACGGGAATCCTCTCCGCGCATCTCGCGCAGCGCTTGTGTTTTCCACACTTCTGGAAAGACGCCCTGTATTTAATGAAAGTCATACGGTACGGAGCGCGTCTGGAGATCTACAAAAGATCCTCGCGGGTCGTGACGGTCATAGACAGGTTTGTTCAACAAGCCCAGCGGATCCCTGAGAAAGCCTTTGTGGTTTATGAAGGAGTGACATACACCTATAGAGAGCTCGAGGTGCGCAGCAACAGGGTCGCGCGCGTGTTCCAGGACGCGGTGAGGAAAGGAGACACGGTGGCGCTCCTCATGAGCAACGAGCCCGACTTCATCGCGGTGTGGTTCGGCTTCTGCAAACTGGGCTGTGCCGTGGCGTTCCTCAACACGAACATCAAGCCCAGATCACTGTTGCACTGCCTGAACTGCTGTGGAGCCAGACTACTGGTGGTCGGAGCAGGTACACTCATCCCTGACACTTTACAACCACACGACGACGATGCGCTAAAATGTGTTACTTATGTAAGCGAACGAAATAACTAACGTTAGATCTCTTATCATTAACACAGGCGAAAGACTATTAAAACAGGTGATTTTCTATTTCTTTGTTTTTACCTAATGTTTAAGTATAAATTGGCAAACTTACACGGCTTAACAAAAAACATACTCGCAAAATAGCTAATAAGCGAATTGCTGTCTTAACTTAAAGAACGAAGGATGACAGATTGACATCCTCAGATTGACCTTTGACCCTTTAATCCTTGACCTATTACCCTGGTAACCTGTCTGCAGGTGCTGGGCTGTTCTGTTTGAGTAGGATTTGCTCGAGCTGCGCATTATAAACTTTCTCAATGTTAAAATATTCACATTTTAATCTATTATAGCCTATATTTCATAAGTAATTGTAACCACAGTAACAATTACATGCAGCTAACCATAAACCAACCTCCATTCCTAACCCAATAGTAAGTACATGTGTACTTAAATGTATAATTACACTGAAACACAGACACCTGAAGATAAAGTTAACCTGGTTTTATTACACTATTTAAAGGTATACAATGTATAAAGGTAAAAAGTTTTCTATAAATGGGTAAGCATTTATCATTTATAATATTGTGTTGTATTATTTATGATTAGTTTTTCGAACAGGTTGAGTATTATGTATTATGTTTTTTTCTTCTTTTAATAGTTTGAAATGAAGATTTTCATTGACAGTGGTTGTTCTTGCAGATCTTCTAGGCTCTCTGGAGGAGATTCTCCCAGGTCTCCGGGAGGACGGTGTGTCAGTGTGGTGTTTGAGCGCAGCGAGCGCTCGTCCTGATGTGCACAGTCTGCTGGATCAGATGGAGAGAGCTTCACCCGAGCCCGTCCCAGCCGAGCGCCGCTCCGTCACCTGCCTCAAAACCCCCACGCTCTACATCTTCACCTCAGGCACTACCGGTATGTGATGAGTTTCTCTTCATCTCAGTGGACATCTCCGTTCTACTGTGTTCCCTGTGTTTCTGGAGATCCCAAAGACCCTGATGAACAGGTTCAGTGTTCCCAAAGCCCTTCGCCGAGCCTGAAAGAGACTGGTGCTGCGTCCCGATTCGCCTACTTCTACTACGCCCTAAAAGTATGTACTCTTTGTGTGAAGAAAAAGTACATACTTTTGAGTGTGTAGCAGAAGAGTAGGCAAGCTTTGGGACATTCTACTTCGTCATCTTTAACGATTGCTCTCTGTTGCTTAGTTACGTGCCACCTGTCAATCATCTTGTCACCGTTAAAATCTTTATCACCGTAAAAATTTAATTTCCTACCGTTTCGGAGAGAAATGTTGTAGCACGCGGAGACTCTCCTCATGTGTTTGCAATTTGAATATAATGATGCATTTAAAAGCTAATGGCTAAACGGATCTTTACAAAAGTTCGCAGTGCTGCTGCAGATGAAATATAATGTAGAAAACACTGAATAAATACATTTTCGTCAGGTTAGATGCTGATAATTGATCACTCAAACCCCTTTATCTAAACCTCTCTACATAACCACCGCACATCCTCCATGTCTGTAGTTTTTTTTACACTTAACTCGTGTTTGTAGTTCTAACCGAATCCTCGTCCAGCGCGCGATGGGTTGTGGGCAATATGAGCCGTTAGAGAGCGCATCGATCTGCACTTCAGATTCTGACTGGAGGTAGTAGACCATCCGGGTATCTTAGGAACACTCATTCCAACATACTACGATTTGGGACAATTCTATTTTCGAATACTATTTAGGACGTATTGGGACGCACCGTGGGACTACTGACTGGTGAAGATCCATGTTTTTAGAGTGTGGATTATGTTGTCATTACTGTATCCTCTACTCATGTGTGTTGTGTGTTGCAGGGCTGCCCAAAGCTGCAGTCATCACACACTTGCAGTCCCTGAAAGCGGCGGCTGGGTTTTGGGCGTACGGCGGGACAGGAAGTGATGTCATCTACACGCCGCTCCCCCTGTATCATAGTGCAGCCTCGCTCGTGGGCATCGGAGGGACCATTGAATTGGGTAATTCTCTTAATCAAACCTTTTAGAGAAAAAACTGTAGGGGATCGCAAACCTTGATGCTTTCTTGTGGTAATTAATGACACTCATTTCATCTAATCCAAACACAGATTGGGTCAAAGAATGTTTATGACTTGCTCCTCAACGGTCACCCTAAAATTATCATGTCATGTCATTCTAAACCTGTATGCGTTTCTTTCTAATGTGGAACACAAAAGAAGATATTTAGAAAAATGTCTCAGTAAACGAATCATTAATCAATGACGATCTTATTCCTGAATGACAACGGTTCTCCTGTGTCTAAATCCAGAAGAACTGTGGCCACGTCTCCAAGACGCTTGAAGAAACCGACCTGTAAAGCTTCCTGAAAAACTATGTGCAAGTGTACCTGTACAAAAGCTGTTTTAAATGCAAAAGGGTGGTCACACCAAATATTGATTTGATTCAGTTAATAGAAGTTAATTGGTAAATAAAATCTATTTATGACATTCTTTTTGAAAGGATCCTCACATTACAGCATTTTTACACAAGTGCCTAAAACGTCTCACAGTACTGTAGTTTTGCAGGAAGTTTTCCTCAAGCAAAAAATATAAATATCACTGGATTATTACAAATAATGGCAAAAGGAATGTTTTATAAATGTAAACTGATATTTCCTACTGACACTACAGCAAAATATATGAATAACTGTCTTAACCAGTTTTTGGGGTGAAAATACTAAGGTGCCTAAGACTTTTGCACAGTACTGCAGGGCTATAAAGCGTTTTACATATAAAAGAATAGCAGAGTCCACACCACAACCGTAACGATAGAAATGATATCGCTGTTGATAATTCAGAATCATTTCTTCCAGCTGATGAACGATAAAAACATTGACAGCCAATCAGAATCCATCCTGCTTACAGAGCTACAGACGACAAAACTGCAGCATGCTTATAATAAACAGAATGATATCGTGTATTTATCTATAAGTTATCACTCTTATTGTTAGTGTACACTGTTTAGTTACATTTTACCTCAGATTCTCCCAAGGTTTTTTTTCTTTTTTTCTCCATTCTGTCACTGATGGAGTTGTGGTTCCTTGCCACTGTTGCCTTGGCTTGCTTAGTTGGGGACATTTAATATTTAACAATATTATTGATCTGCCTTACTTTTTTTCTTCTAGAAACAAACTTTGTTGTATTATTTTCATGTTATCACTGTGAAGCTGCTTTGATACAATCTGTATTGTAAAAAGCCCTATATAAATAAAGGTGACTTGACTTGAGATGATCATAGAAATGCTTTCTTTTGACCTTGGATGACAACGCTTATGTGACTTTGTGTGGTCATTCCTTAATTCCTTCATTCATTAATTCAGCCTTTAAATACAGATGATGCTTTGAGTACAAGAGCTGTCTAATGCTGCTAAAATATTTCCATTTTCTGCCCTTTCACCAGAACCGAACAGAATTTGCATGTTAATGAGCTGTATCGGACATGTGTAATGAACAGCCTTATTAGGCACATCAGAATGAATGTTTAGTTTCATATCTGTCTCTGTGCTTTTGTCATTTAGGTGCCACCTGTGTCCTGAAGAAGAAGTTTTCAGCCTCTCAGTTCTGGAATGACTGCAGGAAACACAATGTCACCATATTCCAGTATATAGGAGAGCTTTGCCGATATCTGTGCAATCAGCCTGTGGTACAGTACCTCATTTCAATGGTTTCCTCGTGTAAATCTGTGTGGGTATATGCAGGATCTGGGTCAATCTCAGAAAATGCTGCCCTTTTGCCTGATAATTTCAGCAAAAGTTGTATTTATAAACAAATGTTAATGCATGTTTGAATAAATCTGTCATAAAACAGCCACTGTTTAAATGTTTGTATTTCAACAACAAATTGGAGTTATGTGATGAAAAACGTGATATAAAAATTCTACAACTCAGGTTGATTATTACATCTAAAAATATGTAGCAATTGAATTCGGACTCTGTTGTTAATTTTAACCCTGTTACAGTAAGTTTGAAAATTTAATGGAAATTCTTCTTTTGTGTTCCACTGAAGGAAGTTTTGGAACAACGGTCAATAATAGCCGCTTTCCGACCGGAGTCACAGTTTCACAGTTCCTAGAACTATTGGCTAAAGTACCCGGATGTTCCTGCGGTGCGAACACGCCAACTAGGAACGATTTTAGTTCTAGGAACTCCATTTGGAGGAACTAATTTAGGTCCTACTTCAGAGTCGGTCTAAACCAGCACTATAGGAACTACTCGTGACGTTAGTGTACGCTGATGACTGAACGCATGCAAAACACCAGCACCCGCCCTTTTTAAAACAGCTAGAATGTAAACACACAGATTATAGCCTATATATTTACTCCATAAACTAGATACAAACATGGAAAACAGTGATAGATGGGTCTCTAAACCTTTATGCTGAAGAGAAAATCCAACGCAACTTTGAGGGGACCAAGCCAAACATGATTATGTTTATCTGCCCAGCTAGCAACACTGGACATCAACCACACGGCATACGCTAATAACCTTTTTTCATATACTGTCTACTTTCTATGTATAACAGTTCTATCTAATAACATATTAAACAGTACTGTTAGACAGATCGCTAACTAATGAACACAGAATGCGAGCATTGTTTGCTTTGGCGTTCTCAGCGCCGTCAAAATAAAGGTCACAACAACAAGCGTCACTCCTTTACCCCTCCTACCAGTTCCTATGGCCACTTGGCCAGTGCGAACGCAAACAGCAAAACCGAGTTTGGGGGAGAGTAGTTCATAGAACTGTTTAGAAATGGACAGTTCCTATAACTAAGTTCCTGTAACTACTTGGTCAGAAAGCGGCTAATGATGTAATGTTGCTGTGTTTTCTGAGCATGACTCGTATGCATGTATGACCCTTTGTGTTGTTTTTGATGCTGTCTAGTTTCTGGTCATTCATTTTGACATCATAAATGCTTGGTTTTAGTTTGTGTAAATGAAAGCGCATATATTACATAATCTCATAACAATAAGCCCCACCACGGTCCTGTTAGTTCCACATTAATGTCTTCATTAAGCGTCATGCGTATATCATGGACCCAGGACTCCGGAAGGGCCCGTACGCAGAAGCTCACTGCAGAGCGTGTGTGTCTTTGGTCACGCAGACAAACTCTGCAAAGAATGTATCCATGTGCTCTGCGAATCCATGAAAATGAACTTTTTGTTTTGTGTGGGGTTATGTAGCGTTTTCATGGCTAACTGAAGAGACGGCTCTTTTGTTAATGTTTTTCATTCACGGTTCAGCGTGTCCCAGAGTCTGTCAAAGATCTCTTTGTGCCCGTCCTCTAATGGCCCGGACAGTCCGTTCACCGATCTGCTAGCTAAGCAAACACACAAAACATCACAATGACAGGCACGCAAGACCAGAAGCACACATTCTGCAGCAGGAACATCCACATACAGAATGAGTTTTCAAAATGGCACATGTCTCGTGTAAGAGCAGGAAATGTTGTTAGTCAGTCCATTGATGAGCTTTAACTGACAGCACACGCATCCATGGACAGTTACCTCTGATAACAGATCACTCTAAATTGTAATGTGGACTCTGTAAAGCTGCTTTGAAACAGTGTATTGTGAAAAGCGCTAAACAAATAAATGTGAATAGAACTGAATTGATTGTGAAAAGCTTTGTCTTGATGTGCTTTGTGTGTGTGTGTGTGTCTGTTAGGCAGAGAATGAGAAGGATCACAGGGTGCTCATGGGTGTTGGGAACGGTCTCCGGCAGGACGTTTGGAGGGAGTTCCTCCGGCGTTTCGGGGAGATCCGCATGTGTGAGATCTACGGCTCCACCGAAGGAAACCTGTGCTTCATGAACCACGTCGGCAAGATCGGAGCCGTCGGCCGCTCCAATTTCTTTTACAAGGTCAGTTCAGAAACTCTTCAATTCACAGTGGGCTTATGATTGTCAAGTTTAAAGGGCAACAAAAGATAAGCAAGTCTTAGTAAATATTTAAACTAGATCTATAGGGGTGCGTCTCAACGTCAAACATGGGATTGCGCCATAATTCATTTCTTGCATCTCTTTGCTTTGATGTCAAAGACCCAGGGTCAGTGACCACCAGAGCAGAGATATCATCCGTGTTGTGTGTTTAAGATGTTCTTGTTGAGTGTGTTTATTTGTTTTAATGCTATGTGCTGGTTCAGGCTGAAAATGAAAGTTTCTGTCTGAAGTTTTTCCTAAATTAAGCTCAAAGTATAGGTTTTTACGCATACGCTAGTGTATGGTACAGTGCACATGTGCGCAGTCCAGTTTTTCTAAACAAGAGTACTCTGTATGCTCAGCTTAAGTTTGTAAGCACGTTGTTGCACAGTCAAAAAACAGAGACTGAACAAAAATGAATTACTGGAGATGCAACAAAAATAGACACCCATGTTGATGAGTGCTGGTGTGAGTGGGTCAAGGGTACTCTTGTTCTGTATGGACATACAGTATTCATTTTATATGTGCAGGTCTTAAAAATGTCTCAAATTTGATTTTCAAAACTCTTCACTGCAGATACCCTGAATACTAACGTTATTGGGTTGCTAATTGACAAGAAATCCATTTGAAATTTTGGAGTTCACCTTAGTTTCATTTCAGTTTAAAATATTAAAAATTAAACCCGCACAGTTCACAAAGATTTTTGAGGACCTCAGAAAAAGAGCTGTTGTTGCTCATCAGACTGGAAAAGGTTATAAAACCATCTCTAAAGAGTTTGAACTCCACAAATCCACAGTCAGACAGATTGTGTTCAAATGGAGGAGATTTAAGAAAATTGCTCCCTTCCCCTGGAGTGGTCGACCAGCAAAGATCACTCCAAAAGCGAGACGTGTAATAGTCCGTGAGGTCACAAAGAATCCAAGGGTAACTTTTAACCTACTAAAGGCCTCCCTTACTTCGGCTGATGTTGATGATCATGAGTTCACCATCAGGAGAACATGGTGTGCATGGCAAAGTTGCAACACCTTCAAAAAGGACATTGCTGTCCGTCTGCAGTTTGCTAGAGATCAAGAGGACAAGCCAGAGGCTGTTGGGAAAATGTTTTGTTGACACAGTATATATTTTTATCTCATTTGTTTGACTGGGTTCTCTTTGTCTACTTTTAGGACTTTTGTTGAGGTCAGGTCTCTGTGTGGGTCAGTCAGGTTCTTCCACACCAAACTCACCCAACCATGTCTTTATTCACTTTGCTTTGTGCATTTTTTCAGCGTTCATGCTGAAGGTTGTGCTTGTTCATATCAGTTTAAATGATGATGTCATCCAGCTGATATTTCTCCATAGGATCACGCTGTCTGAAACGCAGAGTGTTTTGTTTGTTTTTGCAGTTGCTTTTTAAGTATGATCTGGTGAAGTATGACCTGATCAGAGATGAGCCTGTGAGAAACCACAATGGATTCTGCCAGCATGTTCAGAAAGGTGAGAGCATCTGAAACGTTCAGATTCAGCCCAGCCAGTATAATGTACTGACAAAACATTATTTTTGCTTTTTACACCTTTGGTTTGGAGGTCTGCACAGGCTTTAAACTGAAGCTTGAACTTTACCAATACCAAGATCATCTGACCCAAGCCTTCTGCTGTTAAATTTTAAGACCAAACCTGACCCGAACCCGAAATTGCTTTCTCATAACACATAACTTTTCACAATATTTCAGGTTTGCACACAAAAGAGAAAAACACATACTTGCCAGCAGTATTAAACTCTCCTGGGTTACCAACAGGTGTAATTTAACAGTCACATAAATCTCTCTTGGAACTTGAACTTCTTCAAAATTATTGCCAACTGTTTACACAAACTTCTCCTTATGAGTGTGAAGGAATGAAGAGTTGTGAAGGAAGAGAACTGGGGCCTGTTTCAATAAGGAGGTTCAACCAACTCTGAGTTAAAACTTGAACTCTGAGTTGACTTACCCTGAGATGGGAAACTCTGAGTTTTCGGTTACAGAACAGCTGAAATGAGTTAGTTCAATCAACTCTGAGTTGACCTACTCTGAGTTAAGCGCGTGCACCACAATTATAAAAAGCCATTATCAATGGAGCGCAGATATTACGAGTCACCATGGCAACAGCGCCAAACAAAAAGAGGAATTACTGTTATACAGTGTTGGGTGTAATTAATTACCAAGTAATCTAAATATTGTGATTTAATTAAAGGGATAAACTCTTAATTCTTCTGTAATTTAAAATAAAATCTGATGTAATTACATTAAATAGGCTACTGCATATACTATAGAGAACAATTCTGTATAAAACAATAGTGGATTTAACATACATTTTTAAAAAGGTATATTTTTTATGTAACCTTCTCCCTCTACACACTTTGGTCAATTCAAGAATAGTTCATGCAATTGTATATTGTTTATTTGAAAGCAATAAAAGTGCAGTTTCTTGTCTCTCCTTGTATTGTTCAAGTGGTTGAGGATTTAGTAATTAGTAATAAGTAGACCAATACTTTCTAAAGATAGTAATTATTACATTAATCTAATTACACTGTTGAAGATAACATTGATAACTATTTTAGAGTAACTTACCCAACTGTTATAATATCAGAGGTGAAACTGGAAGAACAGTATGTTATTCAACCTAATTTTAATTTTCATGTGGAGCAATCCTAAAGGCATTAAAAGAACATGGCAGCAGCTGAAAATTAAATATAAAAACATAATTCAATCAGGTAAGGCTTGAGCATATCATGGGTGAAGGCTACCTGACTTTACAAACATTTGACATATTAAATAACTAAATAGCATCCAGTGTCTAGCAGTGCAGCAGCATTTACGGCTGAGGGAATTCCAGGAGGGACTTCAGAGCCAGTCACTCCCAAAGATCCAAGGGCCTTCATAAAATGTAAGAGGTTTACATATGTGTAATTTTTTAGATAGGCTATTTTTGATATTTCCATTTATTTTACTTTGAGGTTGGGTTTTTTGTTGGTCCTAACAGATTCTGATGGTAATATCTGTCTTTTGGAGCCTCCTGTCCCAACAGAACCCCAGGCAGTTGTAAGTCGCCTACTCAATACACCAGAAATTATGACAAATAGTGTTATAAAGTGTCCTCAATCAAATGCTCATCTTCATAGGACGATGAGGATAAATAGTTTCTGCTGCCACAGAGAGGCCTACAGAGGTAATGTTAATATTATGTGTCTACACATCAAACAATCTACACATTCAGATTTTTTCAAATTTTTATGTGGATAATCTAAGTTTAAATCTAAGTATAAACGGGTATTCTTATCTCTCCCCGCGCCCCCAG
Source organism: Abramis brama (assembly GCF_963993115.1). Classification (NCBI taxonomy): domain Eukaryota; kingdom Metazoa; phylum Chordata; class Actinopteri; order Cypriniformes; family Leuciscidae; genus Abramis; species Abramis brama. Next base: position 1,110,488 of record NC_139987.1, read on the forward strand.
AGTGTGGAAGAACAGCAGGAGAGCGGTCCATCAACTTCTGTTGCACAGATCAACACATTTCAGTGATTTCCAGTAAATGCCACAGTTTAATTCTGTAGAATTTGTTTAGAACTACATTATGTAACTCTAATCTACTACTGTATTTTCAGTGTTAAGGAGTTATATAGACTTCATCTTATAAAAAAAAAATAGAAAAAAACTGCAGTAAAAATAGCAATATTTTATTTATTAATAAAATATTAATTGTATTAATAAAAATGTACTGAAAGAATGAATGAGGTGTTTAAACACCGCTTCCCCTTTAAAAAAGGGGAGGAGACCGATAGAAACTCTGGGTTTACCGAAGAAAACCTGCTCCCGACCAGGTTAGGTTCACAGAGTAAGTTACCATGGTAACTGACTCTGAGTATAAGTTACCTCTCTTTCAGAAACGGGCTTGACTTACTCTGCTTTCTCAGGTTTAACATACCTCCCATTCTGAAACAGAAAACTCAGAGTTTCCCTCATTTCAGGGTTAACATACTCAGAGTTTTCACTTAACCTCCTTTCTGAAACAGGCCCCAGAAAGCTTTAGCATAAGTTCTGCCGGGAAGACTCAATTACTACGTCAACTATTGCTTCACTTCTGTCCAATCATATTCTTATGCTCACTGTATAAAAGCTCGGTACTTACACATGTTTGAGTTTGCAGATACTGAAGCGACGATTACCCCCATCCTCCCCACCACCACCAGGATGGTCTTGTCCATACCTCCCGGGGGGGTCGGCTGCACCCCTGCCTTCATCTTTAGGCAGGAATTGCAGATCCGATACCCTCGGATTATGCACTACGGACGGGGCCTACGCCAAATGACTTTGTATATTATCAGCTTGCTGAGCTGTCAATAAATGTACGATTTGTTGAAATAATTCTCCCGAGTCTTTCTGGTAGAACTCCATTGACAGCTGATGGTTTCAGTGGCTTTGGATAAAATCTGTAAAAAAGTCTTCTAAATTAATAAAATGTAAATGGTTTCAGCACTCCAAATGATTCAGTGAGAGAGGTCCAGTGTTGTTCTGATAATTTGCAGAACAATGGTAAATGTGAACGCACCTTAATGCCTTTCCAAATCATGTCCAGTCAATTGAATTTGCCCCAGTAGAGTCCAGTCTAAGTGTAGAAACATCTCAGAGATGCACCTGAGCTAAACTGCAGGTGTTCGGGTCAGAATATCTATGGCAGTGATATTTCAGTTTTAAGACTAAACCTTTTTTCCCTATTAAATTTGTAAAGTTATCAAGAGTCTCCAGGGCAGGTTTGAGAAAAGTTTTTATTTTTATTTTTATAAAATCCAGGTTATTTTGCAATGTTGACTGGCTCACTTGACATGATCTCATAATCACTGAAATATGTACAATAATTCTGTAAATAAACACATAATGACTTGAATTTTTCTCAATTGTTGCTGTTTTCTGTTAATGTGGTGTTTGTATGTTGATGATCAGGTGAGACAGGGCTGCTGCTGTCGAAGATCTGCAGTCAGAGTCCGTTCTTCGGATACGCTGGAAACAAACAGCTGACAGAGAAGAAGATCCTGCGAAACGTGTTTGTCAAAGGAGACGCTTACTTCAACACTGGAGACCTGATGGCTGAGGACGAGGACAACTTCATCTGCTTCAAAGACAGAGTGGGAGACACTTTCAGGTAGAGAGGAGCACACGACCTCGAAGGCCTGTCGTCACCATGATGAAATATTTGTGATCAAGCATGTATGCATATGAGCTTGGTCTTATTGATGAAATGAAACTATAAATTTTGCACGCTGCCGTTGTTTTCAGATGGAAGGGTGAAAATGTGGCGACCACTGAGGTGGCAGAGATACTGGGACTGGTAGATTTTATTCAGGAAGTCAATGTGTATGGAGTCCAGGTGCCAGGTACTATAGACTTCACATGAGCCAAAAACGCCTCGGTTACGACTGTAACCTCGGTTCCCTGAAGAGGGAACGAGCGTTGCGTCGAGTTTGACGCTATGGGAACGCTTTGCGTGATGACGTCTTGAAGCACATGTAAAATCAGTCCAATGGTGTGGCGGAACGTCAGAGGCGGGTGACGTCACGTACCAGGAAGCTATAAAAGCCGGCCCGAAACAGAAAACGAAAGCTTCGTAAAGTCTGAAGTCGTGTTGACAGGCATGAAGGAGATATGGCAAGGTGACGCAACGCTCGTTCCCTCTTCAGGGAACCGAGGTTACAGTCGTAACCGAGGCGTTCCCTTTCAAGGGAACTCGCGTTGCGTCGAGTTTGACGCTATGGGAACGTCTATACCAACGCCTCCATAGCTACAAATGTCTGTCCTGTGTGAAATCTGGTGAGCAGCACTAGGAAGACAAAACATGAGACCCTGGAGCAGAGTCTAGATCCAGAGAGTAGAACCTGACGAAAGTGTGCGGTGAGGACCAGCCTGCCGCATCACAAACGTCCTGTAACGAAACTCCTGATATAAGGGCCTTAGAGGCCGCCATACTCCTCGTAGAGTGCGACCGGACAGCCAAAGGAGAAGGCTGTCCAGCCGCCTCATAAGCAAGTGAGATAGTCTCAACCACCCACTGCTCATCCTTTGCTTAGACACTGGACCTCCCTTGTTAGGGGAGCAAATGTCACTTTTACGCCACAGGGCAGCTCTGTGGACATACGCGTCTAACGCCCGAACAGGGCAAAGCAAATTATTAGCCTCCTGGTCCGATTTCGAAAGGGAGGAGGACCTCCAAGTGCCACGAGGGAAACGAGATACCAAAGGGGTCTTTCCCCACAGACATTCCACCCAAAGGACTGTGGTAAGCACCTACGGCCGCCACATAAACCTTTAAAGTGGACGGGGTCAGACCTGCAGTGAACCGGTCCTGCAGGAACTCCAGAACTGTACCAATTGGGCAGTTGACTGGATCCAACCGACGGTCACTACACAAAGAGGTGAATACTCTCCAGTTCAGGGCATAAAGTTTCCTCGTGGAGGGAGCTCTGGACTGTAGAATGGTCTCAACAACCTCAGTTGAGAGACCTGACTCTATGAGCTGGGCCCCCTCAGAGGCCAAGCCCACAGGTTCCACAGTTCTGGGCGGGGGTGAAATATCGAGCCCTCCGCCTGGGACAGAAGGTCCCTCCTGACGGGTAGCTCCAGAGGAGGCCCGTCGAGGAGCGACACAAGATCGGGAAACCATACTCTGCCCGGCCAGCGCGGGGCTATAAGAAGCAGGCAAACCCGGTCCCTGCGAACTCTCTCCAGAACTCCCGGGAGCAGAGCAACTGGGGGAAAAGCGTACAGACGTAGCCTCGGCCACGTCTGCACCATAGCATCCAGTCCAAAGGAGCTGGATGCGTGAGGGAGAACCAAAGTGGACAGTGAGACGTCTCTCGAGACGCAAACAGACCCACTTATAATTTCCATATCAGCTCCACCACCTCGGGGGTGGAGCCACCATTCCCCGGGCCTCGGCCCCTGTCTCGACAGAGTGTCTGCTCCTATATTCTGGACCCCGGGGATGTAGGCTGCCTTGAGTGACAGCAACTTCCCCTGGGACCACAAGAGGATATGGCGTGCCAGCGCAAACCCCCTTGATATAGGCGACTACCGACGTGTTGTCCGTATGTACTACACATGGTGTCCCCTGAGACCTGTGATAAAGCTCCTCAGAGCCCGGAAGACAGCTAACATCTCTAGGCTATAGAATGCCAGGAACGATGATGGTCTTCCCACAGACCTTGAGATGAGCGACCCTCAGGATCGCTCCCCAACCCGTGAGGGAAGCATCCGTCGTTAGCAGTTTGCGACGACAAGGAGCTCCCAGCACTGGGCCCTGGGACAGGAACCAAGGTTTCTTCCACATAACCAAGGCACGTAGGCATCACCGCGTGACCTTGATTGTGCGAAATGGGTTGCCCCTCGGGGAAAAACCCTCTGGTCCTGAGCCACCACTGCAGGGGCCTCATGTGCAGCAGTCCAAAAGGTATCCCGTTGGAAGCTGCTGCCATGAGACCCAACAGTCTCTGGAACTGTTTGACAGTGAGTAGCTGGCCTAGCTTTACACTTCTCACAGCTGCCAGGATCGAAGCGTGGCGATGACAGGCGCGCCTGCATCGACACTGAATCCCAAACCACGCCTAAAAAAGTGGTCCTCTAAAATAGAGAAGCACACTCTTCTTGGCGTTCAGCCGTAACCCCAACTCTTTCATATGGGCGAGAACAACATCTCGATGTTGAACCGCCATCTAATGCGACTGAGCTAAAATCAACCAATCGTCGATGTAGTTCGTGATGCGAATACCCCGGAGGCGCAGAGGCGCCAGAGCTGCATCCACGCATTTGGTGAAAGTGCGGGGTGATAAAGCCAGGCCGAATGGAAGAACTCGATATTGGTATGCTTTGCCCCCGAAAGCAAACCTCAGGAACTTCCAATGACACGGACGGATGGAAATATGCGTCCTTGAGGTCTATCGTGACAAACCAGTCCTCGGACTAATCTGTGGCACGATTGTCTCAATGTTAACATTTCGAACTTGAGCTGCATGACAACTCGAAGACCTAAAATGGGACGCAATCCCCCGTCCTACTTTGGAACTATGAAGTACCGGCTGTAAAACCCGGTTTCCCTGTTGGAGGGAGGTACATATTCTATGGCCCCTTTCTCTAACAGAGTGTTTACTTCCTGTTCCATAACCAGAACCTGCTCGGGGCCCACCATTGTGGGCAGGACCCCCATAAACCGCGGTGGGCGTTACTAGAATTGTATCTAATACCCTTTTTCCACGGTCTGCAGGACCCAACGAGAAACATTTGACAGTAGCTTCCACGCTGTCAAAGATTCTACTAGAGGTACCAGTCTCTCGAGACTGGTTTCTGGATTTTGTTGCTGTTGAGTAGTCGGTTCGTCGCCCTGTAACGGCGCACCGGCAGGGAACGACCAAACAGACTGCTCTAGCACCCTCCTCAGAGGGGGCGGGCATCCCGAGGCCACTACGTTTCCGGGTGGACCTTGAGATATGTGCTCGCCGGAGACCGCTGCGCCCTGTAACACCGGAGGCGGCAGGGTTGGCAGAACGGTCCCCTGAGGGCACCGAAGAGAGACGGCACCGTATTTTTCTCCTGCTGTTGAGCAGTCGGTTCGTCGCCCTGTAACGGCGCACCGGCAGGGAACGACCAAACAGACTGCTCTAGCACCCTCCTCAGAGGGGGCGGGCATCCCGAGGCCACTACGTTTCCGGGTGGACCTTGAGATATGTGCTCGCCGGAGACCGCTGCGCCCTGTAACGCCGGAGGCGGCAGGGTTGGCAGAACGGTCCCCTGAGGGCACCGAAGAGAGACGGGCACCGTGAAAAGAGGTGTTAACCGCTCTGCTTCGGGGGGACTACCCTCATTTGTCCTGAGCCCTCAGACATCAGGACTTTTTCCCAGCAGCCTTCTTGGCGGTAATAACGGTCCGCAGATCCGTTTTACCCCTCGAAGACTGCTGGGTTTGAGAGCGCCCTCCGTGTCCCCGAGATTTTTGTGGGGGAGCACGGGAGGAAACGCTCTGTTTCTGAGTGGCGCGGTGCACAACGCTCTTTTTAGAGGAGTGAGGCTGCTCCCGCTCAGCAGCCTCATAGAAAGAACGGCGGGGGAGAAGTTTCTGAAGTGCAGCTGCCTGTTTTGAAGCTTCTTGTGACTTCGCTACAGCACTATTAACTGCGTCTCCAAATAACCCTTGCGTAGATACTGGTGCATCTAAAAGAACATGTTTTTCTTTGTCCTTTATGTCACTTAAGTTAAGCCACAGATGCCTCTCAGTGGCCACCAGGGCTGCCATAGAGCGGCCGATGGATTTAGCCGTCTCCTTGGTGGCCCTGAGAGACAAATCCGTGGCTCTACGCAGTTCAGACACCGTATCAGCACTAATACCCCCGCCCTCCTCAAAATCACCCAATAACTCAGCCTGGTAAGCCTGCATTATGGACATTGTATGTAAACACGCTGCAGCTTGACCGGCGGCGGCATAAGCTTTATGAACCAGGGAAGAAGTAACTTTTACTGGCTTGGATGGAAGTGCAGGAGCCTTCAGAGAAGATGCCGTTGCTGGAGAGAGATAGCTCGCGAGCGTCTCTTCCACCTTCGGCATCTCCCCATAACCATGCTCTTTATAATTGTGAATGGATGAATAGTGTGATGTTTGTGCAGTATACACTCGATATGACACTGGTTTCGCCCACGATCTCGACACCTCGGTGTGGAGATCGGGGAAAAACGGCAGGCTCCTGCGCTGGGGCTGCGCACGAGATGGCAGGAAGCGTTCGTCGAGCTTACTTTTCGAACGAACGTCCTGCCTATCTTCTGGCCACTCAATAGACAGTCTGTCAACAGCTCTAGTAATGACATCGAGCAGTTCCTCAAACGCATGAGACTGAGGTGGCGAATCCTCAGACTCAGCTACAATACTCACAACATCCAACTCCTCAGAGCTGGATAGTTGCAGTACTGGTACCTCTATCGGGGGGGAAGAAACCGCAGCGCGTGCTTCCACACCCTGATAAGAGGCACTGGATCTATCAGACGGATGCTGAGATAAGGCAGAGCCCGTCTCAACATCCACTGATAAATCCATCTGTGAACCCCAGGTCTGAGATCGACGCCGTGCCTCGGCAGCGGCGGGACCCGAGCCCTGGGGAGCGTGGTCGGGATTGAACCGAGCCAGGCGGGATCGGAGCGTACGCAATGGAAGCGCACAGCAATGCACACAGTCACCACCCTCGAGTGCTGACTGGGCATGCTCCTCTCCCAAACAAACAACACAAAGAGTGTGTGTGTCACCTCCCGTTAAATAACGCGGGCAGGGATGGACACACACTCTAAACTGCTGCTCGCTCGCCATACTGAATATATATATATGATATAGACAGACAACACCAAATATACAGACAGATTTCACACAGAGCACAACTGAAGACTCAGAAAGCTTTCGTTTTCTGTTTCGGGCCGGCTTTTATAGCTTCCTGGTACGTGACGTCACCCGCCTCTGACGTTCCGCCACACCATTGGACTGATTTTACATGTGCTTCAAGACGTCATCACGCAAAGCGTTCCCATAGCGTCAAACTCGACGCAACGCGAGTTCCCTTGAAAGGGAACCTTATTTCAGCTATGTTAGCTATTACATGTTTAAAATACTTGACTACTATAGCTCTTTTGTTAAAATGCTTTGTATGATTGGAAAAAAAAAACACTCTTTTGGAATCAATATATATATATATATATAATATATATATATTGCAAGTACATTTAACTAAATTACTCAGCCACACTGAAACATTAGAATGTTAATGTCTGTTAGATTGTTTGTATATTATTTTTTACAAGCTTTGACTCCGTTTAATCTGAAGATATTTAATCGGAAGATAAAGAGCATCTGGGTTTCTGTGTGCAGGAAATGAGGGCCGTGCTGGAATGGCTGCAGTGATTGTGAGGCCCGAGTGCACGTTTGATGGAAAGAAACTGTTCAATATTGTCCTCAAAGAGCTGCCATCATATGCTAGACCTCTCTTCATTCGACTGCAGGTACAAAACAAACACTAACCTGTGTGTGTGTGTGTGTGTGTGTGTGTGTGTGTGTGTGTGCACGTGTGCGTATGTGTGTGCGTATGTGTGTGCGTGTGTGTGTGTGATGGGTAGGTTTAGGGGTAGGGTTAGTGTAAGGGTAGGAAATATACAGTTTGTACAGTATAAAAACCATTACGTCTTTGGAGAGTTCCTATAAAGATAGTAAACCAGACGTGTGTGTGTGTGTGTGTGTGTGTGTGTGTATCTGAGTATGACTGTGAGTGTGTGAGTCTCACTGTGTGACTGTGTGAGTGTGACTGTGTGAGTGTGACTGTGTGAGTGTGAGTCTCACTGTATGACCGTGTGAGTATGACTGTGTGAGTATGACTGTGTGAGTATGACTGTGTGAGTATGACTGTGTGAGTATGACTGAGTGAGTGTGACTGTGTGAGTATGACTGAGTGTATGACTGAGTGTATGACTGAGTGTGTATGACTGAGTGAGTATGAGAGTGTATGACTGTGAGTGTGACTGTGACTGAGTGAGTGTGACTGAGTATGACTGTGTGAGTATGACTGTGTGTGTGTGTGTGTGTGTGTGTGTGTGTGTGTGTGTGTGTGTGAGAGAGACTGTGACTGTGACTGTGTGAGTATGACTGTGTGACTGTGTGAGTATGACTGTGTGAGTCTGACTGTGAGTGTGTGAGTCTCACTGTATGACCGTGTGAGTATGACCGTGTGAGTATGACTGTGTGAGTCTGACTGTGAGTGTGACTGTGTGAGTGTGACTGTGTGAGTATGACTGAGTGTATGACTGAGTGTATGACTGAGTGTATGACTGAGTGAGTATGACTGAGTGAGTATGACTGAGTGAGTATGACTGAGTGAGTATGACTGAGTGTATGACTGTGTGAGTGTGAGAGTGTATGACTGTGAGTGTGACTGTGACTGAGTGAGTGTGACTGAGTGAGTGTGACTGCGTGAGTATGTGTGTGTGTGTGTGTGTGTGTGTGTGTGAGAGTGTGTGACTGTGACTGTGTCTGTGTGAGTATGACTGTGACTGTGTGAGTATGACTGTGTGAGTCTGACTGTGAGTGTGTGAGTCTCACTGTGTGACTGTGTGAGTATGACTGTGTGAGTATGACTGTGTGAGTATGACTGTGTGAGTATGACTGTGTGAGTATGACTGTGTGAGTATGACTGTGTGAGTGTGTCTCACTGTGTGACTGTGAGTATGACTGTGTGACTGTGAGTATGACTGTGTGACTGTGACTGTGTGAGTATGACTGTGTGAGTCTGACTGTGTGAGTGTGTGAGTCTCACTGTGTGACTGTGTGAGTATGACTGTGTGAGTATGACAGTGAGTCTGACTGTGTGAGTTTGACTGTGTGAGTATGACTGTGAGTCTCACTGTGTGAGTGTGACTGTGTGACTATGACTGAGTGTATGACTGTGAGTATGACTGTGAGTGTGACTGTGTGAGTGTGACTGTGTGAGTGTGACTGTGTGAGTGTGACTGTGTGAGTGTGACTGTGTGAGTGTGACTGTGTGAGTATGACTGTGTGAGTGTGACTGTGACTGTGAGTGTGACTGTGTGAGTATGACTGTGAGTGTGACTGAGTGAGTATGACTGTGTGACTGTGTGAGTATGACTGTGTGAGTATGACTGTGAGTATGACTGTGAGTATGACTGTGAGTGTGACTGTGTGAGTGTGACTGTGTGAGTATGACTGAGTGTATGACCGTATGACTGTGTGAGTGTGAATGAGTGTATGACTGAGTGTGAGTGTGACTGTGTGAGTGTGACTGTGTGAGTGTGACTGTGTGAGTGTGACTGTGTGAGTGTGACTGTGTGAGTGTGACTGTGAATATGACTGTATGAGTATGACTCTGTGAGTATGACTGAGTGTGACTGTGTGAGTATGACTGAGTGTATGACTGTGTGAGTGACTGTGAGTATGACTGTGAGTGTGAGAGTGTGAGAGTGTGACTGTGTGACTGAGTGAGTATGACTGAGTGAGTATGACTGAGTGAGTATGACTGTGTGTGTGTGTGTGTGTGTGTGTGTGTGTGAGAGAGAGTGTGTGACTGTGTGACTGTGTGAGGATGACTGTGTGAGTCTGACTGTGAGTGTGTGAGTCTCACTGTGTGACTGAGTATGACTGTGTGAGTATGACTGTGAGTCTGACTGTGTGAGTGTGTGAGTCTCACTGTGTGACTGTGTGAGTATGACTGTTTGAGTGTGACTTTGACTATGACTGAGTGTATGACTGAGTGTATGACTGAGTGTATGACTGTGTGAGTGTAACTGTGTGAGTGTGACTGAGTGAGTATGACTGTGACTGTGTGAGTGTGACTGTGTGAATATGACTCTGAGTATGACTGAGTGAGTGTGACTGAGTGAGTGTGACTGAGTGAGTGTGACTGAGTGAGTATGACTGTGTGAGTGTGTGTGTGTGTGTGTGTGTGTGTGTGTGTGAGAGAGTGTGTGACTGTAACTGTGTCTGTGTGAGTATGACTGTGTGACTGTGTGAGTGTGACTGTGTGAATATGACTGTGAGTATGACTGAGTGAGTGTGTGACTGTGTGAGTTTGACTGTGTGAGTATGACTGTTTGAGTCTGACTGTGTGAGTGTGACTGTGTGAGTATGACTGAGTGTATGACCGTATGACTGTGTGAGTGTGAATGAGTGTATGACTGAGTGTGACTGTGACTGTGTGAGTGTGACTGAGTGTATGACTGAGTGTGACTGTGTGAGTGTGACTGTGACTGTGTGAGTATGACTGTATGAGTATGACTCTGTGAGTATGACTGAATGTATGACTGAGTGTATGACTGTGAGTGTGACTGTGAGTGTGACTGTGAGTATGACTGTGTGAGTCTGACTGTGAGTATGACTGTGTGAGTCTGACTGACTGTGTATGACTGTGACTGTGCATATGACTGAGTGTATGCCTGTGAGTATGACTGTGTGAGTGACTGTGTGAGTATGACTGTGTGAGTGTGACTGTGAGTGTGACTGAGTGTGTGAGTCTGACTGTGTGAGTGTCACTGTGAGTGTGTGAGTCTGACTGTGTGAGAGTGTGAGTATGACTGTGTGAGTATGACTGTGTGAGTATGACTGTGTGAGTATGACTGTGTGAGTATGACTGTGTGAGTATGACTGTGTGAGTATGACTGTGTGAGTATGACTGTGTGAGTATGACTGTGTGAGTATGACTGCGTGAGTGTGTCTCACTGTGTGACTGAGTATGACTGTGTGACTGACTGTGTGAGTCAGACTGTGTGAGTGTGTGAGTCTCACTGTGTGACTGTGTGAGTATGACTGTGAGTATGACTGTGAGTCTGACTGTGTGAGTGTGTGAGTCTCACTGTGTGACTGTGTGAGTGTGACTGTTTGAGTGTGACTGTGACTATGACTGAGTGTATGACTGTGAGTGTGACTGTGTGAGTGTGACTGTGTGAGTGTGACTGAGTGAGTGTGACTGTGTGACTGTGTGAGTGTGACTGTGTGAGTGTGACTGTGTGAGTATGACTGTGAGTATGACTGAGTGAGTGAGTGTGAGTGAGTGAGTGTGTGACTGTGTGACTGTGAGTTTGACTGTGTGAGTGTGACTGTGTGAGTATGACTGTTTGAGTCTGACTGTGTGAGTGTGACTGTGTGAGTATGACTGAGTGTATGACCGTATGACTGTGTGACTGTGAATGAGTGTATGACTGAGTGTGACTGTGACTGTGTCTGTGTGAGTATGACTGTGTGACTGTGTGAGTGTGACTGTGTGAGTATGACTGTGTGAGTATGACTGTGTGAGTGTGTCTCACTGTGTGACTGAGTATGACTGTGTGACTGACTGTGTGAGTCAGACTGTGTGAGTGTGTGAGTCTCACTGTGTGACTGTGTGAGTATGACTGTGAGTCTGACTGTGTGAGTGTGTGAGTCTCACTGTGTGACTGTGTGAGTATGACTGTTTGAGTGTGACTGTGACTGAGTGTATGACTGTGAGTGTGACTGTGTGAGTGTGACTGTGTGAGTGTGACTGTGTGAGTGTGACTGTGTGAGTGTGACTGTGTGAGTATGACTGTGAGTATGACTGTGTGAGTATGACTGAGTGAGTGTGAGTGAGTGAGTGTGTGACTGTGTGACTGTGAGTTTGACTGTGTGAGTGTGACTGTGTGAGTATGACTGTTTGAGTCTGACTGTGTGAGTGTGACTGTGTGAGTATGACTGAGTGTATGACCGTATGACTGTGTGAGTGTGAATGAGTGTATGACTGAGTGTGACTGTGACTGTGTGAGTGTGACTGAGTGTATGACTGAGTGTGACTGTGTGAGTATGACTGTGAGTCTGACTGTGTGAGTGTGTGAGTCTCACTGTGTGACTGTGTGAGTATGACTGTTTGAGTGTGACTGTGACTATGACTGAGTGTATGACTGTGAGTGTGACTGTGTGAGTGTGACTGTGTGAGTGTGACTGAGTGAGTGTGACTGTGTGACTGTGTGAGTGTGACTGTGTGAGTGTGACTGTGTGAGTATGACTGTGAGTATGACTGAGTGAGTGAGTGTGAGTGAGTGAGTGTGTGACTGTGTGACTGTGAGTTTGACTGTGTGAGTGTGACTGTGTGAGTATGACTGTTTGAGTCTGACTGTGTGAGTGTGACTGTGTGAGTATGACTGAGTGTATGACCGTATGACTGTGTGACTGTGAATGAGTGTATGACTGAGTGTGACTGTGACTGTGTCTGTGTGAGTATGACTGTGTGACTGTGTGAGTGTGACTGTGTGAGTATGACTGTGTGAGTATGACTGTGTGAGTGTGTCTCACTGTGTGACTGAGTATGACTGTGTGACTGACTGTGTGAGTCAGACTGTGTGAGTGTGTGAGTCTCACTGTGTGACTGTGTGAGTATGACTGTGTGAGTATGACTGTGAGTCTGACTGTGTGAGTGTGTGAGTCTCACTGTGTGACTGTGTGAGTATGACTGTTTGAGTGTGACTGTGACTGAGTGTATGACTGTGAGTGTGACTGTGTGAGTGTGACTGTGTGAGTGTGACTGTGTGAGTGTGACTGTGTGAGTGTGACTGAGTGAGTATGACTGTGTGACTGTGTGAGTGTGACTGTGTGAGTATGACTGTGAGTATGACTGTGTGAGTATGACTGAGTGAGTGTGAGTGAGTGAGTGTGTGACTGTGTGACTGTGAGTTTGACTGTGTGAGTGTGACTGTGTGAGTATGACTGTTTGAGTCTGACTGTGTGAGTGTGACTGTGTGAGTATGACTGAGTGTATGACCGTATGACTGTGTGAGTGTGAATGAGTGTATGACTGAGTGTGACTGTGACTGTGTGAGTGTGACTGAGTGTATGACTGAGTGTGACTGTGTGAGTATGACTGTATGAGTGTGACTGTGAGTATGACTGTGTGAGTGACTGTGTATGACTGTGTGAGTGTGAATGAGTGTATGACTGAGTGTGACTGTGTGAGTGTGACTGTGACTGTGTGAGTGTGACTGTGACTGTGTGAGTGTGACTGTGTGAGTATGACTGTGTGTGAGTGACTGTGTGAGTATGACTGTGTGAGTGTGACTGAGTGTGACTGAGTGTGACTGAGTGTGTGAGTCTGACTGTGAGTGTCACTGTGAGTGTGTGAGTCTGACTGTGTGAGAGTGTGAGTATGACTGTGTGAGTGTGACTGTGGGAGTATGACTGTGAGTGTGAGTATGACTGTGTGAGTGTGACTGTGAGTGTATGACTGTGTGAGTGTGACTGTATGACTGTGTGAGTATGACTTTGTGAGTCTGACTGACTGTATGACTGTGACTGTGAGTATGACTGAGTGTATGACTGTGAGTGTGACTGTGTGAGTGTGACTGTGTGAGTCTGACTGTGTGTGTATGAGTGTGACTGTGTGAGTGTGACTGAGTGTGTGAGTCTGACTGTGAGTGTCACTGTGTGAGTGACTGTGTGAGTGTGTCTCACTGTGTGACTGAGTATGACTGTGTGACTGTGTGAGTCTCACTGTGTGACTGTGAGTCTGACTGTGTGAGGGTGTGAGTCTCACTGTGTGACTGTGTGAGTATGACTGTTTGAGTGTGACTGTGAGTGTGACTGTGTGAGTGTGACTGTGTGAATGTGACTGTGTGAGTATGACTGTTTGAGTCTGACTGTGTGAGTGTGACTGTGTGAGTATGACTGAGTGTATGACCGTATGACTGTGTGAGTGTGAATGAGTGTGAGTCTGACTGTGAGTGTGACTGTATGTGTGTGTGAGTGACTGTGTATGACTGTGAGTGTGACTGTGACTGTGTGAGTGTGACTGTGTTTGACTGTATGACTGAGTGAGTGTGACTGTGTGTGTGTGTGTGTGTGTGTGTGTGTGTGTGTGTGTGTGTGTGTGTGTGTGTGTGTGAGACTGTGTTTGACTGTGTGAGTATGACTGTGTGAGTCTGACTGTGAGTGTGACTGTGTGAGTGTGACTGTGTATGACTGTGTGAGTCTGACTATGACTGTGTGTGTGTGAGAGGTTAAAGCGCAAGCAGACCATCTATGGGACAAGCCGGATTCCACCATATCTGTATGTACACAATATTAATCTCTTACATTGTAATCCTTTTATTTTTAATATTTGTCTAGTTTGTGTGCTGCTGCGTTTGTGTGTGTGTGTGTGTGTGTGTGTGATAAACTGAGTGTGTAATAAGCAGAGTGTGTGTGTAATAAGCAGTGTACGCGCGTTGTGGACCTGCCTATAGGCGCATATTACTAACACGCTCTTTAAATAAATAAAAAATATTGCGCCATTGACTTTAGACCAGGTTTCAGTTGGTCAATGGTTCAGTCTATTTCAGTTCCTCAAAATAGCAACGCTCCAACAATGCGCCAGAACACACACCTCGTTTTCAGACCAGGAGCCCATGGGAGCACAGATGGACGCAAATGCATTTGCTATTTAAACAACGTGGCGCAGGACGTGAAAATGAAAACTGCGTCAGGCTGTAACTAGCAAAAAACACTTGCTATGACTGTGTGAGTTTGACTGTGTGATAATCAGTGTTGTCATATTTTTGTAAAGTATGTTTATTAAAATATAATAAAACACACTGATTTACATTAAACAAAGGTATGAAGGTAGATTTGAAGGGAAAAGATTGTTTTCTTACACCTATAGTACACTGAACTGTGTTAAAATCTCAGAAAATGTAGTTTAGAGTTTCATGACCCTTTTATACCGCGTGGAAACAGGACCTTTTAGACGTCTAGATTGGGACTTCTGGACTTTCTCTTGTGTCCAATCAGTTTCATTATGTAGCTGCACTTCATCACAATCATGTCCACATCTGCCTTCAGGACTGAGGCTTTTCTCATGCTCAGTGTGTCATGTGGTTTGCGTCTGTAGGAGTCTATGGAGATGACCAGCACGTTCAAGCAGCAGAAGTTCGGTCTGGTGGAGAGCGGCTTCAACCCGTCCAGCATCAGCAACCCGCTCTTCTTCCTGGACTACACAGAGAAGAGCTACATTCCCCTCACCAGCTCTGTCTATGATAGTATATTAAATGCTCAGAAGAAAGTCTAGCGCGAGCCCTTGACAGCACCTCGATACCTTAGAGAAGTGATTTAGCCGTGCTGCCTCTGAGGGACTCGCCTGCTCTTTGTAACGCTGTATATTTGATCAGCTTCCGTAGTGAATTATTGATCAGAGCTGCAGACCGTGTCATTCAGTCAATGTAGAGTTAGTAGATATATAAGAGGGTAATGATGATATGCTCCGAGTGGACATGAGCGAACAGCTGTGTGTGTGTGCTGATATCGACACAGGAAGTGCACAAAGACCTTGAGACATGGAACAGGCCATCTGGCTAATATAGTATAGTGAATGTACAGTGTGTGTGTGTGTGTGAAGGAAAAGCTTTTATATTTGGTGACTGTAAAGATTATGTTCAAAACAGACACTTTCACATATCGCTTTAGTGTGTGTCATATGAGCACATCAAACTTTAACGTCCCACAATGCAACTCAATCCCAGTGAAATTTAAATGGTTACAGTTAATTTACAGTAAATTATGTAAAAAGGAATTCCAAACTAAATTCAGCACTTATAATCGTGTACGGTCTTCCTGATGATTTATGAAGCCAGTCACTCAGTCATACACTGTTCTGACATCAGTCTTGAGTGGCTGTGTGTGTTTGAGTTATTTTAATAAAACCGGCCATCTTTGTACATGTTGATGTGTAATGTTATAATCAGGGCTTAATTTGAGCCGGAACATGTTCCGTCACCTCCGACGTTGGATCCGGAACCTTTTTTATTGGATCCGGCACCTCCTGTGTCAATATAGAAAATGAATTGCCGAAATGAAAAAATACTAAGATACACTAATAAGTGACAAGTAATAAGTAACCTAATAAGTGACACATGACTTGCGCGCTTGTTGTGCTAGTTGAGATTGTTGTTAGCCTCGATCGTTTCACTCGGGAAAAATGATCCCAAACGAGCAAAAATCGTTTACCACGGTGGACACCGCAGTAGTATCGACATAATATCTCGTTATTTCGACATAATAAGGGGACATTCTAATCTGCATTAAGACACATTAAGCGTTCTTATTATGGTTTTCTATGGGAGGAAAATGCTTAACGTGTAATTGCGTTCATATTCTGGGCTCATCTGATTTTTTGTACATAGCATAGCCTACTTTGTTATGATTTTAGTATCATAATGATTAATAAATGCACGCACAATTATCCGTGAACATTTGAACAAATGCCTTTCAACTTGTGTGTGCAAAATTCAGAATTAAATGAATGTGCAGCAATTTGTAAAAATTTAGAGTCTGTAGGCCTACTATGTTGTAGCCATTAAATAAGCGCATTTAGTTTCATATTTGTTAAAATATTATAATGTAATTTTTTTTTTCATTTAGGCTATGTTGATTTATGAAAAGTGAACAGCACGAGTAAGATAGGATGTGCAATAGAGTGGGTCAGACATGATTATGACCACTTCATTAAGTTTGGTTTTGTAGAAAGCCTTTCTTTAAATTGAATTTCGTTTTGTATAAATTTTATCTTAATTTTAATCAATTTTTCATCAACCAATTGCCTGGATTTAATGAGAAGCAAATATAACAGACATTATAACCATGGAGGCGCCCGCGCGGTTACTTGCATTGCACGTGAACTGGAGCGCATCTCATCCTAACGAAACTCAGTGTATGCCTCACACAGACATGAGAAATACATCAAATACACAAAGCTTGAAATGTCTTTAAACGAAATAATTCAAAACGAAAAAAAGAAAAAGGCCACTCTCTGATTATGTAATCCATGTGCATTTCTCTCTATAGGCGCGTTCACTGGAGATGGCGATCGTCAACTTCATCTTTGCAGTCAACACTGTAAGAAAACACTAGTTTATTAATAAAAATCAATGCACGCGTCACCGGATTTACAAATGCACATCTTGCTAGTTGCACGCACACATATGTCGAAATAACGAGATATTATGTTGAAATAACATTATTATTAATAATAGCCTACATCTTTTAGAATATTTAATTGAATGCTGAATGTTGCGCTTGTTCAATTTAATAAAATTAAAACTTTAATTGTGATCATTAAAATAATTGAATATTAAATATTTAGTGGCCAAGTTATGCACAGCTCCCCGTCAGTGATCTAGCACCCCCTCAGCACATGTTAAAAATTATCTGGCGCCGCTCCTGCAGGGAAGCTACATAGGCAGTGTTTTTTTTTTTTTTTTTTTCCGTTACCTCCAACCCCCGTTTTGAGTCGCCGGATCCACCCCGCCTCTGCGCTCCCACTGCGCTCCCACTTTACAAATTAAGCACTGGTTATAATTATGTGTAATAGCATACATATACATGCACTGTGAATATTTCAAATACAGACTAAGTCTGACTGTGACTCGAACTGTATTTTTTTTTTTTTTTTTTTTTTGCTATAGTTCTGAGCATCATAGAAAGTGACGATTTTCTTCTTTTTGGTTGATTATTATTTTGTTTTAGTCTTATTATAAACAGGGCACTTGAAACATTTGAGGTTCACTGTGAATTATATTTAAAAAAAATGTTTTCTTCCCTTACTGAAGTGAAAAATATATGCAATGATGTCAATCAGTTTTATTAACCTAATTATGTTATAATAAATGACAATTTTGTTTACATGCATTCACGTTTTCACTGTATGGTGAAAAGCATGTCAGAAACCAATGCAGGGAAAAGACAGTTTTCAAACGTGAAATGGTTTTGCTCACATTTCTTTTTTCAAGAGAAAGGTCGGACTGAATTTGAAGTCAGAGTCCTTCAGCACATGCTACCTCTTCAATAGACTGTGTGACTGGAAAAGCTTATTTTCACAGCAGTGTATGTCATCATCTGAGCTGATTTATAATGATGCCATGATACTGAGAAAGAAAGCCATGTCAGGACTATATTGTCTGTAATTTTAACATTGACTATGTTTGCAAGCATTTCACTTCATAATAAAATTGATAATGAATTATACATTTTATCATTTGGGGTTCCATTCCATCACTAGCCAGAGACCATTGCCAGATATTCATGATCACAAAGTGCCTCAGTCAAACTAATGCTTTCACTTTGAGACTGCAGGTTCACTGCAGATTTATAATACTCAGAGAAAATACTCAGCAATGATGTGTTGTTGACTGATGAATTTGTACATGGTTTGTCTTAAAGCATATTAAAAACACAACATAGGCATATAAACAATATTGTACACTTGCTTTTCACCACAGAGGGTCTTTCAGTCCAGGTTTTACAGACTCTGAAGAGAATCATAACACACTCTGAGGACTTTTGGGGGGATGACAACAAGTTTGATAAATGCTAAATTTAAAGGTCAAGCAGGAGGTAATGATTGTTTAAGCAAAGGTGATTTTAAAGAGATGCCGCTTTCATTTAAGCAGGAGACTTTTGAGTCATTTTAACGAATCGCTTCTTTCGAACTGTTCGTTTCAATGATTCATTAAAAAGATTCGATTGATTTCAGCCATCACTGAACGTTATAATGCACTTTGTTTGGACTTCTAACATGCTACAACCACACATTACAGGTTTATACCACAGTTCCTGTGCCAATTCCCAGTGTTCAGTTCACAAACAGAAAAACACAGAGAGGAATGGAGCAGACATAAGCAGATATTGTATTTGCATCTTTAGTAGCCTAACATGTTTATTTGTATTTATATCCAATTATGCCAAACAAACACATTTAAATTTTAAAACCTACATAAGATCAGTTCACAACTTTATGAGCTCGGCTCTTATGAATCGGTTCTTAAGAACAATTCATTTGTGAGTCGGACATCATTCTTGATTCATAGGATCATGGCGGACACACACAGCAACAATAACCAGCAGGTCCCGGTGTTATTCTCCTTCTCTGTGTCCTCTCGGCCCTCGTCTGTGCCCGTGGGCTCAGGATATGAAGTGCTCATCCAGAAGTTTCTGTCCATCTACGGGCGTCAGATCGATGTTCATCGTAAACTGGTGCTTCAGTATTTCTCGGAGGAATGGGGTCAGTACATTGATTTACCGAAGGGATTCGTGGTCTCAGAGAAATGTCGGCTGAGATTAGTACCTCTGCAGATGGATGTAAGCTCATATTTCACACACGACCTGTATGAATAATATCCCTTTATTATGTGACGTGTTATTCTGTGAAAATGTCATATCTACATGTAGCGCTTATGGGCGGAAATGATTCAGTTTGTCAAACTTTGTTGGATGAGCTTGACGTTTAAACAAAACACTTTCATTTTTCTCATTATATCGTGTGGCTGTTGCATCATGCATTTGTTTATGTTTATTATATTTATGTGCCGTATTAACACAACCATGTCTAATGTGCTAACTTACTTGTTGGCCAGTAAAATGAAAGTAATGTTTCAGAAAACACGAGTGATGTGAAATTCAGGTGATATAATCATTATGCGCATGGATATTATATAAGTGGGCTTTTCTCTTATATACTGGGATCTGTCGTTTGTTATTTGTGTGTAAGAAGGCCTGTGTTGTCAATGATAAACACTGACCGTGTTTACAGTCTCAAAACACAAAGCGAACTGAAGCTCTTTCCTGGGACCCAGGACTAGACTTGTGTCCTCTGTAGTGGACTCTATATGGGTCATTCCAGAATTGGAGGACATTTAGGCATCCATAATTTTGAAAAATTGGCCCTTTATTTTACTATGTATTTCATAAAAACATGCAATATACCATTAAATAAGTTGATTCGTCCAGCTCGGGTATAAAAGGCACACTTTTTATTTAATTTTTTTGGTGCTCAATGCAACCCTGTTACCAATACTCAGGAACCCGAAAAAAGTATATTTATTGATTTTTTAAAAATATAATTTCCTGCCATTAGGTATAGAAAGTCACAATCACTCTATATAAATATTTAATTTTAGATATCACTTGATTTAAATTCATTTCAGTAACTTTTGAGTTCCATCTTTGCCAAATTTTTTACTTTTGACATGTTTAATTTGACTGATTTCAGCATATATTTTCAAGTATTTGCTAAAATGCATAATGCATATAATCCTTCAAACTACGGTAATGACAATAGCTCAAGCCCCTGTGAGCTAAAAAAGGTAATTTATTATTATTTTAATAAAAATTATACAGTAACAGGGTTGCGAAAAGTTACAGGGATTGATAGATAGATTACTTTTGATTAAAGATCAGGTCAATAATGTGACAAATGCTCAGGAAACACAGGAACATTGTTGAATAACATTTAATAGCATCTTCAGTCCATCCGTCAGTCTGTGTCTGGGAGAAGGGGTTTTAATTATTTCATGAATCTCTTTCCTGCTTTTATAAGCCTCTCTCCACTTTTTTCGCTGGGCACGCTGTCCCCTATCACTGCAGCCTTTTTGAACTTTCTTCTTTCCTGTCTCTATATCTTTAATCCACTTCTCTTTCTCTTTCTGTAAGTACTGCTGTCTTCTCTGTTTGTCTGCATCACCCCTGGCAAGGTAGTGCCTATGCTTTTCAGTAGCGCTCATCGGTGGGCATTGGCAAGAACCCTATAGATATCAATTTCAAAAACCTTTAATGCCTATTAACCTGATGTATATAAAATGAGCTCAAAATGATTTGGTAACACTTAATGAAGGGCAGTTTGGCCAGATAAGCGTTAATGAGCAAAGTGCTTTTTAAGTGCTTATTACCTCTACCTGGAGGAAACAAATATATTCTGTAAAATACAGTATGTAAAAATTCAGATACAGTTTTAAAGCTGATATATTTGTATTACTTAGCTCACTTTCCTCATCTTTAGATAATTCTCACATTGAGGACAATATTAAGATTTAGATTTAATATTTAGATTTAAATTTCAGATTTAAGATTTGGATTTAATATTTACATTTAATATTTGGATTTAATATTTAGATTTTATTTTATTTTTTTAAACATATTGTTGACAATTGCAAAGAACATGTTTTACACACATTTCTGTCTAAAATGTGAGAAAAAAATAGCAAAATGTGAGGAAAGTCAGCTAAATAATTAAAATATATCAGCTATAAAATTGTATCTGAATTTTTAAATCTGGCACCCCATAGTAATACATTAATAACATGAAATGTATGCTAAATTATAATCAAAATTATATTAATTATTTAGCTTAATGTAATGGGTATTATATTTGTTAATATTTCACTCAAATTATCTCCCTTTGTTATTATCATTTGTTATATTTCTTTCATTATTTTGTATTCTGGAATTATTCTTTTAATATTTCTAGTGCTGGGAAAAAATTAATCGCGATTAATCGCATCCAAAATAAAAGTTTGTGTTTGCATAATATATGTGTGTGTACTGTGTATAATTATTTTGTATATATAAATACACAAATATGCATGTATATATTTAAGACTTTTATTTATTTATATATAAATTATTTATATTTATATATAATATAAATTATGTATAAATGTATATACAGTATATACATGCAAATATTTCTTAAATAAATACATGCATATGTGTGTATTTATATATACAAAATAATTATACACAGTACACACACATATATTATGCAAACACAAACTTTTATTTTGGATGCGATTAATCGCGATTAATTTTTTCCCAGCACTAAATATTTCATTCATTTATTCTTCTAATATTGAAGAATATCTAATATTTCTATTAATTAAGATGCTAAACATTTAGTTCGTAAATTAAATGAAGACCGGTCACATGAACTATTGATAATAGATTGTCCCTTATGAGTGGACTGAAGGTTATGAGTTCAACCCTGTTACTCTAATTATGATAACAGGGTTGCAAGTAACAGGGTTGCAAATTAATGCTAATGTTAGCTTTTTCTCATGAATAGAAACTAGCTGTTTAGCTAGCTCTAACTGTTGTCTTTAGGACAAAATTACTTATGTAAAAAAGAAGAAGAAAACCTTCAAATTAATTTGTCTTATTCTGATAATAAGTGTAACAGGGTTGCATTTGTTAGAGTGACACATTCAGTCAAGGCTAAAAATTGTATAATAACATGAAAAATCGAAGAGAGAATATACCTTTGTTCTACCCATTCTGGCGGCAAACTGCTTAGTGATGTAATTTCCTGTGTATCATGTCACTCACTGTTTTTTTTTTCTCCTTCTGCCAGTCTAAATATTTCGGTAACAGGGTTGCACGATGTTGGGGACATAACTTTATTGCAACATTTCTATTATTTAAAATATTTATATCAATTTAAAAAATGCTTTAACAATTAAAAGAGGCATATATAAACAAAATCATGCAAAAAAAGGGATATTTAAAATGTATTTTAACAGTTATATTTAACATTCAATTTGGTCATCTAGAAGGTGGGACAAGAGAAAAATGGCATTTAAGTGGTTACTATAGACTTTTTTTTATTTTCATTAATATTTAGGAAAAAATCTTCAAGTCTATATATATTTAGTTTCAGGACAAGTGTTTTTTACACAGTGACTAATTTTTTTGTATATTATACATAGATTATTTGAAATTTCATAGGTGGGACATGAAATGTCCTCCAATTCTGGAATGACCCATATTGTAGTGTATTTCTCTGACAGCACACATGCCACAGGTCTGAGTCTGCATGTCCTGTAAAGAGCAGATTCAGGGCTTTTCAGAGACACCAAATGTTCAGAGGTTTCACTAGGACAACTTCTGCTTGGTCTTTAGTGATCAAATGTAGCACTCTTATGGAAATATGATTATATTTTATCATTTAAATCTGACTAATTTTCAAATTGCTTTGTCATAAATCAACATCTCAGGAAAGTGTTATGGTGTTTCTAATCAAATATGACTTGATTTCATACTGTAAATGTCCACTGTAGAGGCACCAGGACTTACAGCGGGTTTATCAGAGACACAACAAGTGAAATTATAGATCAATATTCTTATGAAATATTAACTATTATTATGGAAATGTTGCCCATTCATTAATTGATTCAATTATAACTCCCCATTATTACACTTCTTTTTTCATTACGTTTCACCAAGAACACATTAATATGCAAATTATTAGATACAGTTCATAGTTACATTGTATTGTAAAGCACATTTATGGCCATTTTACCCAGATATTGCATAAAGTAAAATGATTAATCAATTACTTCCATAATATATTTCATAACATAGTTGAGAATCATCTTTATACAAAGTCTGGTTAAAACCTAAACCTAAATCCTGAAACCTAAAAATTGATTTGAAATGGGAAAAATATCCCATTGTTTTTGCCTATACATGTCTTTTCACTACAGAGGAATAGCATAACATATGAATACAGTATATTTTCAAATACGCCCCCCCATATAATTAATTTGATACATCCAGACGTTTTACTCGTTTTACTAAATCCTATTGAAAATAAGGATTAAACTCTTGAGGGTTTAATCCTTATTCTCAATAGTAGTTATGTGAGTCGGGCTATGTACATATTCACACAGTCTTGTCCTGGTTAGATACATCTGAATGACCTTGAGATGACTGACCATGATCCCAGTGTTTCCCAATCATCCACAATGATCATCTTAGAAGTACTACTGAAAAAAAGTACTTTTTCCCATTATGCTAGCGATTTCATTGCTGTCCTTGTTTTTAAGCCACGGCAGAAATGATTTCGAAGCGTTTCAGTGCAGATTGGTCTCGGATGGATCATGAGATGTTGTAATAACACCTCCACTTTACCACAGATCCCGACGCTGGGAAACCTCTCGCCGGCCTCCACGGTGTTCTTCTGCTGTGACATGCAGGAGAGATTCAGACCCGCCATCAAGTACTTCGGTGACATCATCAGTGTGGGCCAGAGGCTGGTAAGACTGCTGATCTTTCAGATGAGCACATGATCTCTGAATACCCATAACTCAGCTCAAGAAGAGTCAAGTCACCTTCGTTTATATAACAGTATGAACTGTTTCAAAGCAGCTTTACAGTGATAATAGGAAATTAAAGTAACAGAGATTGTTTGGCTTTACAGCAGCTCTAGAATAAAGTTCTAGAGCTAAAGTTAGTTTTGATTGATTCACTTCCGTTGCAAAGATCATTAGTCATTAACTCAGGGGCCGCTAACAGGACACCGCTCTAACAGAAAACCCTTAACACGCCTTATATACTGGGTTGCTGCTCATCCGCACAACAACAGTGCCTGGTGTCTCGAGAACGCAAACATTGAAATAGATTCCAAGGTGCAAGCCTCGAATTTTTTGGGGAAAAAAAGGTTATCTCTGCGCAAACTTCAAAAATGCGAACCTGTGAAAACGCTGACGGCGTGCACATGCGTATTACGGGTTTAGTCCATAGGTCTGCGCGTTTGAATATATATGTGTGCAGGCTTGTAGTCTTTCTTTACTTACTTACTTATTACAACCTACTTAAGCTGGACTGTGACGCCATTTTCCTCTGGAAACAAACTTTGTTGCATTATTTTCCTGTTATCTCTGTAAAGCTGCTTTGAAACAATCTGTGTTGTAAAGAGCGCTATATAAATAAATGTGACTTGACTTTATAAACTGACCTCGAGAGTGTGAGCTCAGTGTAAGCTTCATGGACGTGTCTCAACATGTGTGTTGCGGTGTCACAGCTGCAGGGGGCTCGTATTCTGGGTGTTCCCGTGGTGGTGTCGGAGCAGTATCCTAAAGGCCTGGGCAGCACCGTGCAGGAACTGGACCTCACTGGGGCCAAACTAGTGTTTCCCAAGACCAAGTTCTCCATGGTGCTTCCCGAGGTGGAGGCCGTCCTGGCGGAGACTCCAGGAGTCCGCAGTGTCGTGCTGTTCGGGGTCGAGGTCAGTCCTGTCGTCTCAGATCACACTGAGATCTGTGTGATAATGGACATGGACAGTCTTTCTGCAGTGAAATGTAGCAGAAACTGGCAGACAGGAGACTCTGAACGAGTGTTTTGTCTCTTGCAGACGCACGTGTGTATTCAGCAGACCGCTCTGGATCTCATCGGAAGAGGTTTTGAAGTGCACATTGTTGCTGATGCCACGTCCTCCAGAAGCATGATGGACAGAATGTTTGCACTGGAGGTAAGACTGATAATCGGGTTTAGGAGGAAGAGTCGGTGACGCCTGTACTGAGCAATCCTGGGAAGTGAAAGCCAGCATATCAAATGTGCAAATATCAGTTGGAAAGTGTTGACAACATGCATGATGAGCTCTGTATTATTCATCATGACATCTGTACGCACGGTTTTGAAATCTAAAGCATATGACGGTTGTCTGCTTCTGCTTCATCTTTAGACACTGTTAAAAATGGTGCATTGAGAGGAAAGGTCGTTTAATAATCCCTGGACGTCTGCAGGTCTGGATGTATTGAATATCATTTCACCTCTTCCTTTCATGTTTTGTGAATATTTGTTGGGGCAGAAATCACAAACATCTATTCCAGTGATGCACCGAAATTTCAGCAAACAAAACTATTTCGGTTTCAGCTGAAACAATGATGTTTAATTAGCGCTTCTCTGACGGCATGTTTTGACTGTAGCCGCATTTCCATTACAGATTTGCGCAAAACTTTTGCAATATTTTCTAAATGTCGATAAAAAACGATTAGGAAATGACTGCGTTTCCATCAACCGATGTTATGCGACTAAAATGCCATTTTTACCTCTGTCTCGCGATAAGTCATTCCAACAATCATGGCAACAGATGTTGGTAGGTTTACATATATCTCAGCCACCGCACTAGCCATTATTTTAATGGAAGGAGACGTAGGCGTGTATCCAAGCATTAATGACAAGGAAAACCTCTTATACTGTGAGCGGCTCATATGAGGAGTTTCTGTGTGCGGGACTAAATATCCTCCACCACTGACTGCAAACTGCAACTCTGATCTGCTAGTGAAGGGAAGTCCAGAATCAAAGGATTGTAGAAGAAACAATTACATAATTGAAAAGGCACTCAATATTGAGCGTTGATTATTAAAAAAAAACTATTTTTTAAAAATAAAAAAATTAGGTTTCCGTGATTTGGTGAACATTTTGTTTGGGTGCATCAGTAATCTATTCCAACACACTTCATGCTTCATATATCCGGGGTCAAGCTGCAGATATATTGCTGCTTGGCTACTAAAACAATATAATCTGTGTGGGCAGAGAAGTAACACGTGTGTGTGTTCTTCCCCAGCGTCTGGCGCACACTGGGACCATCATCACCACCAGTGAGGCTGTTCTGCTGCAGCTCGTGGCCGATAAAGAGCATCCGAAGTTCAAGGAGATCCAGAACATCATTAAAGCCAGCGCTCCTGAGTCAGGCCTGCTGTCCAAGGTCTGAACACACACTGGAACATTTCTCACAAATATTCAAAACGGTACACCTTTTCATTCTCACAGGCAGTTAGCTGTATTTGACGTGCGTACTTTAGGCTAAAGTCACACAATCCGAAATGTATTTTTAGATGTCTGTTGTATGAGAGCACAAGATCTGTCATTAGTGAATTGATGTCTACATCCAGACGAGGATCGAAGTAAAGAAATCCCACTAAGAATGAAGCACGGCTGGCAAATGTTATTGTAAATACATGCTCTGAATGTGTATAATCAGTGCTGTTCAATGATGTAATTACAGGCTATCGACAAAGATCATTCTGTAGCTTTATATTGTGTGGATGTGTAGATATTTGATGATGATGATGGATGACCTAGCCGGATTGTCCTTGCCTCTGTAGGGCTGTGTAACCAGTGGAAAGCATTAGTTTAGAGTGTTTGTGTCTCTTCCCTTTCTGTTTATTGTATTTTAAAGTGTGGTGTATGAAACTACCTCTCATCTAAATGTGCTTGATCATGGGACAAGTTACTCAAATCAGCTGATTTTCTCTCTAAACTGTCAAATATACATATAAATCAACATCTTTACCAAAAAGCAGAAGCTTCTTCAGTGGAAGTAGATTATTTTTTTTAAAGACTTGCTGTTACAAAGTCATTTTCAAGAGTGAAAGCATCAGGTTTTCTGTATTTCTGTAGACCTGTGGTCAGTTATTGTATACCAACATACCTATTGTTTGATTTGATTTATTGCCCTATAGACTTCACTAGCCCTAAAGTTGGGAGGGTGATTTCCTGAATGGTCATTAACAGTTTGATTTATTGGTATTTCTTTTGTGTGTTTTAAAGTCAGCCTCCATTTTGTTGTGTACATGTATATTGGGAGAAAAATATATATTTGGTGCCTACTGATGAATAGTCGCTACTGATTGTACTTTTTTGTGCACTTTGTACCATTACAGCTCCAAACACGTTTTTGTATCTGCTCTATATTTATCTGATAATAAATGTTTATATGCACAAAGTCTCGTAAACTTAAAGGTGTTTCTATAAAAGTCCAAAAACAATTAGTACAGTAATCGGAGCCCAATGAGCCCATCGGAAATGGAAGAAATATCCAAATAGTGCAGAACAGAACACATTCATCATCTAAATATGGTATATTTCAATATACAAAACAATTGAGTTATGTAATAATTGTGTCTCCTGTCAGTGGAATTTAAGAAAACATTATCTGTATCCTCATTTTCAGACTGAACTTCAGAGAAGATGGGCCTTGCCCAATAAATTAAGTGAATGGTTTACTGTTTCTAACAGAAATAAATCTATATATGGCCATTTTATTTCTGAGCCACAGACAAATTCAGAGGAATTTTTATTTTAGCCTTAATATTTCTGGAGTCAACAGTGGAAAAACTAAATTAGCTTATTATAGTGCCACCTTGTGGCTGATTTTCACTAAATGTGGGACCCTGCTTTATATAGTCACACTGTACACATATGCTATTTAGCGCATGTTCTGAGAAATACTGAAAAGCTGGACGTAAGCTTGATGTATTGTGAAGGTTATTGACGAACGGTTATTTGCAGCTGCTTCAACAAGACCACTCACAGATTTCAGTTTTTCTGAATTGCTAAAACACTAAACCCCATTCTCTGAACCAAATTCTCAAACCAATTTGTCGAATTTGTCTCACTCTTTCTTTAAAACATTAAACAAGTTCAGGTAGTTAAGACACTGTTTGCAAATCTCATGCACTCTTTTTTCAAAACTCTAAACTCATTTCGCACTGTGATGCACTTATGTTTCAAAACACTAAACACAGACAGGCAAAAGTTAAACAACTGCAACACAGTTGTCATCGTTAACACACAACGACTCATTTCTAATGATGAGATCAAACCAACTGAACAGAATACAAGTCAGAGAGCCAGAATTTACTCAAAATGTTGCACTGAATATTGATACCAACAATGGATGGAAACAATATAAGACGGAGAGGAGGAAGAGTATGAACACTGAGGAAGAGGAGGATGATGAAGAGCAGGTGTGTATAGTGTTGTGAAGGCTGGATCTGTCACTCCAGAGGGTTTTTCTCTTCTGCTGAGATGATATTCTCTGTGATGTGGAGAAACTCCTCATGAAGACGTGATGCTGAAGCTGAATCTCTCACCGATCTTCATCCTGCAGTTGCTCAGCTCCTCTGAGTGACTGGAACAGGCTTTCCAGGACAGGCTTTCCAGAACAGGCTTTCCAGGACAGGCTTTCCAGAACAGGCTTTCCAGGACAGGCTTTCCAGGACAGGCTTTCCAGGACAGGCTTTCCAGGACAGGCTTTCCAGAACAGGCGTTTCAGAACAGGCGTTTCAGAACAGGCTTTTCCAGGTTTCTACTGGAACCTTTTTGGCTTTTGCAGTTGGGCCACTCACAGTACGCAAGTGCTGAATACATTCAATACTATACAATACTCAGTACAACACTTTACTGCAGTGCATAATGTATACAGTTTATTCACCTTACTGCTGTAAGTTGTCATTACTTTTTATGTAATTGCACAATATGTTTACTTTGTTACAATATACTTTTCAGTATAAATTCAGTGGAAAATCCTAAAATGTGGGAAAATGCAAATGAATTCTAAGATACACTGTTTGTACCAAAAATGATAACTATAAAGATAAATATCAAGCAAATACGGTTGAGCTTGTTTGCAATATTTGATTTGCTCTATGCATGTGTGTTGATCAGTGTTTATATGTCAATAAAAGCCTAAATTAAATGTGTTCATCATAAAACTTTCAGAAGTAGGTGGAATAGACTCGGCGGAGGGACAGAATCTGCAGGCTTGGGTGGTTTACACACAGTGTTTATATTTCCCCCTTTCTCCACATCTTATTCAGTGACCTGGGACACACACACACACATTAAGTTTATTGTCCAGATGCAATTATACTTGGTGATTTCTTCCCACGTCTGTCTCATATAAAGGTTAAAAGAGTGCCGTGTAAGAGGATGGACGATACACTTGCAGAAGGGATTGAATTGAAACTAATTCAATGGGGAAAACTAATGTTTTAAGTTTGATAGTCAAACCAATCCAATAAAGACTTTGTAAATGTTAAAAGGATAAATGAATCTTAAATCATCTACACATTAATTTCAGCCAGTCACGGAGATGGATCTTTCCCCGAGTAAAACACAGCTCTGGCTTCTTCTGCAGGCGAGAGTGGAAGAGAACTCAGCATTCAACACTTCATCCTGCGTTTGCTCGGGTGTTTTTAACACATGCCAGCTTCTGTGCTTCAATACTGAACTCTTTTTTCCATCTACTCTACACACTCTACACAAAACACAACTGATTCTTCATATGAAACTAATCAAAACATTTTCATTTTGTGTGTGTAATAGAGTGCATTACATATTACTGTACATAGAATAAAGTGTTGCACAGATGAGTATATGTATCTTGTAAAATGTTTACAACTGCTTTTGATCTCCTAATTAGAAGCATCACAATCAACTTTTCATTTTACAAAGGGACATACATTTAGAAGTTTACTTTAAAGTGCAAAGTGTTGAAAATCAAAAAGTAAATTTTTATTTACTAATTTTTATTTAAAAGTAAATTTAAAGTAAATAAAATGTAAATAAATCTCTGTTAAACTTTACTTGCATTTTTACACCTCTCTGTAAATCATCACCACTATTATATATATATATATGTATATATATATATATCCAGATCCAGAATAATGGATGGATCTCTATGGGCCTCTGCTGGATGTATATGGTCATTACACTGTAGGAACTGTAATTCCTGTAAGCACCTAGATCAGTTCCAGAAACAACTC
The DNA here is from genome assembly GCF_963993115.1 of Abramis brama. Classification (NCBI taxonomy): domain Eukaryota; kingdom Metazoa; phylum Chordata; class Actinopteri; order Cypriniformes; family Leuciscidae; genus Abramis; species Abramis brama. Next base: position 1,140,689 of record NC_139987.1, read on the forward strand.
ATATTTAAATTTGATCAACTTTAAAGTTTTGTTTTCATATTATGTAATATTTCATAAGCAAACTAATGGTGAGTAAAAAAAGCCATAATATCCCCCAAAACAGCATAAACGTATAGTTGAGACTAACGTATAATTTATATTTATATATTATATAAGCTCATCTATTCATAACATCACCAAACCAGACTCCTCTCCTATAGAACAGATGACTGTGTTGATAGAGTCGGCTCAATATGTTGTCTAGACCTTCTCAAGGGATATTGGCAGGTACTCTCAGTAGCACCTCACTGCAGTACACGAGATCCAGGGGGCGGAGTTGGATCCAGATGTAAGGGGTGGAGATTGGTAGGTTTAGGGGTGGGTTTAGGGATCAGGGGGTGGAGATGGGTAGGTTTAGGTATATGTAAGGTGGGAGGAGTTGGATCTGGATCCAACTCCTCCCCCTGGATTTCGTGTTCTGCAGTGAGGACGATCTCGGTATTCTAGCAGCTCTGGCCTCAAAAATCACTGGCTTTTCTCCTCTAACAATTTTCTTCTGTTTTCTGTAATGGCCTTTGTAATCTTCTAAAGGTTAAAGCTAAGAGTAGTGTCAAGAATCCCCAACGGTGAAGCCCACGGCTGCTTTCTCAAGCTGTACTCACAAAACATTTCATCTTACCACTAAGAGTTCTCCTAAATGGCAGTAAAAGTTCTTAGGTAAGAGTTTCCTTTTAAAATTTAAAAGTTTAAAATTTAAGTGTGTTTCATGGTCAAACTGAACAGAAATGGTCTTGCTTCATTTGAACCAAACCTTTTCAGATCCTGGGTCGGTCTTCCATCAGACGGAGAATGAGGGTGAGGATGAGGATGAAGGCAGAGAGACAGAGGAAGTGGGCATTGTGTGTGTGTGTTGTCAGATCCCTGGCCATTATCTGCAACTAATGCCCCAGCAGCAAGTGGTAGATTTTTCCCCTATTTCGCACCTGACCTAAGTCTACCTAGGTCTCGTCTACAACCGACGTCCCCGAATGTCTACAGTCCACGTTAGTTTCTCTGGGTCTCGTCTACAATCGTCGTCCCCGAACGTTTACAGTCGACATTAGTCTATCTGGGTCTCGTCTACAATCGGCGTCCCCGAACGTCTACAGTCGACGTTTAGTCTATCTGGGTCTCGTCTACAGTCGACGTTAGTTTCTGTGGGTCTCTTCTACAATCGACGTCCCCAAACTTCTACAGTCGACGTTAGTTTCTCTGGGTCTCGTCTACAATCGACGTCCCTGAACTTCTACAGTCGACGTTAGTTTCTCTGGGTCTCGTCTACAATCATTGTCCCCGAATGTTTACAGTCGACATTAGTCTATCTGGGTCTCGTCTACAATCGGCGTCCCCGAACGTCTACAGTCGACGTTAGTTTCTCTGGGTCTCGTCTACAATCGACGTCCCTGAACTTCTACAGTCGACGTTAGTTTCTCTGGGTCTCATCTACAATCGACGTCCCTGAACTTCTACAGTCGACGTTAGTTTCTCTGGGTCTCGTCTACAATCGTCGTCCCCGAACTTCTACAGTCGACGTTAGTTTCTCTGGGTCTCGTCTACAATCGTCGTCCCCGAATGTCTACAGTCGACGTTAGTTTCTCTGTGTCTCATCTACAATCGACGTCCCCAAACATTTAAAGTCCACGTTAGTTTCTCTGGGTCTCGTCTATAATCGACATCCCCAAACGTCTACAGTCCACGTTAGTTTCTCTGGGTCTCGTCTACAATCGACGTCCCCGAACATTTACAGTCCACGTTAGTTTCTCTGTGTCTCGTCTATAATCGACGTCCCCAAACGTCTACAGTCCACGTTAGTTTCTCTGGGTCTCGTCTACAATCGACGTCCCCGAACATTTACAGTCCACGTTAGTTTCTCTGGGTCTCGTCTATAATCGGCATCCCCAAACGTCTACAGTCCACGTTAGTTTCTCTGGGTCTCGTCTACAATCGACGTCCCCAAACGTCTACAGTCCACGTTAATTTCTCTGGGTCTCGTCTACAATCGACGTCCCCAAACATTTACAGTCCACGTTAGTTTCTCTGTGTCTCGTCTACAATCATCGTCCCCAAACATCTACAGTCCACGTTAGTTTCTCTGGGTCTCGTCTATAATCGTCGTCCCCGAACTTCTACAGTCGATGTTAGTTTCTCTGGGTCTCGTCTACAATCGACAACCCCGAACGTCTACAGTCGACGTTAGTTTCTCTGGGTCTCGTCTACAATCGTCGTCCCCGAACTTCTACAGTCGACGTTAGTTTCTCTGGGTCTCGTCTACAATCGTCGTCCCCGAACTTCTACAGTCGACGTTAGTTTCTCTGGGTCTCGTCTTCAATCGACGTCCCCGAACGTCTACAGTTGACGTTAGTTTCTCTGTGTCTCGTCTACAATCGACGTCCCCGAACATTTAAAGTCCACGTTAGTTTCTCTGGGTCTCGTCTATAATCGACGTCCCCAAACGTCTACAGTCCACGTTAGTTTCTCTGGGTCTCGTCTACAATCGACGTCCCCGAACATTTACAGTCCACGTTAGTTTCTCTGTGTCTCGTCTACAATCGACGTCCCCAAACGTCTACAGTCCACGTTAGTTTCTCTGAGTCTCGTCTACAATCGACGTCCCCGAACATTTACAGTCTACGTTAGTTTCTCTGTGTCTCGTCTACAATCGACGTCCCCAAACGTCTACAGTCCACGTTAGTTTCTCTGGGTCTCGTCTACAATCGACGTCCCCAAACATTTAAAGTCCACGTTAGTTTCTCTGGGTCTCGTCTATAATCGACGTCCCCAAACGTCTACAGTCCCCATTAGTTTCTCTGGGTCTCGTCTACAATTGACGTCCCCGAACATTTACAGTCCACTTTAGTTTCTCTGGGTCTCGTCTATAATCGTCGTCCCCGAACATCTACAGTCGACGTTAGTTTCTCTGGGTCTCGTCTATAATCGTCGTCCCCGAACTTCTACAGTCGATGTTAGTTTCTCTGGGTCTCGTCTACAATCGACGTCCCCAAACGTCTACAGTCCACGTTAGTTTCTCTGGGTCTCGTCTATAATCGACGTCCCCGAACGTCTACAGTCCACGTTAGTTTCTCTGGGTCTCGTCTATAATCGTCGTCCCCGAACGTCTACAGTCGACGTTAGTTTCTGTGGGTCTCGTCTACAATCGATGTCCCCGAACGCCTACAGTCGACGTGTAGTCTATCTGGGTCTCGTCTACAATCGACGTACCTGAACGTCTACGGTCGACGTTAGTTTCTCTGGGTCTCGTCTACAATCAACGTCCCCAAACGTCTACAGTCGATGTTCGTTTCTCTGGGTCTCGTCTACAATCAACGTCCCCGAACGTCTACAGTCGACGTTAGTTTCTCTGGGTCTCATCTACAATCGACGTCCCCAAACGTCTACAGTCGACGTTTTGTCTATCTGGGTCTCGTCTACAATCGTCGTCCCCGAACTTCTACAGTCGACGTTAGTTTCTCTGGGTCTCGTCTACAATCGACGTCCCCGAACTTCTACAGTCGACGTTAGTTTCTCTGGGTCTCGTCTACAATCGACGTCCCTGAACTTCTACAGTCGACGTTAGTTTCTCTGGGTCTCGTCTACAATCGTCGTCCCCGAACTTCTACAGTCGACGTTAGTTTCTCTGGGTCTCGTCTACAATCGTCGTCCCCGAATGTCTACAGTCGACGTTAGTTTCTCTGTGTCTCATCTACAATCGACGTCCCCAAACATTTAAAGTCCACGTTAGTTTCTCTGGGTCTCGTCTATAATCGACATCCCCAAACGTCTACAGTCCACGTTAGTTTCTCTGGGTCTCGTCTACAATCGACGTCCCCGAACATTTACAGTCCACGTTAGTTTCTCTGTGTCTCGTCTATAATCGACGTCCCCAAACGTCTACAGTCCACGTTAGTTTCTCTGGGTCTCGTCTACAATCGACGTCCCCGAACATTTACAGTCCACGTTAGTTTCTCTGGGTCTCGTCTACAATCGACGTCCCCGAACATTTACAGTCCACGTTAGTTTCTCTGGGTCTCGTCTACAATCGACGTCCCCAAACGTCTACAGTCCACGTTAATTTCTCTGGGTCTCGTCTACAATCGACGTCCCCAAACATTTACAGTCCACGTTAGTTTCTCTGTGTCTCGTCTACAATCATCGTCCCCAAACATCTACAGTCCACGTTAGTTTCTCTGGGTCTCGTCTATAATCGTCGTCCCCGAACTTCTACAGTCGATGTTAGTTTCTCTGGGTCTCGTCTACAATCGACAACCCCGAACGTCTACAGTCGACGTTAGTTTCTCTGGGTCTCGTCTACAATCGACAACCCCGAACTTCTACAGTCGACGTTAGTTTCTCTGGGTCTCGTCTACAATCGTCGTCCCCGAACTTCTACAGTCGACGTTAGTTTCTCTGGGTCTCGTCTTCAATCGACGTCCCCGAACGTCTACAGTTGACGTTAGTTTCTCTGTGTCTCGTCTACAATCGACGTCCCCGAACATTTAAAGTCCACGTTAGTTTCTCTGGGTCTCGTCTATAATCGACGTCCCCAAACGTCTACAGTCCACGTTAGTTTCTCTGGGTCTCGTCTACAATCGACGTCCCCGAACATTTACAGTCCACGTTAGTTTCTCTGTGTCTCGTCTACAATCGACGTCCCCAAACGTCTACAGTCCACGTTAGTTTCTCTGAGTCTCGTCTACAATCGACGTCCCCGAACATTTACAGTCTACGTTAGTTTCTCTGTGTCTCGTCTACAATCGACGTCCCCAAACGTCTACAGTCCACGTTAGTTTCTCTGGGTCTCGTCTACAATCGACGTCCCCAAACATTTAAAGTCCACGTTAGTTTCTCTGGGTCTCGTCTATAATCGACGTCCCCAAACGTCTACAGTCCCCATTAGTTTCTCTGGGTCTCGTCTACAATTGACGTCCCCGAACATTTACAGTCCACTTTAGTTTCTCTGGGTCTCGTCTATAATCGTCGTCCCCGAACATCTACAGTCGACGTTAGTTTCTCTGGGTCTCGTCTATAATCGTCGTCCCCGAACTTCTACAGTCGATGTTAGTTTCTCTGGGTCTCGTCTACAATCGACGTCCCCAAACGTCTACAGTCCACGTTAGTTTCTCTGGGTCTCGTCTATAATCGACGTCCCCGAACGTCTACAGTCCACGTTAGTTTCTCTGGGTCTCGTCTATAATCGTCGTCCCCGAACGTCTACAGTCGACGTTAGTTTCTGTGGGTCTCGTCTACAATCGATGTCCCCGAACGCCTACAGTCGACGTGTAGTCTATCTGGGTCTCGTCTACAATCGACGTACCTGAACGTCTACGGTCGACGTTAGTTTCTCTGGGTCTCGTCTACAATCAACGTCCCCAAACGTCTACAGTCGATGTTCGTTTCTCTGGGTCTCGTCTACAATCAACGTCCCCGAACGTCTACAGTCGACGTTAGTTTCTCTGGGTCTCGTCTATAATCGACGTCCCCGAACGTCTACAGTCGACGTTTTGTCTATCTGGGTCTCGTCTACAATCGTCGTCCCCGAACTTCTACAGTCGACGTTAGTTTCTCTGGGTCTCGTCTACAATCGACGTCCCCGAACTTCTACAGTCGACGTTAGTTTCTCTGGGTCTCGTCTTCAATCGACGTCTCCGAACGTCTACAGTTGACGTTAGTTTCTCTGGGTCTCGTCTACAATCGACGTCCCCGAACATTTAAAGTCCACGTTAGTTTCTCTGGGTCTCGTCAACAATCGACGTCCCCAAACGTCTACAGTCCACGTTAGTTTCTCTGGGTCTCGTCTACAATCGACGTCCCCGAACATTTACAGTCCACGTTAGTTTCTCTGTGTCTAGTCTACAATCAACGTCCCCAAACGTCTACAGTCCACGTTAGTTTCTCTGGGTCTCGTCTACAATCGACGTCCCCGAACATTTACAGTCCACGTTAGTTTATCTGGGTCTCGTCTATAATCGTCGTCCCCGAACTTCTACAGTCGATGTTATTTTCTCTGGGTCTCGTCTACAATCGACGTCCCCAAACGTCTACAGTCCACGTTAGTTTCTCTGGGTCTCGTCTACAATCGACGTCCCCGAACGCCTACAGTCGACGTGTAGTCTATCTGGGTCTCGTCTACAATCGACGTACCCGAACGTCTACGGTCGACGTTAGTTTCTCTGGGTCTCGTCTACAATCGACGTCCCCAAACGTCTACAGTCCACGTTAGTTTCTCTGGGTCTCGTCTACAATCGACGTCCCCGAACGTCTACGGTCGACGTTAGTTTCTCTGGGTCTCGTCTACAATCAACGTCCCCGAACGTCTACAGTCGATGTTCGTTTCTCTGGGTCTCGTCTATAATCGACGTCCCCGAACGTCTACAGTCGATGTGTAGTCTATCTGGGTCTCGTCTACAATCGACGTACCCGAATGCCTACAGTCGACGTGTAGTCTATCTGGGTCTCGTCTACAATCGACGTACCCGAACGTCTACGGTCGACGTTAGTTTCTCTGGGTCTCGTCTACAATCAACGTCCCCGAACGTCTACAGTCGATGTTCGTTTTCCTGGGTCTCGTCTACAATCAACGTCCCCGAACGTCTACAGTCGATGTTCGTTTCTCTGGGTCTCGTCTATAATCGACGTCCCCGAACGTCTACAGTCGATGTTAGTTTCTCTGTGTCTCGTCTACAATCGACGTACCCGAACGTCTACAGTCCACGTTAGTTTCTCTGTGTCTCGTCTACAATCGACGTACCCGAACGTCTACAGTCCACGTTAGTTTCTCTGGGTCTCGTCTACAATCAACGTCCCCGAACGTCTACAGTCGATGTTCGTTTCTCTAGGTCTCGTCTACAATCGACGTCCCCGAACCCCTACAATCGACGTGTAGTCTATCTGGGTCTCATCTACAATCGACGTACCCGAACGTCTACAGTCGACGTTAGTTTCTCTGGGTCTCGTCTTCAATCGACGTCCCCGAACGTCTACAGTCGACGTTAGTTTCTCTGGGTCTCGTCTACAATCGACGTCCCCGAACATTTACAGTCCACGTTAGTTTCTCTGTGTCTCGTCTACAATCGACGTCCCCGAACATTTATAGTCCACGTTAGTTTCTCTGGGTCTCGTCTACAATCGACGTCCCCGAACATTTACAGTCCACGTTAGTTTCTCTGGGTCTCGTCTATAATCGACGTCCCCAAACGTCTACAGTCCACGTTAGTTTCTCTGGGTCTCGTCTACAATCGACGTCCCCGAACGCCTACAGTCGACGTTAGTTTCTGTGGGTCTCGTCTACAGTCGACATCCCCGAACACCTACAGTCGACGTGTAGTCTATCTGGGTCTCGTCTAAAATCAACATCCCTGAACGTCTACAGTCGATGTTAGTTTCTGTGGGTCTCGTCTACAATCAACATCCCCGAACGTCTACAGTCGATGTTAGTTTCTCTGGGTCTCGTCTACAATCAACGTCCCCGAACGTCTACAGTCGATGTTCGTTTCTCTGGGTCTCGTCTACAATCGTCGTCCCCGAACGTCTACAGTCGACGTTAGTTTCTGTGGGTCTCATCTACAGTCGACGTCCCCGAACGCCTACAGTCGACGTGTAGTCTATCTGGGTCTCGTCTACAATCAACATCCCCGAACGTCTACAGTCGATGTTAGTTTCTGTGGGTCTCGTCTACAATCAACATCCCCGAACGTCTACAGTCGATGTTAGTTTCTCTGGGTCTCGTCTACAATCAACGTCCCCGAACGTCTACAGTCGATGTTCGTTTCTCTGGGTCTCGTCTACAATCGTCGTCCCCGAACGTCTACAGTCGACGTTAGTTTCTCTGGGTCTCGTCTACAATCAACGTCCCCGAACGTCTACAGTCGATGTTCGTTTCTCTGGGTCTCGTCTACAATCGTCGTCCCCGAACGTCTACAGTCGACGTTAGTTTCTCTGGGTCTCGTCTACAATCGTCGTCCCCGAACGCCTACAGTCGACGTGTAGTCTATCTGGGTCTCGTCTACAATCGACGTACCTGAACATCTACGGTCGACGTTAGTTTCTCTGGGTCTCGTCTACAATCAACGTCCCCAAATGTCTACAGTCGATGTTCGTTTCTCTGGGTCTCGTCTACAATCGACGTCCCCGAATGCCTACAGTCGACGTGTAGTCTATCTGGGTCTCGTCTACAATCGACGTACCCGAACGTCTACGCTCAACGTTAGTTTCTCTGGGTCTCGTCTACAATCGACGTCCCCGAACATTTATAGTCCACGTTAGTTTCTCTGGGTCTCGTCTACAATCGACGTCCCCGAACATTTATAGTCCACGTTAGTTTCTCTGGATCTCGTCTACAATCGACGTCCCCGAACATTTACAGTCCACGTTAGTTTCTCTGGGTCTCGTCTATAATCGACGTCCCCAAACGTCTACAGTCCACGTTAGTTTCTCTGGGTCTCGTCTACAATCGACGTCCCCGAACGCCTACAGTCGACGTTAGTTTCTGTGGGTCTCGTCTACAGTCGACGTCCCCGAACGCCTACAGTCGACGTGTAGTCTATCTGGGTCTCGTCTACAATCAACATCCCCGAACGTCTACAGTCGATGTTAGTTTCTCTGGGTCTCGTCTACAATCAACGTCCCTGAACGTCTACAGTCGATGTTTGTTTCTCTGGGTCTCGTCTACAATCGTCGTCCCCGAACGTCTACAGTCGACGTTAGTTTCTGTGGGTCTCGTCTACAATCGTCGTCCCCGAACGTCTACAGTCGACGTTAGTTTCTGTGGGTCTCGTCTACAATCGATGTCCCCGAACGCCTACAGTCGACGTGTAGTCTATCTGGGTCTCGTCTACAATCGACATACCTGAACGTCTACGGTCGACGTTAGTTTCTCTGGGTCTCGTCTACAATCAACGTCCCCAAATGTCTACAGTCGATGTTCGTTTCTCTGGGTCTCGTCTACAATCGACGTCCCCGAATGCCTACAGTCGACGTGTAGTCTATCTGGGTCTCGTCTACAATCGACGTACCCGAACGTCTACGCTCGACGTTAGTTTCTCTGGGTCTCGTCTACAATTAACGTCCCCGAACGTCTACAGTCGATGTTCGTTTCTCTGGGTCTTGTCTACAATCAACGTCCCCGAACGTCTACAGTCGATGTTCGTTTCTCTGGGTCTCGTCTACAATCGTCGTCCCCGAACGTCTACAGTCGACGTTAGTTTCTCTGTGTCTCGTCTACAATCGACGTACCCGAACGTCTACAGTCCACGTTAGTTTCTCTGTGTCTCGTCTACAATCGACATACCCGGACGTCTACAGTCAACGTTTCGTCTGATCGACTATCTCTAACTTGTTCCCCTAACTAACTTGCTGCGAAGCAATAATAACAGACAGACTTCAGCAAATGTCCTTCAAATGCTTTAATTAAGGCCGGGAGAGTTCTCAAGTAGTTCTCAGAGAATCCACCAAGAAGAAGCACGGCCGGAGGATCTCAGACAAATTTCAGAGAGACTGCCACCAGTAAACAGGAATAGAATAGGAGCATGTCAAAAATGGCATGATGCATTACATAATTTCCCCACAATTTGATTGGTTCTTCATATGAAAACCCTCTTGTTACTAGGTAGAAGCAAACTCTGTTTTAATGATTACTTCAAAATCACAAGGTTTCAAACCTAGACATCTGTCTGGTTTCATTTCCCATATTTGTTATTTTCACACAACCAAAGTCACGAGTTTTCGCCAAAGGGGATACATTTACATTTCAAAGGCATATGAATGTTGTTCCTGCAAGAAAAATAAATGTTAGTTATGATTAATTAAAAATCCATCACAAGTGCTTTCCACTTCACACAAAACTACGGCTAAATATTGAACTGGACAGACAGTAGGCTAATGTTGCATGGAGTGACCATTCCAGTTACACACAAGGTATAATAATAATAATTAGGGCTGCCAACTGTTCACTAGTGATGGGAAGTCCAATTCTTTTCCTAGAACTGGTTCTTATCGACAGTTCATTTCAATGATCGTGTCATGTAATACATTGCATTACAGCAACACAACTTACATTTCGCCCCCTCATCAGAGACGAGGCACAGTTTCAGATTGTTTATTCATAGGCTAATTCAGTCATTCTAAATGTAAAATAAATCCGCAGACTATCTGTCTCATTTCTCATCTCACAACTTTTTGCTCTTCGTCTCAGCATTGACAATATTGATATTGCTGGCTTTATTGTTCAACCTTTACTGTTAAAAACTTAACATAATTTTCGATTCTTCCCTTTCTTTCTCCTTTCATATCTCATCACTTACCAAATCTGCCCTTTTCACCTCTGGAATATTGCTTGTTTACGTTCGTTCTTAAATATAAATTATGCTGAGACCCTGGTTCATGCATTCATTACATAACGCATTGATTACTGACTACGTTTACATGCAGCCAATAACCCATTCAAAACCGGAATATTAGCAATAACCCGGTCGGCACGGCCATGTAAACACCGGCAAAAACCTGGATATGCTCATATCCCGGTTTTTAAAAACCCGGATATGATCCCTGGGGTACCCCTTTTCTAACCCGAATATTTGGTCATGTAAACGCGTATCGGCATATCCCCATCAAAAGGAACATTGATTTGTGTTCTGCGCATGTTCTATTCGCAAGGAATCTTGGTCTTTTGAGGAGAGATGGCGCATACAAAAGCCTGCGTGCAGTATACCGGAAGTAAACAAGAAGTAGAGGTAAACATGGCGAGACGCAGCACAGCACTACACTTTTGGAGCGAGGGGGAAAGCGCAAACAAAGGCGATCACTATCTGCCCCGAACTATTCATTATCCGCGTGCTGCTGCTGTTGTTGTTGTCTTTGGATACAGGAAGAAGAATCGGAAATGACGCATATTGCATCTTAAGGTTGTCCGTACGTCCAGACGCTAACCGTGCGTCGCCGTTTACATCGGGATATTGTCAATTGATTACAAATTCCATGTATACAGGATAGGGGTGTAACGGTACGTGTATTCGTACCGGACCGTTTCGGTACAGGGCTTTCGGTTCGGTGCACGTGTGTACCGAATGACCGAATGCAATATTTTGTGTGCGGAACATAGGTATATTTTCGTGTTTCCACACGAACATATTAAGTTGGGGTAACTCTCCGCGTTCAGCGCAAATCTCGCCCTGCAGCTGATTCTAAAGTTTTACCCGTCGTCACTGTAACCTAAACCAATGAAATCGACTGCAGGGTGAAAAAAAGCTTTTCCGCTCCATGTGCGCCGCCGCACTCTCCGTTCCGTGTGTGTGTGTGTGTCTGCGCGCTGCGCTCTCTGCTCAATGTTCAATGTTCGACTCCGTGTTTGCGCTGCGCGTTCTGCTCTGTCGTTAACGGCCCAAACACTCCAATCATGTACCGATCACGCACTGGAAAAGCAAAGTCCGCTCAAATAAGGTGAAATTTCTCAGTAGTAGACTTCTGTTTGCTGAGCTGGTATAGTCATGCTGGCAACAATGATAAAATGACCTGCTCTGATCACATGCTCTGGTAATAATAGCTTTGTAGGACTATATTTTATTTTGATAATTAGTAAAAAAATGGGGAAAAAAAAATCTTAAATTGATTATGTTGATTGATTATTGAAAAATAATAATACATTGATATATTTATGTTTAATATTATTTTAATATAGGGCTATTTTCTGTTCCTTTCCCCCCCCCGGTGTTTCATTTAATTAGGTGATTCTAAGTTTAGGCCTAATTATTGATGATTACAAGCTTGGAGGAATTGCAATTAATTACAGCAAATTGTGCAATTAATTAGTTAATTTTTTTTTAATCGATTCCCAGCCTTCATTTTTAAATATGAGCAGGCCTACAAGCTGGGATTGGTAATGCTGCACTGTAATCATAGTTATTTATTTATATTTTTCATTAAATTTATTATGTGATATTGGTTTGAGACTGAGAGTATTTTATTTAGTGGAGAACTTTGCAGCAGTATTTTATTTCTTATTCTTTTTTTTTTATATATATATTTTATTAAAAAGTGTTTAAAAAAGTGTAAACAAATTGTTAAAAAAAAGTTTATAGTAATAAACAACCTGCAGTTTAATGTTTGCATTTCTTTCCCTTACTGTACCGAAAATAAACCGAACCGTGACTTTAAAACCGAGGTACGTACCGAACCGTGATTTTTGCGTACCGTTACACCCCTAATACAGGAGTAACTCTCTCTGTTCACGGATGTAAACGGGTTATTCCGAATGTTTCAGAAACCCAAATAGTGACCTTAACCCGACCATAACCCGAATATTGACAGCTTGTAAACGTAGTCATTGTTGTAGAAAAGTCTATCCCTTTAACTGCACTTTCATGTTTCAACACTAGAGGGCACATGTCTTTCACTTTACTGATAACCATACAACCTCCCCTTTAAGATCATGTGCTTTATAAACCGCACGCGCTGGGTCACGATGAGCATGTAAACTTCAGAGCTGTGTGCGTTCGTGCAGAAAAGTGAGTTTATTTCTCATTTCATGTAGAAATGTGCAAGTTAATAATGTTGTTGATATTATTATGAGGGTGTAATATTCTCGCGAGTCTGTACGTGCACCAGATAACGTTATTTGATATCTATGTCAGAAAGCTAACGTGCTAGTTCCTCAGACACGTTATAATGTGTTGTTGTCGTCATATTAAAGCAGGGCTCAGTAATTTCGGGATTTCTTCGCTGTATTCTCGCTTTTTGCTCGCAGGTTTCTTTCTAGAGCTCCCCCTACAGCTTCGGAATAGATTTGACAACACTGTTGTAAAAACTCGTTGGCGATTCTCAGACACCAGAGGCTAGTAGATCAACGACATTAAAGCAGATGGGACATTCTTGGGCGGCCCGCCGGCTCAATGTTGCAAGTGCGGATTTTCCGCTCACGGGCACCAGGGGGGTGCGAAACGACCACCATTCAACCCGAAATAAGTAATATAACCATTCCAGTGACTCCGAAGCTGTTCAGTTAAGGTAAAAAAGTTACTTAGTTCACCTTTAACATTTAAAATGTTGATCTGTTGCCATTTTACAGTTATTTGACATGTTACACTATTATAATTGTGGAATTGCTTGTAAATTGTTTATCTTATGTTCAGTATGAAAATGCATAATATCTGTAGCAATTTAACAATGACTGTAATATTATTTTATGTCTAATTTGTACTATTATCTTTTGTTTCAGACCACACACACACCCACACATACATGTTATTTATGTGCCCAGCAAATTAAAGTTTTGAATGTAACTCTCCGAGCCCTTACTCTCTTACCGGAGTCACCAGTCTTCAAGGACTATCCGAACAATCCAGAGTTTCATCTCTATAACTGTAATTCTCTCTTTTTCGGTTTACCAACTACAACACTCAATGAGCTTTAATACATTCAGAACTCCTGCAGCCAGAGTCCTCACACACACATCAAGAAATCCTCCCACATTACTCCTGTTTCGCACAGACTACATTGGCTGCCCATTCATTTCCAAATTCAATACAAGATACTTCTCGACACATTCAAAGCCCTCATTCATACCTTCCCCCCCTTGCCCGTACACTTAGGTCCTCTGAATCTGGTCTATTGCTGGTCCTGCACCACAAACTAGCATCGTTTGGTGACAGGGTCTTCTCTGTCGCTGCGCCCACACTATGGAAATCTATTCCCCAACATATTCATAATGTCACATCCATACACTACTTTGAAACCCACCTTAAAACATACCTTTTCACCTTGTTTTTCTCATCCCTAGTGTAATGTATGATATGTGTATCTGTTTTATGTTTCTCTACATTTAATGCCTGTCTGTATGTCTGCTGTTTTTTTCTTCTTCTTTTTTTCTTCTTCCTATTGTAAAGCGACCTTAAGTTTGTAAAGGCGCTATATAAAATAAACATATTATTATTATTATTATTCATTTCAAAGGCTGCGTCCTCCAGAGGTCGCATTTGTCTGCCGCATACGTCATCTTTTCTTTCATCATGTTTAAGGGTGGAATGAGGTAACTGTGTAACATGCTACTGGCATGCAAGTGTGTCAGAAGGTGTGGAACTAGCCCTTCACTAGCAGGATAGTGGTATCACATGGGCTCAGATAGAGTTACATCATGAATAATTACACACTCACACTGAGATCAAACTCAGTAAGGCTCATTTCAGCCTTACACTAGTCACAAAATGGACATAGCCGTCCTGCCGAACAACAATCATCCAGAGAAGTTTCTGCAGCTGGATGTGGGAATGCTGCCGGCTACACATGGCATGTTCCAGATTGGCGCTGTGATGTCTCGCCAAAGGCAGTGGCACAACCGGATGTACTCGCAGGTAAACGCTGTTAGCATACACACTCAAGCTGCTGTAGAAACAGTCTGACTGAGGGACAGTATTTGTTATCGGGAACTCAATTGATTCAGTCTTTAGTCTTCACTTGCTTATTAAACATAATATAACTTGATACAATTTTTTTTTAATGATTTATTTTATTTTACCTAATTTATGAATGGGAGTCTATGGGGCTAGACGGCTAAATTTGTCTCTTTCACCCGATTGCCGTTGAGAAATCTCAGATTTGATTGTAGGTTTTGCAAGTTCAACATGGGTTATAGGTTGAAAGTTGAATGAACGAGTACTTATGTCCTTTCGATTTCTTACAGGTTGAGTTGTTGTTGCCTATAACACGCTAGCATTCTGCTAATGAACGCTGATTGGTCAGTGAAGGACTGATTACGACCAGAGATACCGCTTGATGGTCTTTTAAAACAACAAAACAAAAACTCTTCTAGCACGTGTATTTGCCTGTGTCAGCTGTGTTGTGTGTTTGCCTGTGTCAGCTGTGTTGTGTGTTTGCCTGTGTCGGCTGTGTTGTGTGTTTGCCTGTGTCGGCTGTGTTGTGTGTTTGCCTGTGTCAGCTGTGTTGTGTGTTTGCCTGTGTCAGCTGTGTTGTGTGTTTGCCTGTGTCAGCTGTGTTGTGTGTTTGCCTGTGTCAGCTGTGTTGTGTGTTTACCTGTGTCAGCTGTGTTGTCGATGCCTCGAGAGAAAAGAAAGTGCAGAGCGCGAAAGCACCAGAGTGAGTGAAGGATTGCCATAAAGCAGTATCTCTGGTCGTACGATGTGTATGATGTCATTGACACTTTAAAAGACTTTTTAAAGCAAATAAGTGAGGGGGGGCAATAAAGTACTTTACAATATAAAGTATTGCCTATACTTTATACCAGAGCTTATATTGAACTTTATACAAAGAGCTTGTGACTGAACCTCGTAACTCCAGCGGATCCTCAAACTGTTGCTAAACCTCATACAACAGGATGACCTCAATCGTGAATGAAGTGCTGCTCGCATTTTGAAGACTGTCTCTGCTTGTTTGCAGTGAAAGGGTAAATCATTAAAAAAAAACTATATATTTTTTTAATATCCTGACCTGAATAGTACCGGCTCTATACTA
Organism: Abramis brama; assembly: GCF_963993115.1. Taxonomy (NCBI): domain Eukaryota; kingdom Metazoa; phylum Chordata; class Actinopteri; order Cypriniformes; family Leuciscidae; genus Abramis; species Abramis brama. Next base: position 1,156,160 of record NC_139987.1, read on the forward strand.
ACCTGCCATTTTCGCTGGTTTCATGCTGGATGCTGGAAAATTACCTTGCCTTTTTGAAAAATATATTTTTAAATACCAGCCATATCGGTGCTTATCCACCTTATTTTGCAACACAAAAGAGTCAGATACAACTGAAACGGTAAATGAATGAATGTAACTTTTGGCCCTCTAGTGGTTAAAAACAAAACTGCATGCATTTGGGGGAAGAACATTGTTTTGGTTGTGCTTTGGCTCTGCATGACTGTGCGGATGAATATGATTATCCTACTGCTCATAAAACATATACTACTAGGCTTACGAGATATAACCAGTTTAGTTGGAAAGGATCTTAAGCTGACTAACTGTAGACATAACTGTAGCTTTACCCAGGGAGTACTTATACCAGAACAAAACAGTCTACTGGGGAGTGGAGGGAGGAAGGTGAACTTATATTTGTATATGTATTTGTCTATTTATATTTATATATATAAATATACATACATATATTCACATATACAAACTAAATTAAATTAATTAGTGACATTCCAGAAATTATGATTATAAAACTATATATTTATATACATTTCATGATAATTTTATATATTTTTTTGTTAATAGTTCTTTTTGTATTTTTTTTGTTCTTTTGTAATTTATTTTTTTAAATATTGCTATTTCAGTTGTAGTTTTTTTTTTCTATTTCCAGTTAATCATTTTAGTGCTTCAACTTAAACATTTCAGATCAGATCTGAAATATTGAAACACGAACATTGTTTTCTTGACATTCCTTAAGTTAACTGGCTAAATATTCTGAATGTTCCAATCCAATCTGGCCTGTAATGTCAGCATGTTCGTGACATCAAGGCGCGAAGAAAGCCAGTACTGACGGCACCGCACATATGGTTAAGAATCATTTGCTGGGCCGGCGTGGAATATGTTGTGCCCTATGACCTCAGGTGGGGTGTACGAGCTTCGTCCTGTTAAAGAGACAGACAGTTTTACTGTTGAGCCATTTTGTAATCAACAAGACAATATTATGTGATCTGTAAGATTCCAAACGTGGCTATGGTAACGAAACATGCCAGCTCACCTTGATATGCGCTGCTGTTAAAGCCTTGAGTATTGATCAGATGAGCACAGCGGAAGTCGATTAGCTTGAGCTCCAGACTGTGGTGAGACACCAGCAAGTTCCCCGTGTGGATATCACCATGGAAAACTCCTCGTTCATGGCAGTGTTTGACCGCTTGGACTGCCTGAAGCATTAACCAGCATGCTTATCTTTCAGTCATGTCATCTGCCATCAAGATGAAATCCTCCAAGCTCTTGTTCAGGTTTCTCCATGATGAGCACGAAGCCGCTCTCCTCCTCAATCCAGTGGTGTAATTTGATGATGTTGGGGCATGAGGGAGCTTGTCCCAAACGCAGCATCAGTGCCACTTCTTCAAGCACAGGTTTGGAAAGATCAGGCTTGACAGAAAAACAACAGCGGTTAGTTTGCTATGAGTAACTCTTAAACTAGAAGATTTGAAGAACATTGCTTTAGTCTGTCTATTTCAGCTTTATGTTTGCTACAGTTATAATCTGCACTTTACCCATCGAATATTCGTTACGTTTTACCAACTTACAACATCAAGAGAACGGGACGTTCTGCGTTTGGAGATGCACTTGATGGCAACCTTTATTATGACGCTGAATACGTGGTTTCCCTCATACAGCTTGCTGAATTTTCCTGATGTCATCAGACCCACTTCAAACAAAGACACGACAGATCCTGAAAAACACACACAGAAACAGAACAAGAGTCTGCAAGTTTCTTTGATGGTCTGTTCTGATCTAATCTGCAGTATCTTTCAGTGATGTCAAGTCAAGTCACCTTTATTTATACAGCGCTTTTTACAATACAGTGTTTCAAAGCAGCTTTACAAAGATAACAGGAAAATAATGCAACAAAGTTTGTTTCTAGAAGAAAATAGCGTCATAGTCCAGCCTAAGTAAGTTCAGTTATGGTTCATTTTTGTTGTAAAAAAGTTATTTTTTATTCATATATATATTTATAGCCGCTCTGGAGTAAACTGTGATGTCACCGTCCAGCTCAGTTCAGTTCTCATATAATGGTCTCAATGCAGGCAGATCAATAATATTGTTGAATATTAAATTAATGTCCCCAACTAAGCAAGCCAAAAGCCAGAGGTGACAGTGGCAAGAACCCAAACTCCATCAGTGACAGAATGGAGAAACACACCTTGGGAAAACCCAGGCTCAGGCGCTCAGTTCTCCTCTGGCCAATGTCAGAGTATTTCAGCCTAGCATTTATAAGTCACAATAAAAAGACAATTAAACAAGGCAGACATTACGTGAACCAAAGCAATAGCGACTCACCTTGAGTCAGTTCGATTTCTGGATCTGCAGACTCTTCATCAGGCTTTCTGGCACAGACGACGACACTGAACCGGCCTGATCGGAGCCGTCTGTTGCTTACTTGATCTTGGAGGAACTTTCTTTCACAGGAGACGACTCGAGATCTGGATGGGCCTGGTCTGACACACACACTGGCTCAGACTAATCGGGATCCGGCTCTGGATGGCCAGGACGCACCGCTCTCCTCTTCCTTCCTTTAGCAGCTGTTTCTAAAATGAGGAACAATGAAGAGCAAACTATTAGAAACATCTCTGACCAGATTAAAATGTGAGCAACGACCAATTAAAAATGAACTTACAACAACAACAACACACATCATTGTCTGATTGTTAAGCAGTTACTAGGGCTGCACGATTAATCAAAATGAAACCGCAAGTGATTTGGCAAAGGCTGTGATTATTTTATGTGCAGCTTGTCAGTGAGGTACGGCTCTGTGATCGGCAGTAAATGCAGCTCCATCTGAACACCAGAGGGTGTCTCACACACACACACCAAATATCCCTCTGAACACCAGAGGGCGTCTCACACACACACACACACACACACACCAAATCATCTGAACACCAGAGGGCATCTCACACATAGACAGTATATAAACTGGACACAGCGACCCCATTGGATTCAACGGAGACAAGTGAAGTCAATTAGAAGCTCTCACTTCCTGATGGCTGAGCGACTGCGCAGACTCAAACTGAGCTTGACGGCGTAGATGTGACGTGAGCAACCCGTCTGTCTTTTAGTAGCTGTGCTAGTAGAGAAATCTGAATCATTCCCTTCCGAAACTTGCAGAGACGGAGAGTGTGAGTAGGAGGTGTCCATGAACGAGGAGCAGGAGAAACTTTTACTAAGTATTCTGATTAATTACTTTGTCATTTTGCCTCCACGTCCCCCGATTGCCCGCGAGCTTCTCCTCCTGTCCATACGGTAATCTCTCTACTGTGCGACAGAGAGTCGCAGGTTATGACGCAATCGTTAGCCTATTTTTACAAAAATTGCTTCTACGGGGCCATAACGTAAGATACAAGGTAATGGAGCCTTTTATACATTTTCGTGTTTCTTTAGAAATAAATAATGGACAAATGGAGTCTTTAAACGCCTCAGATGTAAAGTTATTCGCTGTCACAGTGACGCCAAAATGAATGGGAGTCAATGGGATGCTAACAGCAGGTGGGGGTCCGCTAGCCAATGGTGGCACCCGGGGAAGCTTCAATATTTTATGAAACCCTGCCCCCCTGGTCTGACACACACACACCAAATATCCCTCTGAATACCAGAGGGCGTCTCACACACACACACCAAATCATCTGAACACCAGAGTGCGTCTCACACACACACACCAAATCATCTGAACACCAGAGTGCGTCTCACACACACACACCAAATATCCCTCTGAACCCCAGAGGGCGTCTCACACACACACACACACACACCCCAAATCATCTGAACACCAGAGGGCGTCTCACACACACACACACACACACCAAATCATCTGAACACCAGAGGGCGTCTCACACACACACACACACACCAAATCATCTGAACACCAGAGGGCGTCTCACACACACACACACACACACCAAATCATCTGAACACCAGAGGGCGTCTCACACACACACGCCAAATCATCTGAACACCAGAGGGCGTCTCACACACACACACACACCAAATCATCTGAACACCAGAGGGAGTCTCACGCACACACACACACCAAATCATCTGAACACCAGAGGGCATCTCACTCACACACGCCAAATATGCCCTGCCGCAAGAATAACAATGATGATAACACACATCATTCCAGGAAATCCCTATCGCTGTCGCTGAATAAACAGGAGATTGAAATGCTTTGATTAAACATGACTAATAAACACACGACGGCCTTATTCTGTGTAAGAAGCACATCATCTCACAGAAGGATGAGTTTCGTTATGAAGTGAGTTTGGAGTAAAAGCATGTTATTAAATGATGTCTTTTGTTGGACAAGAGGTTCATGAATGCTTCTCATGTTTGAAAAGATGTTTGAAGCGTGTCGCAGTGCTTTCAGATGGAGCAGCGTTTACGAGAGGCGGTATTAACATTAAGTGACATGGCATCTGACGCACAGAAGCCAACGGCACGTCACTATGCGTATTGGCACATCCGGTCTTCATTGGCATGTGCCAGTGGATTGTGGCATGTGTCACTGACATTATCACGACACACCACCACTGACATGACACCTGACTGACACTGAGTCGCGGAACATGTCGCTGTGTGTTGTGACACCTCCAGAAGTGACTGACAGATAACCTTTATTTTTGAGTGATGCTGCACGGACGCACGCCAGTAGGTGTCAGTATAAGTGATGTAACACTGGCCAGCGCAAGATTCTCATCTGTGGCTTTAATATTTCAAGTCCTTCCAAAAAGTGTAAAAAAAAAACAATTATTAAAAATCATTTGTTAGGCTATGTATGCCTATGTTCTATGTATCTGAAAAGGATTACATTCAAAACTATATTTTTCCAATAACATCATGAGGTGAAGCTGGTGACCTCCTGCATATGGACAACTTCACACTGCACACACTTTTACTCAACTAGTAGATTCGCCTAGCTCATTGTTAGAAGTTTTAGCACGCACGCTACTGACAGTGACGTCACGCTAGAGATACTCACCTTTGTTTATTGTTGAATTTTACAGCGGAGTGAAATATCACACACATATAAACCGAGGCCGAACCAACTGTAGATGCACTCCCCCTATAAAACACATTCGTGACGCCTAGTAACAACATACACATAGGTTAACCCTAACCCTAACCCAATAACAACCCATTGTTTATTTTTAGTAGAAAAGCAAGCATACTGTAGTATGGGTGATTTGGCATGGCAGCCCATAATGCTTTGCTTTGCCGCGCACTCATCCTGAAAGTGAAGGAAAGGCGTCTCGATCGCCCCCAGGTGGACATAAACCCCGCCCTCTCTTAATCTCAAATTAAACAACCAAATAACACTTCAAATACTTTTTTTCCCCAAAGATGGTTTCTGTCATTTTAGGCAGTTTTTATCACACTGATGTAAGTGTTCAGTTTTAGATAGGCTACGTTTGGTTTTAGTTATTTGATGGCAAAAAAAAAAACGGGGCGTGGCATGATGATTGACAGCTGTGATTGACAGCTCTCTGAGTGATGTAGTCACTGAGGCATCTACTGGCTTTTTTTCGGTATATCGGGAGGAGATTGGAGGTTTAACTTTAATTTATACATAAATTATATTTAATTTAGATTTTTTTTTGTATTTTTTTTTTGTCTAAAACGAGGATAACAAAAATTAAACAAGGTCTAACAATCCATTCCAATAACCCGATTCTATGTGAGAAAAGCAGAGGTGCTGCATTAATAACAAGTTGCTAACATACTGATTGCATGTGTTAAACATACAGTAGAGTGAATTCAGGTTGATTGGGACACTTTTTGCCATTGAGATGACTGGAAAAAAGTGTCCCAATCAACCTGAATGTGTTAACCAACCTATGTGTTAACCATAAATTCTAGGATGCTAAGCTGAATCAGACTGCTTGAGCAAAAGATTGTTGATTTATCTGTCCACTAAATTGTGGCCCCACACACTGAAAACCGACACAAACAATTTCCTCCGGCGCAGATGTGGCCCACACCTCTGTAACAATGACTCTTATTTATTGATGTGGCCCAGATCTGGCTAGGACACTGAAAAGTGACTTACATTGTTATATGTGGCCCAGGTCTGGCCCAGCTGAGGCCGATCTGGCTGAGAGTGGCTGGCAGTAAAACACAAATTCAAACATTTTAAAAGATTAAGGGTTTTTATTATAAGGTTAACAAATACATTTTAATATAAACATGTATTAACAATGAACAAGTACACTACAATATAACCATATTAACAACACTTTTAAATCACAAAATAAAGAGTAAATTTTATTTACTGTACATTATTAAAAGAAAAACATTCTCTCTCACACACAAAAACTCTCTTTCTCTCACTTTTACTAAATAATTTCCTTTTGCAAAAGCCAAGTCAAGTCAGGTTTCATTATATAGTGCTTTATTTCAAAGCAGCTGACGTCACATGCACACCCTCTATAAGTGCAAGAAGCAATATCACTTTGCAAAAATGTCACCAGTCACAAGAATCAGTGTACTTTTCTTTCAGGATTTTTAGGGCCTATTTTGGTCTCTAATTACAGCATTCACACAGAGCAGTGCTGCGCTGCAAGACTATGTTGATGCACCTGTGGACTGGCATGGGCCAACATGGGAATTCACTCTAGTCAAAAAAAAAAAAAAAAATTTTTTTTCCAACAAGGAACATTTTATTTAAATGCCCCCTTTATAAATCTCACTGTGTTTTGCAGGGAATGGAGAGAGGAAAGGAAGAAAAGGCACCAGCAGACGGTCATGTGTTTGAAGACAGGGAGCTGGAGAAACACATCACTCCTCAAACTCTAAAACCAAAGATCAAGCAGAACCCTCTCTATTCTCACATCAACATCATCCACACGGAGGAGAACAAGTCCAAACCATCCTGGACCATCCAGGACTATGACAGACACACTGCACACGGTCAGCTAGCAGACTATATGAAGGTACTGTATCTGCCCATACAGGCACAGACAAATGCACATATTACAATTTGAATAACATTGTATTATGAGAACGTGATATGATCAGGGTTCGGACAGTTACTTTTAAAATGTATTCCACTACATGTTACAGAGTACAAGGTAACTAATCTAATTCTTTGGATTACTTTTCCAACACTGGTAGATTTTTTTATCTGATCTTTTAAGTACAACAAACAAAAAGCAAACAAACTTGAGTGTATAAAACAACTTTTTCTGAACACATGTGGATTATTTTTGTAGAACAAGGCAAAAAAATACATTATTTGTAGCCTTTTATACATTGCTTAAGTTTAATGCATTTCTCATTTAAACATTCTTTGTTAAAAAAAAAAACCTGAGACTGCAACATAGACAAAGTGAACGGATTCATGTTTAATCTATCAATCTATCTCAGCATTTCAAACTGTTTTCTGGCAAGCTATATTAATAGAAACATGCTATAATGCCTCTTTGTAATTGCAGTGGAATTTACTCAATGACATCTTATCCACCTTTTACTCTACTCACTAGAATGTAATTATATACATATTATAAGAGAGCGTTTCTTTGCTGCTCAGTCGCTCCTCAGAATGCACAACCTATACTTTTTTATGGCTAAATTCACTAAATGTTAAACAAATGACAATAAAATTCAATCCCTTTAGTAATGTAAGTACTTTTAAATGTAAATTACCAATCATATCAATTGTTACTATAACTGAATATAGTTACTCATATTTTGCATTTTAAAAATGAAACTCCAATACATTTTGTGAGGAGCAGGACGAGGCCGAGGGCGGGATTGATAATGAGACTCGCCTGCGCGCGTCTCGAGTTTCTCACAGAGGAGCTTCGGAAGCATAAAAGGAGGCTTGAACTTTTCCACACTTTAATAATAAAACAAACACAAAACGAAAGTAAAGCAGCAGCACCACACGGACGACTGCTGCACAGACACAAACAAAAGTGAGCAAGGGGGAGATTTGAAGAAAGACCATAGAAAGAGAGATGGCTGAGAGACATTACAAAAGAGAAAAGCTCAGAGGAATATCACTGGAAATAAACTGTTATGATCAGGCAAGAGCTTTAGGATCCGCGTTAATACTAGAAAAGCTGTCCAGCGCTGGAGAGAGCTCAGTGGGAAGGCCTGATAACGGACGCTAGTGTTCTTTCTACTGCATACGTGAGTAACAGTGGTTTTGCTTTGTTTTACAGAACCAAAATGTGCTGTTGTTGTAATGTTAGCTCTAGTAACAGGACAATTTGAGTGTCATTGTTTGTCTGGAGCTGCTGGCGACTAACAGCAAACTCTTGCTTGTATATACTCCAGTGTACTTTATGTTCATTTTTGGTTCTTCCTTGAAACGCTCATTCGCTTTATTTTTCACCTCAGCTGTGATAAAGAGATATCCACTCTTTCATTTTGTGTTCTGTTTCGAAGTGCAACTCAACATTCCATCTTGGATTAACGATATGAGGAATGCCCTCAGTGTGACCGGTGTCTGAAGCATGTGTGAAAAAACTCCAAATATTATGCACCTGTGAGTGTAGATGTCATCAGTTTTTGGCTTCAGGAGCTGTTTGTTACGTGTGTGAAGGTGATCTAACAGAGAATCCAAGCGTTTCAGGAAGTGAGTCTCCCTAAGCTAAGTCTCCCCTGTCTCCTTAAGTAGAGCTGAGTCTCTCCTGTCTCTGAGGCTCCACTTTGGTGGAGCGGCAATACTAAGGTTACAGAAAATCCCTTGGGTAAGCTGCCCTTTAGGACCTCAGTAACGTGTTCCCTCCCTGACTGTCTTGGGTCTTAAAGTAGTGTCCGTTCCCTTTTTAAGCAGACAGGAGTGCTCTCCCCCAATTATTTTATGGTAGTTAAGTAGAGTTGCGGCTCCCCTTTGGCTTTGGGCTTGCCTGCACATCTCCTTCAGACAAAAAAGTTGATGATATGGATAACAGGCGCATTCTTATACTCACAGGTGTTCCGCTAATGAAGTCATGGGGCCCTATTTTAACAATCTAAGCGCATGGTCTAAAGCAGTGGTTCTCAATTCCAGTCCTCGTGACCCACTGCTCTGCACATTTTGTATGTCTCCCTTATTTAACACACCTGAATCAGATCATCAGCTCATTAGGAGAGACTCCATGAACTGAACTGAGTGTGTCAGATAAGAGAGACATACAAAATGTGCAGAGCAGTGGGTCACGAGGACTGGAATTGAGAACCACTGGTCTAAAGCACAAGTCGCAAGTTCACTTAGGGCGTGTCCGAATTCACTTTAACAATGGGAAAAATGGTTGCCGTTCCCGGCGCATGGTCTAAAAGGGTTGTCACTATTCTCTTAATGAGTAATGGGTGTGTTTTGGGCGTAACGTGAAATAAACCAATCAGAGTCTCATCTCCCATTCCCTTTAAAAGCCAGTTGCGCTTGCGCCATGGCGGATTTACTATTTACATGGTGGAATTTTGAAGCGGAAAAACTGAACACGTCTCCAGAGCACAACCTGATCTGCTCGTGTGCGAGGTTAAAGCGCGCAAGCACGCCATCTACGGGACAAGCCGGATTCCATCATATCTTTATGTACACAATATTAATCTTTTACATTGTAATCCTTTTATTTTTAATATTTGGCATGTTTGTGTGCTGCTGCGCGTCCAAGCAGAGTGGACGTGCGTTGTTGACCCGCCTATAGGCGCACATTATTAATGCGCTCTTAAAATTACAAAAAAAATATGGTGCAGTCTATTTCAGTTCCTCAAAATATCAACGCACCAACAATGCACCTGAACACACTGCGTTTTCAGACCAGCAGCCCATGGTCGCACAAATGGGCGCAAATGCATTTGCTATTTAAACAACGTGGCGCAGGACGTGAAAATGAAAACTGCGTCGGACTGAAACTAGCAAAAAACAATTGCGTCGCGCTTGGCGTGCATTGCGCTGCATTGCGCCGGGTGTATGATAGGGCCCATTGACTGCCGTAGGCCAATAATATTTGAATCCCCCTTCTCAGGGAACCATGGTTACAGTCGTAATCTGAGACATTTGTGCATTTTGGGGGCGGAGCAATGAAGGGAGGGGTGTGTTTGTATGGGTAGATTTCAAACATCAACAGTGTTTCTCAGAAACCGCTCACTGCACCTTTAAGTGCTACTGGCTCTGTTATGTGATTATGATCCTATGAAACTTAAGCCTGTGGAATATAACATTGACAAGCTGTAAACAATGAACAATCATTAATAATCTTGCTTTATGCAAACAATAATAAGCAACATTGAGGTGACATTCTAATTAACATATTCTACTTATCCTATATTGCAATTTAATCACCAAATTTAATATTTATGTCAACATCCCATTAATTATTTGGTAACACCTCATTTGTTACCATTTATTAAATACATTAGTTATCATGCAAAGCTAAATATAAAAGATCTAGCATTTGCTATCACAATGTGAAATGTTCACAGTGTTTACTTTTAAAACGCAGTTAACGAGTTTGTTTGCCCATAAAATCTTTAAGATATTAGGTTCAACTTATTTGGCTTGCTGTCCACTGAAGAGGGGCTCGATGAAGCAGCTTCAACTCGAGCTCTGATATACCCCCCCAGTGGCTAAATGTATAGGATATGATAATTGAAGGGCAAGGTACCTGAGATGAAGGTGGAGTTTGGGGAGGTGGAGGGATACTGGAACAGCTGATGCTGGAGAGAGGTAAGCAGCTGCTTATATACTCAGGCTGTTGATTGAAAGATTAGATGGGCTCACTCCTCCCTAACTTGCGTTTAGGAACTTCATTAAACTCAGAAAGAATAATGTTCTGAATGTGTCTTTCAGGAAGACCCAAGAGAACTGAGCTTCTGGCTGGAAGATCTCTACACCCCCGGCTATGACTCTCTGCTCAAGAAGAAAGCAGCTGAAATGAAGAGGAACAAAATTTGTAAAACATTTGCATTCATCATTCTATTAGTTTGTGCAGTAGTGATCATTATTACTGTGCCAATATTGGTAACACAATCAAGAGTCTGATGGAGCCATGCCAGCCGCTTACTCCAGTCTGCTGTAACAGTTACCCTGTTACAGGGGTGAAAGTTATCATCCCGGCCATTTGAGGGCGATGGAGAGAGGAAATGGGGGAGGAAGGTTTCCTGTAAAAGAGAAGAAATGAGGGCATGGTAATGGAGTTTGTTTGGTGGGGTGAAAAAGGCCAGACATCACCTTTTTTCAAGTGAAATTTATTTCAAAAGCTTAAATGGGTCGTATTATGCCCTTTTACAAAGTTTTGATTTTGTATTTGGGGTGTACTACAATATGGTGTCATGCTTTATTGTTTAAAAAATTATTTTTCACATATTTTATATTATCACAGCTCCTCTCTCCCCAGTCTGGTTAAACGCATTGTTTTCAGTGAAGCAACTCCTTCTGAAATACAAAATGTGCTGTGATTGGCCAGCTGGCCCAGTGTGTTGTGATTGGCAGCACTTAGCGTGTGTTCGGGAAATGTCACTCCCCTTCATAACTCTCTCAGCAAGCTCTACTCAGAGGTAAATATTAACTATGGCATCAATTTCAAACTATTTCAAGCCCGATTCAGACCCTGACAATGTTAACGAACAAGAGGATTGTGCTGAATGAATGTACAGACTTTGCAAGCACAAATTTCACAGGACGTTTCAGAGTGGTGTGTTTTTTTTCTGTAATTTCCTTATAGATACGATATTATCCTCCATTTAATCATATTTGTCGGAAAACTATGGTAATACAAACAGTAATCATGGATTGGATGATTTTCCTAAGGGGCGGTGAACAGTCTTACAAAAGTGAGAGCTTTCAAAAGCTAAAGTAAACACTACACATCAATACTGTAATTTTAGTTAGCATGGTTAGCAGAGGCAAATAATAAGACATAAGTTCCTTACACGTTGTGATCCATAAACAACAGATTGTCCCGACAAAATGGGAATGGCTCTGTCTTTCAGGAGAAGCTTTTTGTGCGTATAGCCTGCAATGTACTCTCTTCTGTCGGCTGTTCTCCGTAAAATGTGCAATGCACAGACAAACGTTGAGGCTATAATGTTCAGGAACATTGTTAAAAATAAATCTTAACCACTAAGTTCCTCAGCCTTAGGACAAACTTTTTCCAGGGTGTAAAAAACAGCGACAACAACTCTTCCTCTTCTCTTAAGCAGCCCAACATGGCCTCACCCCCTTTGTTACGTGTTCCCAGTGGCGGGGTTTATGTTCATTTTAGGGTTGGTGATTTCACCATCCCGGGAGGAAGCTCGTTGTTGTTGTCCCTACCAGTCGTTTGTTGTAGCCCTTAAAAACGATTTCTGTAAAAGAAAATATCTCCTTTTGCTCTGAACTTTGAGCGTTTTAACTTTGCAGATGTCTTTTATGCTCAAACAGCAACATTACACACTAACTAAAGTTAAAAAAGTGAAATCATAATCAAGGACCCCTTTAACTGAAATTCAAATGCACATTTGATGTATCCTTGACAAATGTTTATCTATATGGTTTAGAAGCTTGCAGAGACTCTGTTATGGGGCTCTAAAAGAGAAAGAGTTTTGCAGAGCCCTACTGCTATATCACCTGGTTGGAATTACGCCAGTGGGATTTGGTTATGTTTCCAGGATTTGGGACTACATAGTTTCATTGATCACTGGGACATTTTCCAAGACTGTTCACACATCTACAACATTCAGATAAGACCTTCTGTATTATGAACTATATCCATTACTGCTGTTGCATTCTAAGACGTTTGATACACCTTTCATACTACATTCATTTATGTTTTTGTTTATTGCTGCTGTAGTGTTTTGGTGGTTATAGTTTCATTACCTTGGGTATTCAATTCAATAAAACAAACTATAATTTTATTTAGCAATACTTAATTGTTTTGGGTTTGAATTTGATTTTGGTTGTTGGTTTGTTCTAAGCATTGAGTTTTGTATTGATTTGTTTTGCTGTTTTTTTTTTTTTTTTGGTTCATCAAAATTAAGTTGAGGTAGTTGCACTGCATCCATTCCTACAACTATATGACAGTTCAGCTGAACAACAGCAAACACTTCACATCATGTATATGTCATTTGGTATAGCCTAGAGGGCTGGGTCATACTTTTTTTTATTTATCTAAATTGCATTTTGTCTTTTATTTCACCACAAGGCTTATCACAACATAGCCAGCTGGGTTAAAAACTGTAGTTGACTGTTGTAGTTTAGGCTTAAATTTGAAATGTTACTACCTTTTGGAAATAATCCATTATCCCATTATGAAATGAAATGAGATATAAGGAAGTGTAATCTTCATGTGAACAGATGTTTTGTGAGTCTGAAATGCACACTACAGATTACGCCTCCCACAACGGAAAAATGAATTTCTTAAGTGGATTTCACTGATACAGCCATTGAAGCAATCTTTTCATGTACATGATATATCTATATATACATTTTGTTAGGCAGAATTATATTGTACTATAATCAGGTATGTAATAACAGCTATTAATGAAACATAATTAATTATAATGAAATTCTGGCCTATTGTATAGTATTTTCAGCTACAAAACTTAACCCCAACCCTAAACACAACCATACCCCTTTAATAAAATTAAAGGTTGCTTGTAGATTTACTTGTATTTTCATATTTAAAGTACTTTTAAAAGTGTTTCCAGAGGGAGCGGCTCTGATGGCAGGCTCTTTCTTTGTAGGGGACGTAACATGTAGTAGTAGGAGTAACTAAAATTTCCTACTACTTAATTCTGAAAAAACAGAGATCCAGATCTGATGAAGGACCTGCGCCTGGACACGATGACAGCGCAGTCCTGAAGTATCAACCAGTCTCTCCCCTGTGAAGGCCTCCTTCCCTTCACCTCTGTACAGATAAAATGTTGTCGGGATAATTCTGGTTTGAGTGGCTATAAGGACGCGACAAAAAAAATCTGTATTATACATTTTTAAGGCCAGACAAGTAGTTTATTGAGGGTTGATTTGTAAAGAAGGACTACACGCCTGCACACATATATATTCAAACGCGCATACCTTTGGACTGAACACGTGATGCGCATGTGCGCAATGTCTGCGCTTTCGCGGGTTTGCGTTTTTGAGGTTTGCGCAGAGATAACAGATAATCATTTGCACCTTCAAACCTATTTCAGGGAGTGTGTTCTCGAGACACCAGGCACTGTTTTGTGCGGATGAGCGACCGGAGCGTGTGGAGGGTTTTTCTGCTAGAGCGGTGTCGTGTTAGCGGCCCCTGAGTTAATAACTAATGATCTTCGCAACGGAAGTGAATCAATCAATCAAAACTAATGCAATCTAAACAATGCAAACTAAACAATCTGATGCAGTAATTTCCCTCTGTAAAGCTGCTTTGAAACAATCCATATCGTTAAAAGCGCTATATAAATGAAGGTGACTTGACTTGACTTGACAATATGTAAATTTTTTCGCCGCTAGGGGTCGCTAATCTTACAATAACAAAGGCATAGATAGATGACGCAATGATAAGCCGAATCATGGAACTTGTCGTCATGCCGATGGATCTAATAATGTTTATGGGAAATAATGTTTATGGTGAATACATTGATGTTTTTAACATGACTGTGATATGACGCAGGGCGCGAGTGCTAATGAGAGACAGACATCAGTGCCACACACGAGTCCGCGGATATAAAGCAATGAGGACATTTCATTCTACAGAACTAATTTACACACAAGTGCTGAATTACTACTCAAACTGGTCAGTTTATGTAACAAATTAAAGTTGTGAGGTAACGCAGCGCTGTTTCACTTGGTCTACACTATCACAGTAAACCGCATTTGAGTGTGTTGAAAATTATAATGTTATTCTGTGTGTTAGTTTGTTGGCTGTATGAGACTAGCAACTGCTAGATCAGCATTAGAATAACATACTGATCATATTCTATCATTTCATCATGTTGAGCTATATAACATTGATTTGTTTCATGTATATTTGCTCACCTGTCTAATAAAGTACATGCAAGAGTGGCGTCACTGTCAAGTCGAAGTTAGTCACGGACGCTAGCTCTCAGCATCTCGAAAACGCCACGCTGATATTGATCCTCGTTTTAGTTCTCATTTTGTCCCAAAGTCTGCTTGCCATGGTCCATAATGTTTGAACGAAACAACAACAGCGTGAGCGTGCCGCTAGACGTAACGCAGTTGTCCACGTCTGTCGCCATGGTTACTATGGCAATATAAGCGGAAACCAGGGATAAAGCAGATATTACGTCATTGACAGGCGACAAGTAACATGGGACGAGCACTATTTAAAATTGTGAATTTCTCTGAATTTACAAATTCTTGGAAACGTTTAGTATAATGTAAGTACACAATTGACAGAAATATATAACATTGTGCAGGAGGTTTTTGGATATTTTGATACAAAATTCTTACATATTGTATCTTTAATCTGACACAATATGACATTAAGATTATATGATAATTGTGGCGAGCAGGACGAGCAAGACGCTGCTTAAGCATTACCTGTCAAATGATAATCTATCTTTGTATACATTTGTCCCCCAAATGTTTTGTTTTCTCATCATAGTTTTTTTCATTGTTGTTGTTGTTGTTATTGTCATTCAATTTGTTCTGTGAAAAAACAAAAACACCAAAATATGTAAAAAAAAATCTATTCTATTCTATGCCATTTTGTAATATAAATAATGTCAGTCTGTGTTCATCCTGAAAATTCCACATGGAAAAGTGCACTTTAAATACCGGATGATGCACATAATTAACAGAAAAAGCGAGGTGTGGAGTGTTGTACTCGACTGTCACCGCTTTATTAGGTCTACCAGACTCCAATGCTGAATGACAAAATAACCTTACAAAGTTCATACACTACACGGCCGAGTAGGCCTACATAGTGAGTAAGTGCATAGATAGTGTATAGTGCATCGTTTGGAACACAAATATAAATTGGTTATCGTTAGCATGATTGAAAGTGTCCGAAAAAATGTGAAACATACAGTAGGCCTACCTATGTCATATCTGCTGTTGGGGATTATTGTTAAATAGCGCTCAAACTACATTGACTGAGCCAGACGGCTGCTCTTGAATCACTCTCACTGTACTTTAAGGACAAATATTGCATAACTCTTTGTTGAGTATCCAAGTAAAATAGATCCACATAATAATAAGCTTGATGGTGTATATCAGGAGTGTTGCCTTTTTACTGTGAAACGAGCCGCAGTAATACATCACTGTGTCCCACTAAAATACCAGTAATGGAGATTACTGTATACTGACCTGAAAATGATAATATTTCATCAATCATGTGTTGTGTGTTTTCTATTAGCTGCGTAGAATCACTCATGCAAATAATTGTTTGCAGTAGTTTTTCACATCAAAATAATAAAGACGGAAAACAAAAAAGAACCAATTCATATTCATATATCTATAATAGCAGGTTATAAAAAATATATGTGGACACTTTTTTTGATGGATGGCTTGTGCCTCAATAATGATGAAAGGCTAGAAACGCCCCCTGTGTATTACTGATGAACTAGTTCAAATGCCGTTATATTGGTGAACTCTATAGGTTGTAGTTTCCTATTTACAATGATATCTAAATCAAACAGTGTTTACAAATACTGTGTCAGACTTGATTTAGGTTCAGGCTTTTCAGAATTGACAAATCTGCATCCGGATGTTAATTGCTTGTGTTAAAGACCCACTGAAGAGCCCTGAAACGTGCAGCATTATTCAATATGTTGACGTAATTTCCACTGAAACAGGAAGACAGGGCGGAGCATAGCGGGGCTCCTCCCCTTTTAAAAAATAGACAATAGCATTTAGTTTATATCACAGCTCAGAGCCGTTGAGCTCAGTAAAGCTTCAGTTTCCTCCTAATCTCTTCCCGTTTATCAGCTGATCTGCTCCATATCACTTTAAAATACAGCTTTCTGTTCAGAATTCAAATGGGTCTGAGAAGTTTTCTGGTCTGCACTTCATTCGCCCCAGTGGAAAGCACATTCACACTGTCTGAATCGTTCCCTATCCCCTATATAGTGCACTATGTGCCATTCACTGCGTAGAAAATAGCAATTGTGTGAACAAGTGACCGATTTCAGCCGCTTCAGCGTCTATTTATAATGTAGGGGGCGGAGCTTCAGATTCTAAATAGCATTTGATTGGACAGAAAATCTGATAAGAAGATGAAGTGCAGAGTGATGTCATCAAAATCCATAATTGATCCATATTGGTGGAATTGAGAGACTGTATGTTTTGAATGCTTAGCCTATATCTTTAAAATGTGAATTCTGTCATTGGTTTGGAGCACAATACAGTGATAGATAACAGTAAGACTAATATATTCACACTAAAAGCCCAACAACTTCAATTTGGGGGACTTTAAAGGGATAGTTCAAAGGGATTAGCTCATATACTCTGCTGCTGTTCTAATGCAGTATAACCTTCGTACGAAACGGAAACAGAAAACAAAGCTGCTTCACATTTTCACTTTTCTGACTTAATTACCTCAAATGTCCCTTGTTAAGATTTTATTATTGATTGCATTTTATGCAATGCAAAGGTGTGGTCACATATTAATTTCTTTGAAATTACACAGGCAAAAAGGTCCATTGGCCATTGTCAGCAGTGTAGTATGAAGCACAGCTCACACAGGAGTCACTTTCACACAGCTTTCTGTTGGTCAAATCTGGCAAAGTCCAGTGAGCAACTTGGTCCCACAGTGGCATTTTTGACCACGTGTGGAATCCTATTGAAGTGTCTTATAACTCTGTTATAAGTGAAACTGTTATCTGCTTGTTGTGACATTAGGAATACATTTTCCGGGTTGAAGCCTCGACTCGTTTCTAGTGAGAATACTCAACAACAGCGTTTATGAGCATATAAGCTTTTCAAAACCCATGGTGCACTGCAGTCTCCAGTCTTCAGTATTTTAACGATTGAAAAGCTGAAAAACTTTGACCATCTGAGATTGCATTAGAGATAAAGGTTAGGATCATAAATTCAGGAGTATTACAGCACACTGTGAGTTTATATCAGCACCGTTTGTTGTTTGCTTCTGGCATCTGAGAACTTTTGGACCTGGAAACAGTGACTTCAGACTTAACACTCTCCGCCTGCCAAAAGATAAGACTCAAGTTATCGTACAGTTATCTGTTCATTATACCACCAGTTATCCAAATCAATACACACCTGCCTGTGTTTATTCTGGCACTGGTTCAGTAAACTCCCCATTGTGCCTCTCTCCTCCACGTCTGTGTATACCCGGACAAAATGTTTGTTTTTGCTTCAAGGAATAATGTTTTGTTCACCTCAATTTGTTTATGGCTTATTTATGTTGACAGGACCAGGGCCATGCACAGACATTTTGAGGGGCAGTGGCTTAAACCAAAAAAGGGGGCACTATAAGGAGTTTGAATGAGGCAGTATCATCTTAATACAGAAAATTAAAAACAACTCTTTTATATGGGCAATAAGATTACAATTAGGATTTAGTGCAAAATCAAGTTATGTTGTTATAATTACTCTTCCAATTAAATAATTCAATGTCAATGCCAGTTTAACTGTCTGATGCTCAGTGGGCTCTCACTCTCTGAGCTGCCTCATCCTATGGAAGTAGTATAGACATCTAATTTAATATTATACACTTAAAGTATAAACTGAAATGATATACAGGTTACAACAGTTATAAAGTCACACCAGGGTAAAATGCGCATTTGACTTAATTCTCTTTTATACCACTCAATGGCACAAATTCTGCTCAGCACTTTTTTTCATAAACACTTTTGATGATGGACTTGGAAATTTGGCTGATCATTGACTTGATCAAAGTTGATTCTGTGCTAATTTAATCTACTATTTTATATATATTTTTTAATGTTTTAGACTTATGTAGCAATTTAAATACAAAGATCTCAAGAATCTTGTTTCTGTATTTTTAAAATGAAAATTATGACAGATAGCCTATATTTATTGAACAAACATTTATTATTTAATTTATCAAAATAACTCCAAAATTGTTATAAAATTTACTAAAGTGATTGGTTTGAACAAGTATCAACTTAGACATTATTAAAAGCATATTAATTTAGCTTAAGTATTTTTATCAATACTGTGTGTCTTACCATGCTGGTTTTACCCCGTGTGTACCTCCTTGCCACCTCATACATTAATAAGATTTTTAAACAAACCACCTTTCTGATTTATTTTCACACAAAATCTGTTGCTCCATAAATTTTCAAACATATATTGTTCTGCAGTCATACACTGGGAGTAGTGAAAATTAGAATTCTTGTTCAATCAAATTATTTAACCTGATCTAATCTAATATAAATAACACTAATAAATAAATCACGAATAAATAAATAACATTTTCTGTTGTTTGCAGATTTTGTAGACAAAAAAACAATGCCTTCACAAAATTAGAAGAACAGAGTGAGAAAGAGCAAAGACAAAGCCTATTCAACATTGCAAAAATTGAATCAAAGTTCTAGAAAGCCAGAGGGTAAATCATAGAATATTTAGCAGACAGTTTTTCACACTTTAACTCCTGTAAATATATTTCCCATTATAATCAGTTGCCTTAGTTGATATAGTATCTATCTATAACATACATCATATTTATAATATTTTAATGAGACCATATTAACATTATACATAATAAAAAGGTAATATACTATATATTATCTAAATGTGTTCTAATCTAAATGAATAGTACTTTAGTATAGTGGGTTACAAGGTGGCTAACGGCACAAAACACATTTGCTTTTCTTCCAAGAACATGGATGTTGCACGAGTTGTAACTTGTTAGCACTATTTGAAGACCAGGAGCAAAACATTTTGCGACAGAAATACAAAAACATATTACCAAAATACTAATTTTGTGGATCGACTATCTTCTGGAGGGTTAGGGAGGGGGGCGAGAGGGGCACCTCAGCTGATGAGGGCAGAAGGGCAGTGGCTCTAGCCACCGGGCCACCCCCCTGTGCACGGCCCTGGACAGGACTATAGGATAATAACCCTGATGTGTTAATATGAATGGGTTAAATCCAATCAAAAGAAGTAAACTTATTGCTAAGATGAAAAGAGAAAAACAACAGTTTTTGTGGCATGAGACTCATCTTTCAGACACCGAAAGACTGTAAAGACGGTACCTTTTAAATTTCATACAATTTTCAGTTGCTCTCAAAACTAATAACAAAGAAGAACATGTCCTTGTAAAAGGATTTATGAATGTACAATTGATGAAGATTATTTAAAAACAATCAAAATGAGGAGGCAATGGCACAGTTATGTCAAAGTTAGTTTCTGTTTTCATTGGTAATAATGTTCATTTATAATGTTAACTGTTGTTCATAATATTAATGTTAATTTATACAACTTGAAATATGATAATGTATTAGTTCATGTAGAAATTAACATTAACATGATTTAATAAATACTGTTAAAATATTGTTCATGTTATAGATATTGCCTAATCTACAACTTTTTATTTGTCATTGTGTCCGTATTTTTTCTCATAAATATTCTAGGTTTAATCTATTTGCGAGATGCTTTAGATTGGATACTTAGTTTTTTTTAGGGGATCAGAAATGGCTAAAAATCACCACTAGGAGGTGTCATAATACAAAAGACAGTTTCATGTCAAACCTTTTTTTTTTTTTTTCATTACAATCCAACTGCAATATAAAGAAAACTTTCAAACATTCACCTAACTGTTTATGTTTCCCTACAATCTTATTTTTAATGTACACTGAATGGCCTGCAGAATTCCTCTGGGTGTGTGTAACGTGCGTCTGTGTGTGAGCTCTGTGAGCTGTTTCTTGTCAAACCTCTAGTCTTGACTCCACCCTGTAAAGCAACAGCAGTGAATGGCTGAGCTGTCAGCTTAACTGTAGAGGACTGTGAGTGATTCTCTTCAGAAAACCACTGCTCTATTTCTGACAGCTATAATAACTACAGCTTGACCTCTAGTTGCCTTTGTGGATGTCATTTCACAGCTTAAAAAAAAGCATGATCTCATTTTAAAACTGTTCTGCTGATGCCATGAGCACTCCAGGGTTTCACGGATTTGTCCATTATGAAACATGGTGAAACAAACTGTGTATCTTCCTTAGTTAATTTAGTTAGATCTATAGGTGGGGCATGCACACATTCACGAATATTGTCAAATGAAAGATCGGAAAGAAATAGCTGATGAAATATTATAGCTGATTAAATGTTATCGGCTGTTGACAAACGTTTTTATTCATTTGTCCAATAATATTGTACTGATTAAATATACTAACTTCCTTGATATATAGTTTTGATAAAGACAATTCTTTAAATGTTTTTGCTATTTAAGTGGTGCAGTCAATGCCAAGGTTA
This sequence comes from Abramis brama, assembly GCF_963993115.1. NCBI lineage: Eukaryota > Metazoa > Chordata > Actinopteri > Cypriniformes > Leuciscidae > Abramis > Abramis brama. The sequence continues at coordinate 1,177,536 of NC_139987.1, forward strand.
TGGATTTTATTTCAGGAATGTGCATACTGATCAAATGTATAGTTTGAATGCACTCTTACATTTTTTTTTTAAAACTTAAAAATAGGGTTATTTTATATTTAATGATGTATTTATATATTGCGTTTGCATGATACACATGGTCTGAAACAGAGCTGCAAATTATAAAAAGTAATAAACAATTTTAAAAAAGTCTAAAATATCTAAAAATATACATGTCTGAAGTTAGCACCAGATAATAACAAGAGCAATCTAAATCTAATAAAAAAAGCTGTGGGAACCAGAGTCCACAGTCAATACACGGCAGAATGCTACGAAGACATGAATGCTTTTTACAAGTACAAGAACCACATAATTCCAAAACTACATGCCATAAAAGTCGGACAAAAACGGATGATTTTTATTGTGCGTCTCTAACCGCAGCGGTGTCATTTCTGGGCCACACGTGGCAGCAGTCTTGGCTACACAGTTTGCAAAATAGAATGACATCATATAGCCTAAGTATATTTGACAACACCAGGGGTGCCGTCCCAGGCTGACGAGTGCAGGGGTCAAAACTGAGTGTGTGCCGATGATAATATCTAGAAAACACATTCTGATGCAAAACTAACATTCCAAATGTTTTTATTTTTATTTTAATCATTTTGAATTTGTCAGGAATTTTATAAATAGAGAAAATTGTCAAGTTGTCACAAGGCCTTCATCTAAGAAACTTGTTTGCCATGCATTGTGCTGATTAAATCTGCTGACAAGAATGACAAAGCTTGAAATCAACAAAAACGAGTACTGAACAGAGAAAGTGAGTGCTTAAAAAGATATAAGATGCATACTGTCAAGACAAAACATCTCAAAAAGACATTAACATGACAGCCCTTCTTGAATATTCTTTCAATTAATTTTCTGAATTTTTTTTTTATGTTAAATATTTATCTTGGTTATTTACATGGTGGTTCAAATAAAACTTTTTTGCATAAAATGGTAGAGGTATTTTGTTTGGAAAATGCTTTTACGTTCGCTGCACATGCCGGTTAATGAAGATCTTCATCACTGATGTACTGTAAGTCTTACCTGGTAACACTTTATATTAACTGCACACTATTAATCATTAGTTAAGCATTAGTAAACAGTTAAATCATCATTTATACAGCATTAATATACATTAATAAGCAGTTTATAAATACAGCTATAAATAATTTATTCTTGATTTATAAGCATATATATAATGTGTGTAATAGTTGTATTTTCATTTAATTTATTAATGATCAATTATCATTTCTAAATGAAGTATAGCATTATTTACAAACCGGTTATTTAGCAGTTGTCAGTGATTCATAAGATCACTTAGAAAGTGAAAGTAAATGTAGTAAATTCCGGTAGTTATAAAGCATTTAGTTGTGGTCAGTTCACTATTTTTGTGAGCTCATCTAAAGTGAGGACTATTTTTGCTGTATACTATATTATACTATATGTCTGAATAATAAGATGTATGAATGTACATTTAAATAGTTTATTAATCATTTACTTTCACTTTCTAAGTGATCTTATGAACCACTGACAACTTCTAAATAACTGGTGTGTAAATAATGCTACACTTCATTTAAAAATGATAAATTGATCATTAATAAATGAAATGAAAGTACAATTATTAAACACATTATAGATATGCTTTTAAATGAATAAAGCATTTATAGCTGTATTTATAAACTGCTTATTAATGTATAATAATGCTTTATAAATGATGATTTAACTGTTTACTAATGCTTAATTAATGATAAGTAGCTTGCAGTTATTATAAAGCGTTTCCTTTACCTAAAAAACCCCCACTTTAATTAAGAAATATGACACATTAATGTATTGCCCACAGACAGCCTACTGGGACCCTGTAGAATAAGTTACAGGTGGGACTTCACCAACAACATCCCATCTGTAACTTATCCGACAGGGCCCCTGTAAGCAGTCCCTGGACAGTTCAATATTATGCTAATTAGGCATAATTAATGGCTGTAATGTACATCAGTGTGTTGTGTTGTGTCCCCTGTGTGGTGTACAGTAGGTTTTGCCTCATAAAACCAGTGTAATTATGAAATATGACCCATTAATGTACTGTCCACGGAAAGCCTACATGGGCTCTGTCGAATAAGTTACAGGTGGGCTCTGAACAAAAGTCCCTTATGTAAGCTGTCCGTGGACAGTTCAATTCTTAGGCTAATTAATTAATGGATGTAATGTACATCAGTGTGTTGTATTGTGGCCCCTGTGTTGTTTTTGTGTCTCTTCTTTATTCAGTTTCCTAAATGTATGTGTGACATTTTTATTACATATGTATTACAGCCTATGACTCAAACATGAGGTCATTTCACAGATGTAATGGACAGTGATGAGAAATGTACTGGTTATGTTGGAAATATATATTTTTTTTAAATGAGAAGAGAAGACCATAATGAGATATAAAATACTTCAAACATAGTGACTTACTTCAAAATTTAATAGAGGCGTGAAAGAGAATTTAAAGTAAGTCACTATGTAATGCATGTACAATTACTTCAAAATGGAATAAGGGCGTGAAGGTAAATTTTAAAGTAAGTCACTATGTAATGTACCCAGATGGTACTCAACCAGAATGCCTATTACCACCGCGCCAGCCACCGCGGCAAAACTAGCTACCGCGGTAAAAATAAACCAGTCGCATTTCAAAGTAATTCGCGAAATGACCGCCAGGTGGCGCAACGGGATATTGTGCAAAACAGCAGCAATTGCTGCATTTTTTTCAATTGCCTAAAGTGGAGTTAATGTCAATTTACAGTAAGGATGAAATACTACAACTATGGTAAACAGAATAGAACATTTTTATAAGGCAAGTTAACAAGAATAACAAGTTAAAAATAGAGATGATAACAATATAACCTGTATTTCATATTGTAGGCCTAGACGACGGTGGGCGACAAGCCTATTCCCCGGGGAGCAGTGCGATAAAACACACACACACACACACAAAAACAAAAACAAATGTAATACCAAAAATAACAAACAAAAGTAAATTATGTGCAATGAAGGTGATTATTTGTACTATTCTATTGAGGAATGAGACGAATGAAGAGCATTTTAGCGGGTAGTTTTATTTAAGTTCCCAGAATGTTCTCCTAAAAGGTAGGATAACATTCTCTAAGAACACTCTAAAAATGTTTTGTGATGACCTTCTATAAAGGTTTAATCATAAAATTTTTAGAACATTATCCCTTTACATTCTTATAAAGTTTTTAGCAGGAATTTTTATTCTTAGAATGTTCTTCTAAAAGTTAGGATAACATTCTCTAAAAATACTCTTAAAAATACTAAACATTCTTATAAAGTTTTTAGTGGGAAGTTTTATTTTTGTTCCCAAAATGTTCTCTTAAACATAAAAAATGCTTAGCTATAACATTGTTAAAACATACAATTTCATTAATCTCAAAAATAAAACAAAAATCGAACAGGTTTATTAATGGCATCCACATAAATGATTAGAAGTTCTGCGTACAGTAGATGCCCAACATTACATGAAGAACTCAGTAAAGTCCAATGTGCAATCACACGTCTTGACTGCTGTTTGCTCAGAGCGCTCATCATCAGTCTTTGCTTGTCTTGATTCTTGCAGAAAAATAATAGAGTCATCTGCATTAATAGATGTTCTACTGTTCTTCTCTTCTTGTTTTTCAGCTGCTATCCCAGTTAGCAGAATTGAGCTCCATTCTCTGTGTGCATGGTAGAGTTTTTCCTCATAGCCTATAAAAGAAGATCATGCAACAGTGTAAACAAAAAGAATACAAATACATATTACATATTAAGATCACAAGCAATATTGACTTTGAAAACTTTCAAAATTAGCCAGCCTAATTATTAATCAGAAATTATGTAAAGATTAATTTATTTAAAAGTATAAATATGATACCTTATGAGTATCTATTTTGTTTCTGTAATTTAAAACATATACTTAATCCATTATATACATGTTAATAACACAACTAGAGGCTAAATTATTTTAACAAACTACAAACTTGGCTTGAGAAGTGTGAACCTTGAACTCAGGTCACCTTGAGCACAGCTGCAGCATGTCACAGCACTGCCCACGATGCTTTTGCTTAGACGTAACAGCTCATTTTCATCAGTTATATTGTCTATGGATTGTTACATTTCTTACAGATTTCTGCTTGTTTTAAATCAGATACAGATAAAGTAGCACTGCATTTGAATGCATTGGCGATAGAACAATTTCTAGTGTGATTTAATCATACCTGTGTATCGTCCCTTTGCTATTAGCTAAGCTGTAAGTTTTAGTTACTTCAAAAGCAGAAAGAAATATATGCTATAACTTCTGTTTCTACGCAGTTTCTTATTGAGAAATCACAGGACAGTGTTGACACTAACTTTCTGTGCTCCAGTAGGTTTCTGTGTGCGCACAATCTGCATGTTAAATGTGAGCTACTGTCTGTGCATATGAAAGCTTGTTTCCGCCATGGAATAAAACATTTTAAAAAGGTAATTGCGACTCACAATTCAAACTTTTTTTTCTCAATAGTGCGAGATATAAACTCGCAATTGGCTGTTTGAAAGTCAGAATCACAGGATAAATTAGTAAAACCTGAGAAAAAAAAAAGCAATTCTGGCTTTTTTTTTTTTTGCTGTCTTTTCTATATGAGGACATTAATGCACTTCATCAATACAGCCGCTCTGAGAGTCACTTCAGCAGCATTTTAGCTTCATTTGAGAAAAAATATCATCATATCATAAAACACGGCAATCCGTCAAATAAAAGTTTGGTTTAACCTTTGAAGAAAGTTTTGCTTAAATCATTACATTTTAAATAATTGGTTATAGCAATTTAATTAAACCATTAAAATGGAATCAAGAAAACAAACAAAAAAAAACTTTTGGGAGATGCGAGAGCGAAGTAGTCCAGTGATAATTAACAGGCAGCCATGGTTAATGCAATTTGCAAAGACCCCGCCCCCTTTAGTTACTGTTGCTATGTCCAACAAGCCATGGCGCTCTCACGCAATGAAAAATACATTGCGGATCAAAGAAAAAACGCCAAAACGTCTAAACGCCGAGACAAGACAGAGCAGGTTACTTTTGATATGAAACAAAGTCTCAACGTTTAATTTGTGTAAAAAAATACATTTTTGTAAAATAGAAATGTAAAAAATAAATACCTGTCAATCAAACTCCCTCGAAGGGTGAATTCTGAGGGGAGTAAAAAAGCCAGCTCACAATTCTGATATTTTCTTGCAATTGTGTGTTCCTGACTCACAATTCTGAGAAAAAAAGAAAGAAAAAAAAATGGACTTCAAAGATTTCTTATTCTGTAGCTCCCTGTGGGATTTTTTTGATAAGTCCATAAAAATGCATCCATCCATGATAAAAGTACTCCACACGGCTCTGGCAGGTTAATAAAGGCGAAAGGTGAAGCGAAGTGATGCGTTCGTGTAAGAAACATATCCATATTTTAGGGCTGGGAATCGATTAAAAAAAAGTAACTTATTATTTGCACAATTTGCTGTAATTAAATGCAATTAATTGCATTTCCCCCAAGCTTGTAATCATCAATATTTAAACTTAGAATAACCTAATTAAACAACACAGGAAAAAAGGAACAGAAAATAGCCCTGTATTAAAATAATATTAAACATCAATATATCAATATATTATTATTTTTCAATAATCAATCAAACATAATCAATTTAACAATTTTTTTTTTTTTTTTTACTAATTATCAAAATAAAACATAGTCCTACAAAGCTATTATTACAAGAGCATGTGATCAGAGCAGGTCATTTTTTTGTTGCCAGCATGACTATACCAGCTCAGTAGGGCTATTTCACAGAAGTCTACTACTGAGAAATTTCACGTTATTTGACTTTGCTTTTCCAGTGCATGATCGGTAAATGATTGGAGCGTTTGGGCCGTTAACGACAGAGCAGAACGCGCAGCGCAAACACGGAGCAGAACATTGAGCAAAGAGCTCAATGTTGTGTGTGTGTCAGTGCGCCGACACACACACACGGAATGGAGAGCGCGGCGCGGAAAAGACCTGCTCGTGAAAGCTGCGCGAGAATGAAACCTGATCGCCGAACACGGAGGGGTTTACTTATAAACTTATATAAGTAAAATGGCACTACTTTCTGTATTTGAGTTAACTGTCATTATACTAAAGGCCAATTTATACTTCTGCGTCGGACCTACGCCGGAGCCTCTACGCTGTATGCAACACGTTGGTTTTCATTTATACTTCTGCGTTGTTGTCCGCGTTCACGCGCGCTGAGGGAGCATGTGAAACCCGAGGGAGCGGTCCTAGCAGACCAATCACAGCGCTTGCGTCCGCGTAGAGTTGGCGCGTTGTTACATTTTTGGAGAGGTGCACGTCAGGGTACGCCGAAGGGTATGCGCGCTACACACAGCCTACGACGTAGCTACGGCGTAAGTTCGACGCAGAAGTATAAATTGGGCTTAAGAGTTACCGGTTGAGTGCAGTTTTGGTGCACTGATATGATTGGATTTGCACTTGAACAGTAAAGAAGTTGTTCACTTTATCTCGTGATTCAAGTCATAATTTATTGTTGTTAATGTAAGTGAAGAACATAACAGAATTGGCGACGAGGTTATATCGACCCATTACGTGTTCCGGACGGACTACATGTGGAGAAAGTCAACTCTATTGTCCTGTTTTTTGTGGAATATCGTCGGCCTGCCCGCGTGTCTGCTGGACTAGCTACCCGGAGGTGGGGACGTATACACACAACGCCAAGGTAAAAAGAGGATGTGACGAGAGTAAATCACCTGGCACAAAGTCAAAATGTTCGCGAGTGTGGGACATATGGACAGTTTTGATACCACCGTAGAAGACTGGACAACTTATGTGGAACGAGTTGAACAGTATTGTGTGGCAAACGAAATAGAGGATGAGAGGAAAGTGGCCGTCCTCCTCAGTGTTATGGGTGCTAAAACGTACAACTTGTTGCGCAGCCTCATCATACCGGCAAAACCGGCTGATAAAACGTTCACGGAGATAACGGAACTTTTACAGAAGCATTTAAATCCAAAGCCGCTGGTTATTGCGGAGCGTTTCCGCTTTCATAAAAGAAATCAGCTGAAGACTGAATCCGTGTCGGAGTATATGGCAGAACTCCGGAGACTGGCAGAGCATTGTCAGTTTGGGGAGGGGCTGTCGGACGCACTCAGAGACAGGCTCGTGTGTGGGCTGCACAACGAGGGCACTCAGAGGCGGCTTCTCACAGAGGAAAATCTAACATTAACTCGTGCACTGGAGATCGCCATATCAGTGGAAACTGCAGCAAAGGATGCAGGCGAGTTACAAGGTAAAAACACTGAAATGTGCTCTGTGCACAAGTTACACACAAAGAAAAAGGATAAAACACAGCCATGCTACAGATGTGGTAAAAAGTCACATGACCCTGCAGATTGCTGGTTTAAAGATAAAGACTGCAGACAGTGTAACAAAAGAGGACACATACAGAAAATGTGTAAATCAAAATACAGTGACAAAAAGGGACAGTACACCGGAAAGAAGGACAGAAGAGTATATGGAGTTGCAGAAACGGACTCTGATGACTCAAATGAAGAAAATCTGTCATGCTTAGAGTTGTACTCAACAGAGGATGATGACAGCAGCAGTGTGATATGGCTGAAACCTAAAGTAAATGGAGTACCATTAAAAATGGAACTAGACACTGGTTCAGCACTGTCTATCATATCCTTCAAAGACTACAATGAAAATTTCCCAAAACTGAAACTGAAGCACACAAATGTGAAACTGAGAACGTACACAGGCGAGAGGGTCACTCCATTGGGAAAACTGAAAGTAAATGTGAAATATGAAAATCAGAGATGCAACTTGGAGCTATATGTACTGAGGGATGGTGGCGTACCACTATTTGGACGACAGTGGCTGAGGCACATCCATCTCAACTGGCATGAGATTAAAGCAATGCAAATTGCTAAGAAACAGAACGGACAGTGTGCAGATGAACGTCTGACTCAAATTCTGGAAAAACATGCACAAGTGTTCAATGAGGGCATCGGCACCCTGAGACACATAAAAGCACGGATTGAACTCGAGGACAATGCAAAGCCACGATTCCACAAGGCACGCCCTGTTCCCTATTCCTTACGCCCCAAAGTGGATGCAGAGCTCCAGCACCTGGTGGACCAAGGAATATTGTCAAAGGTGGATTGGTCGGAATGGGCGACGCCTATAGTTCCTGTAGGCAAAAAGGACACTGAAAGAATACGCATCTGTGGTGACTTCAAGGTGACAGTTAACCCTGTCATACATCCAGACCAATATCCACTTCCGCGTATAGATGACATCTTCGCATCGTTATCACATGGTGAGCGCTTCTCAAAGATTGATCTTGCTCAGGCGTACCTGCAGATGGAAATGGAGGAATCATCACGGAAATATCTGACCATAAACACTCATAAGGGCCTATACCAGTATAGTCGGCTTGTGTTTGGCATCACCAGTGCCCCAGCGATCTGGCAACGGGCCATGGACCAGGTGCTACAAGGGCTACCAGGTACACAATGCTACTTGGATGACATTATTGTTACCGGGCCAGATGATGACACACATTTGGCAAACTTGGATGCAGTTCTGACAAGATTAGAGGAGTATGGACTGAGAGCTAAGAGGAGCAAATGTGAGTTCTTCAAAGACTCCATTGAGTACTGTGGACACAAGATTGATAAACATGGATTGCACAAGACCCAGGAAAAGATTGATGCCGTCCTGAGGGCTCCATCGCCAGAAAATGTGAGTCAGCTGCGCTCATTCTTGGGCCTTGTCAATTATTACCACAAATTTCTGCCACACCTGTCAACTATGTTACACCCACTGAATGCACTGCTGCAACAAGACACCAAATGGAGGTGGTCTAAGGACTGTGAACAGGCCTTCATAGCAGCCAAGCAGCTGATAATCTCAGATAAAGTGTTAACACACTATGACTCAAACCTCCCTTTGTGTCTAGCATGTGATGCATCTCCATATGGAATTGGAGCTGTTTTATCACATAGAATGACTGATGGATCAGAGAGACCTGTTGCTTTCGCATCCCGATCCTTAACACCTGCTGAACGAAACTATGCGCAAATTGACAGGGAAGCTTTGAGCTTAGTGTGGGGGGTAAAAAAGTTCAATCAATATCTTTATAGCAGACATTTCACCCTGATTACCGATCACCAACCCCTTCTTTCCATCTTTAGCCCCCAAAAAGGTGTTCCAGCCATGGCAGCTGCACGTTTGCAAGGATGGGCTTTGTTCTTGGGAGCACACACTTACACCATCCAATATAAAGGAACTAAGTGTCATGGAAACGCTGATGGGCTCTCACGCCTTCCACAGCCTACTCCTGAGGTTATTGATCCTGCGTTGGTAATGCACCTGTCACAGATGGAACCGCTTCCTGTTACCAGTGCACAGGTTCAAACTGAGACAAGAAATGACCCTCTCCTAGCTAAAGTGTATGACTTCACAGTGAATGGATGGCCAGCAAACACAGACATCCCACTCCATGACTATGCCAACCGGCGAGACCAGCTCTCTGTGTGCCAGGGTTGTATCATGTGGGGGTCACGCGTTGTTGTGCCGCCGAGGCTTCGCTCCAGAGTACTAACTGCACTGCATGAAGGCCATCTTGGTGTGGTTAAAATGAAAAGCCTCGCCAGAAGTTATGTATGGTGGCCTGGCTTGGACAGTCAAATTGAAAACCTTGCTAAATCCTGCGAGGGTTGTCAACAAAACCAGCGCCAACCGCAGCCTGCACCTGTTCACACATGGGAGTGGCCTTCCACAACGCATACATGTTGACTATGCAGGCCCATTCTTAGATCACATGTTCCTTGTTGTGGTCAATGCACACTCAAAGTGGCCTGAGATCTTTCCAGTCAAGACAGCCACTGCCGCGAAGACTGTGAACCTCCTGCGGATGCTCTTCGCTCGCACGGGCTTACCCCTGCAGTTGGTGAGTGACAATGGCAGTCAATTCATGGGGGAGGAGTTTCAACAGTTTCTCAAGAGGAATGGCATAAAGCACATCACCTCAGCTCCTCACCACCCAGCTACAAATGGACTAGCAGAACGCTTTGTGCAGACATTTAAACAGTCCATGAAAGCAAGCAGGAGGGAGGATGTACCTTTGCAACACAAACTAGCCAACTTCCTTCTGGCATACAGAAACACCATACATGTTACAACAGGACAGACACCTGCAATGTTGTTCATAGGAAGGAGTTTGAGGTCACGCTTGGATTTATTAAAACCAGACATACGCAAACATGTTCAAGAGAAACAGTGTTCTCCCAGCCAGCTACAAAGGAAACTAAGAACCTTTGATGTTGGACAGAAAGTACTTGCCAGAGACTATCGCAGTAGCACCCAGAAATGGCAGGCTGGTGAGATACTCTCAAAGACAGGACCACTATCATACACTGTGGGTGTAGGTCCTACCATGGTCTGGCGTAGACACGTTGACCAACTTTTGGACATATCAGATGGAGAAGTTATCACAGAACCAAAAGAGTCAGATGCTCTCCCTGACTCAGAGGACATTGCCATAGCACCAGGTTATGCTGCTGGTATCAGTGACACTCAGAACACAGAGACTATGGACTGTACAAGTCAGAATGTAAATGTCTCTGCAGCGCCAGAACGGCGTTACCCTCAAAGGAGCCATAGACCTCCTGAGAGACTTGACTTATAGTTGCTTAAAAGGAGAATGTTGATTGTTGACTCCAAAACAGATGATGGAACTGTTACTTGTTTGGAAATAAGAAAAATATTTTATTATTTAGTAACTTGGTTTTGTTTACATTGGATAATGGTAAAAGTGCCTATTTATGTTTGACATGCAGGAATATTTTGTTCGCTGTTGACGTACAGTACTTCAAAGCTGGAAGGGAGGAATTGTTATGTATTTGGAAACATAATACAAAATGTCTGAAGTACAGCTAAACTTATATGAGTAAAATGGCACTACTTTCTGTATTTGAGTTAACTGTCATTATACTAAGAGTTACCGGTTGAGTGCAGTTTTGGCGCATTGATATGATTGGATTTGCACTTGAACAGTAAAGAAGTTGTTCACTGTATCTCGTGATTCAAGTCATAATTTATTGTTGTTAATGTAAGTGAAGAACATAACAACTTACTAAAAGAGACATTTGCAAAAGCTTGCAAAATTTTACTCACCAGCTCAAAAACATATTATGATGACTCATCATTTTGACGGATCGGTAGGCCGATATCCCGCGATCAACAATATTCAAAAGCCTAGTTTGCATAGTGTGGTTCGAGTTCCTCTCAAGACACAATGTTCTCAGTTCACTCATTGTAAAGCTCCTATGCTGAGGTTCATTTTATTTTTTATCAAAAACTAAGTTAGCTGACAATATTTACACATGCTTAGCCTGAAACATTGACATAATATCGATACTGCTCTAATCGCATTTAACATTAGATTCTCAATTTAACACACTATATTTTGATGTAGCAGAATGTATTTTTATATAAAATAAAGTTATTTACCTTCCGCAGATTGCAATATGTCCGTTACACGTACGTTGTTAAAATTCGTTGTCCATTTACATCCCGCAACTCGCTCAAAATAAAAATGTAACAGTACGATGCAAAATAATCCATGTTTTAAACAATGTAAAAGCCACAGAACCGAAGGAGGCTAGTACTGAAGATCCCGAGCAGCAGCAGCGCGCACGCACACACACACACACACACACACACACACACACACACACACACACACACACACTCCAACAGACGAATATTCAAACTTGACCAGTAAAAGGCGCGCATAGTTGTCATTGGCCAGATTCCTGGATGACAGTCTGAGTAACCAATCATGCTCAAAACAACTCGAAGAGACAGCCAATAATGTGGTAACATTGCAATTACAGGAAAAGATGACATGTTTTAAAAGAAAGAATATGGAAAAAATGTGCACGTGCTATTTATTTAGTTGTATTGTAAGCTGGCTGTTATATTTAATCAATTGGTTAAATGGTGTCTTCATTGCAGTGCATGATAAAAAATAAATAAACTTACAATAACATATAAATAATAATAATAAATAACATAAATAATATATACCATAGATAACAACATATATTTACCACTGCTCTGCCAAACAACAATTTAAAAGAGCAAACATATTATATATTAAACAGAGCAAACATTGCATATGTAGGCTATTCATATACAATTCTGTATACCTACCTACATGAAAAACTAATGGATTGGTGTCATGGTGACATTAGAGTTACATTCATGAGACCCATAATGATCCTTTTGCACTTAAACAAAATATTGACCTTTCCTTTAGAAACACTCTTATGCCTAATAATGTCAACTTGCTTTTCACCCTGTGTGGCACAGTTACACAACCTGTTGGTTTAGGGTTAATCCTCTGTCCAACGCAACACTTTGCTAACATTGGCATAATTCTATACAAGTTGCAACATATACCCCGGGTTTCACAGGCAAGGTTTAAGCCTGTAGTCCCAGACTAAAATGCACGTTTGAGCTGTTTTACCTGAAAGCAACTTGCACTGACATATCTTAAAATATGTCAGTGCCATTGTTTTGTCTCAAGATGCACACCAGTAATGTTTCTTTTTTCTTATTTCTAAGGCACATTTTTTAAAGCTAATTAAATGCACTAAGGCCTAATCCTGGCTTAATCTAAACTCTGTGAAACCGGGTCTGGGTTAAGAATTAAGGGTTAAGGTTAACCCTAACTCTAACCCTAACCCTTGTCTACAGACTTTTATTTAACAGCATGGATACTCCAAGGTGTTGACTGCAGTGGTTAGGCCTTTAGCGTTGATACAGGACGAATAACTTCTCACTGTGACAGTCTGTAATGTATTTTAGCAAAGAGTGTTTGTATGGATTATCCCTAATTAAGATAGAGCTATTGGTGCATTCAAGTCATGTCATAAAGATCGTAATTACAAGTTGTACGCCAACACAATGATGAGAATATGAGTAGGAAGCTCAGGATTTTCTTTAACCCCGATCTTGAAGAGTTAGGGGTGTGTCAGTGGGAAACATTGTGGGATACCACTATACTTAGGTATTCAGCAGTGACATTGAAGTAAGCTAATGCCTGCACAAAATATGATAGCATTATAATATAACAATATAATATGTGATGATAAAGTTTACAGTGGCTTCATTAATTTAAAACATAAAAAAAAATTGTAAAACCTCATGAATACAAACTTCCCAGGAGGATTTAAACGCACCATATGTTCCATCGTGAACCCTGTTGGCCTGCTGTCTGACCAGCAAGCTCAATTTAACAATAATTGTGTAGTTTGATTGCTAAATGTTACATTTAAAATGTTCTAGTTTTGTTAACATGTCACATTACAAGAACGTTTTATAAAAAACACTCATCATCTCAGGTCTCAGTGATATCCTTAAAACATTTTACGAACGCTGATTTGATAATGTTCCTCCTCTGTTATTATGGAACATTGTGCCAATGTTTTACTGAGAACATTATATAATCTGTTATCTCAACAACATCCTCAAAATGTTACATTTGAAATGTTCTAGTTTTGTTAACACATCACATTAGAAGAGCGTTTTATATCTCTCAATGAAATCCTCAAAACATTTTCCTAATGTGACAGAGAGAATGTTCTTCTTTTGTTTTTATGAAACATTGGGACAATGTTATATTGAGATCATTGTACAAACTTTAGCTTTAACAACATTCCCAAAATATGCTCAAAATGTTGCAAGTAAAATGTTCTAATTGTGTTAACTCGTCACATTAGAAGAACGTTTTATAAAGAACATTCAACATCTCATCTCTCAATGATATCCTCAAAACATTATCCTAATGTGACAGAGAGAATGTTCTTCTTTTGTTATCATGAAACATTGGGACAATGTTTTATTGAGATCATTGTACAACTTGTTACCTCAGAAACATTCCCAAAACATCCTTTGAATGTTGCAGTTCAAATGTTATATCTTAGTTTACATTTAACGTTATAGGAACATTTTTTAAAATGAGAAAACATCCTTAAAATATTCGTTAAACATTACATTCAAATGTTTTCTTCAGAACATTAAGCAAACTTGTAGGGAATGTTAGCCAAAGTTCTAAGAACGTTCCCTGCTAGCTGGGAGGTAAGTTAGAAGTTTGTCTCTGTATAGTACATTTCGTTCTTTTAATCGACTTTTCAACATTGTTTTCGTGTAGTAAGTGGTTGTTTAAAGCATAGACAGTATATAAACGTCTCGCCCGATGTGGCCTCACAAAATGGCGGCGCCCTATTGTTTACGTCCCAGAATGCACTGCGCAGTGACGTCGGTTGCCAAGCCCTATGGGAAGTCTGGTTTGAAATTCTAAATAACGGTCGCCTTGAAAATTAGTTCGGTGAAGCACATCACTGTGATTTTCTCTTCCATGTCCTGATTTCATCAGAAAAATGCCTGTGTTTTCTTGCCCACTGTGTTTAAGGATGTATGCACGACTGAGCCAGCATCTCGTTGTATTCCACAAAGTAGAAAACAAGGAGGAAAGGAAACTTCTGCTGTAATCGAATCCGGGCGGGTGAATATCCGCGATTGCCGTTGCCCTGTTACTGGCTGTGGGAAAGAAACCAGCAGGATTGACCGGCACCTGAAGTCCCACACCGAGCTCTCAAAGCATGAAAAGGAGGATGGCACTGAGGTTCTGCAAGCGGAAGAAGGCGCTCTCTCAACTGTCTGCACTTAGGGCATCTGACCCAGAGGTGCCACTGGTTAGTACCCTTGATTTGGAGGAGGAGGCTGAATTGGACTTACGGGATGCTGATGTGCCACTGGAAGAGGAAGAGGAAGAGTGCAGCAACGTTGGCTGTAGGGTGAGAGTGGAGAAAATGAAGCTCCAGATTTCTGATTTAAATCGGCTGACGACGCCTCTGATCGGGACCCTGCGAGTTCTTACCCGGCGGTACCGGCTGTTGCAGAGGAGGTCGTCATGCAAGGGTGCGGGCAGGTTGAAGAAGGTGTCAAGAAGTCTCCTCTCTTCTCTCTGACCAGCCAGGTAAATAGATATCCTGTAAACGTACTGAGTCTATTAGGGCTGTAATCTCCCAGTCGATTAGTCGATTATTTGGTCGATACGTTCTTGCTCGACCAAAATTCTGATTGGTCGATTTTTTTGCCGCGTTCATTTCATTAGTTTTGCCGCGTTTATTTCATCAGTTTTTACCTATTTTTTGCCGCGTTCATTTCATTAGTTTTGCCGCGTTCATTTCATCAGTTTTTACCTATTTTTTGCCGCGTTCATTTCATTAGTTTTGCCGCGTTCATTTCATCAGTTTTTACCTATTTTTTGCCGCGTTCATTTCATTAGTTTTGCCGCGTTCATTTCATCAGTTTTTACCTATTTTTGCCGCGTTCATTTCATCAGGTGGAAAGCATTAATTACTAATGGGGGTGTTTTCAGAGCACCCCTGTTTCACAGGTAACAGTCTGTCTTCAGAACACCCCCCTTGTTTTCACTTCTTTTGGATTAGCCCAACCCACTGGAGAAGAGAGACAGACAGATTGAAGAAAGTAGGCTACTAGAAGGTTTGCTGAATATTATTACTTGATCTAGTTTGTTTAATAAACATTATTTTTTTATTATAGTGGACGTGCCTTTTGTGTTTAAGAGTAAAAGCTTTAAGTTAATAGTCTATTCGTGTCTCATCCACGAAGCTGAGCTCCTATGTTCAGCCTTGCTCTGTGCGAGCTGCAATGAAATGATAGTGTCTGTCAGTTATTATAATACATATGACAAAAACAATTGTCTAAATTATGTTGCATATTCCTCAAAAGTTCTTGTGATTCTTGAAATCATAGGCTATGAATGATATTGCGCGCAGATGCACGTGATGCAGCGCTGCAGAGCCGACAGACTCGTGTGTCAGACTCATTTCAGTGCAAAATAATTAGGTCAAAAACGATTTAATATACTGCAAATAGCCTACTAGTTTTTTATGTTTATTTATAATTCATTTAGGCGGACAACAAGGCTACCAAGTACTGCGCACATTGCGCAGCTAATTAATTTAACGTTTTTTTCCCTAATGTCATTTTTTGTCGATTTTTAGTCGAAAATTTCAGGACTTTAGTCGACCAAGATTTTCTTTGGTTGATTACAGCCCTAGAGTCTGTAATGCTGTATTTATTTGCACAATGTTGATCAATCCTTCACCATGTATTTTCTTTGGCAGGGTGAAGCAGAGAAGTCCGAAGGCGAGACATCTACCAGCCGAGGCAAAAACCCAATTGTTTTGATTACCCGGCTGAAATCTTCTATCTAAAAGTAAAAAAAGTTAAGAAAATGGCCCAGCAGAAGAGTGTAAATTTGAAGGTTAAGCAAGCAATAGAAAAGCGCAGTGGCAAAAAGTAAAGCCTCCCCCGATTGACCAGTGTGTCGTTTAAATATTACATTGTTTTCTTAAATGTCTTTTTTTATGTTCTAAACCTTTAACTATTTTATTTTTTTTAAATATACTCTACATTTTAGTTTGTATTAAAGTGTTTGCTTAAATGTCTTTTTTATGTTCTAAACCTTTAACTATTTTATTTTTTTAAATATACTTTATATTTTAGTTTGTATTACATTGTTTTCTTAAATGTCTTTTTTATGTTCTAAACCTTTAACTATTTTATTTAAATATACTTTATATTTTAGTTTGTATTAAAGTGTTCAACTAATTTGTGTGTGCGATTTGGTTTTCTAATAAACAAGGTAGCCCAGGTAATCTTATCTGACTGCCCCTGTACACTGCAGAAAGAGATGTGTCAAAAAACAACACATGTGACTGTGTAGATAGCATTTTGTGTAGATTTTAGCACACAATGTGTGTTAAAATGTAACTCTGGATAGAATAGCACTGGGTGGAGGGCAGTTTGTGTTTATGAAAAAAAATATAGGTGTATTTTATATGGTATCCCATAAAATACTCTAAAATAAATAAAGCAATACATTCAAATAAATAAATTAAATCTTAATTCATGAAAACTTAAAGATTAACAGGTGTTTTTTTGCAGCCAATCACATCATGCCTCTTTTTCGATGTCTTTTTCAAAAGCTGCTTTCACTTGTTATTAATAACCAGATTAACTTTATTTCTGTCAGACTCTACAGAAGCTCTTATTGAGAATTAACAGGTTTTGGTGTTGACGATTCATTGAATGTTTCATTTAAAGTCACCAGAATCGTGATTAGTGTCAGCTTTATTTGGGCTCTTGACCCTTGACCCTTTAACATTAGTTTTCTCTGATTGCTGTAAATGTGTATTTATTTTAACACATTTGAAACAGCAGAAATAATCATGAGAAAAATATGCTCAAATGATAATATTATCATCATGGACATGTAAGATTGTTAAGCAAGAGTTTAATAATTGAAAAATAAATGTAACATATGAAAGATATAGTTCAGTTCGTACAGAACCATATAGACTATGGTATCAAACAGACATCAAGAATCAACACATGAATCTCAACAATGGTGACAAACAAAAAGCTTCATGTCACAATGCATGCTGGGTGCCACCATAGTACAAATCTCATCCATGACTCCCAGCATGCATTGCAGCATGAAGCTTTTCGTTTGTCACCATTGTTGAGATTCATACGCTGATTCTTGAGGTCTGTGTTTGACTAGTTTCTGCTGCAGATTAATTTTCAGAAAACATTTTTTTTATTTATTCTGCACTGCTGGATAGCTTGATGTAGTGTCACCAGATTGTTATAACTAACAGCACATAAATAAATTAAATGCACACCATCCATTTACTCAAAAACTTGATCAGATCAGCACTTGCTGATTATGACATCATCAAGAAACATCTGATCATATTTTCTCTCACCATAACAAATGTATTTTATTAAAATACAATTAAAGCAGCCAGAGAAAAACTAAAAGAAGAGTAAAGGGTCAAGAGCTCAAATAAAGGAGCCATTAATCACGATTCTGGTGACTTCAAATAAAACATTCAATGAAACATCAACATCTAAACCTCTGTTAATTCTCAATAAGAGCTTGTCTATGTAGATTCATGATGTCTAAACCATCCAAATGTTCAAACAAACTCTTTATTAAACGTCACTGGACTACATAAAAGCAAGTAAACAATACGTTTCAGTTTTCATCCAAACACTCAGTTGTAAAAACACAGGAAGTAACACATGTGACACATGTGTATTTTGCTTTCTTCTAAAGTTTTCTCTACATGAATATACTTGTCCAAATTATCGTGAAGTGATTTAGATCATTTTGTTAGTTTGACCAATTCCTTGAGTAGAATCAACTCAAATTAGTGAGTTATTCATCAAATGGCCATTGCTATTTCAGATTCTAAATAGCAGACAGAAAATATGTATCATGTGATCACTGAAATATTGAGTGTTGGTAAAGGCTGGAGTACACTACACAACTTTTCAAATCTGAACAGATTTTAGATTAACAATACCCAGATGACGTACTCGTACCGCATATGATGGGATTGTAAAGTGTGCGAACAGTGGATTGCAAACACTTTGCTATCCCATAATATAATGGAAGCTGAGGAATCATAAAGCTGAAAAATAAAAAAAATACTGTAAAACTATGTATGAGCTCTTTTCTTACATACGTACAAAAAAAAAATTGTTCCTTGTGCTTAAATTGTTTAACAATACCCAATAAAGGATTTTCATTTTGGATGTTTTATGCCCACAATGTATTTACAGCATACATGCTACAAAACACTTCATTAACAGCCAAGAAGTTCCTTATCAATGTACTATAGTGAAAATAAGGCCATTCGGATGCAGCTAATGACTGTTTTTCAACAAGTTTCCCAAATGTTTTCAATGTTTAAGGTAGTCCCGCCCCAAACTCACACCACTGGCTCAAGCCGTTTCCAATCCTGATTTATTTATTTATTTATTTATTGTCAGGCCACTCAGTCAGGTCTAATTTGTCATTACACGTGTTGTTGATTTCTGTCAGGTAGCTAAATGTTATTCATAGTATTAAAACATCATGTAGGCCTACAACTTTAATTTATTTTTGATTTCTTGGCTGCACTTAGTCTTGTTGTGACTTTTAGGCTAAACATCGTGTAGGCTAAGTAGTCTCAGTTAAGTCAAATATTCAGAGTCAATAAGCCCAGAGCAGTGAAATTCCTGCCGCCTTTGTATTTCCCAGCTTAAGTCAGCCAGGGAAGAGAAAGGTTCGCTCCGCCCCGCGACGGAGCGTGTTTGTCCCGTTACATCAGTGCGCCCACAGGCTCAATCCCGGAGACATGCGGGAGACGCGAGGAGGAAAAGTTCCGCGTCCGTGTGAGGAAAAATGTCGAGTGTGTGGAGACTGAAGCGGCTGAACGAGGAGAGAAGGGTTACGCGAATGCAGTGTATCTTTACAGTGAGGTGAGGAAACAGAAAGGCACAACGCGAGCGTTCACCGCTTGGGAAAGGAAGCGTCAACTTTATAAACGTTACAGTGTGACGCGTTTTCACTTCAGTAATGTGGACTGGCAGCGACCGAAAGAATTATAAGAAACTCTTCTCACCGAGCGAGAGATAATTGACCAGAGAGCTGCGATATCAACACTTGGATGGATTTTCACCGTGATCGATACATGTGAAAGATGTTTAGGTCACGTGTAACGGGACAACACTCAGCTTCGGTCGCGCGACGTTCACGCGAACGCACTTTGCAGATGTTAGATAATCACAGGCGTCAGTCGTTTGACTCCAAACTGCACTGTATATCAGTTTGAGGAGACTGTTGTTTATGAGGGATCTGCTGTGTTGACTGTGCGATGGCCCTCAGGTCGAGGAGACCGCTGGTGAGCCTCATCGTGGGGGTTTTTCTGGGCTTCACCGCCGCGTCGTGGCTGGTTGTGCCCAGAGTTGTAGAGATCAGTGCGAAGAACAGAAGATCCTCAGTGTGTTCATTCTACAGTAACGCCAGGGCTCAGGCTGAAGTTTCAGACACCTCCTCCTCAACCAGTGGCAGACACAAGCATCTGCAGCCAGTCTTCTCCAGCCAGGAGGGCAGTGATGAAGGGGAAGAGGAGCTTCATGGGACGGGGAACAGCAGTGATAGAGCTGCACCTGTGCCTCAGGTGAACAGCTTCTTGTATGTGGGGGTCATGACGGCTCAGAAGTACCTGTCCTCCAGGGCCGTGGCTGCCTTCAGGACCTGGAGCCCCAGCATCCCGGGCCGGGTGGAGTTCTTCTCCAGTGAGGGGTCTGAGAAGATCCCCCTGCCCATCCCTGTGCCCCTCGTCTCGCTGGCAGGGGTGGACGACTCCTACCCTCCACAGAAGAAGTCTTTCATGATGCTGAAGTACATGCACGACCATTACTTGGATAAATATGAGTGGTTTATGAGGGCTGATGACGATGTCTACATCAGAGGTGAATAGCTGAAGAGCCAGAGTGGAAAGAGGCATTGCTGTGTTGAAGTTTGTTTATGCATATATAGCTCTTTGGAAATATTTAAATTTGAAAAGTGCCTTTTTCTTGAAAATTATAGAAAGTACATAGTTTTGGAAGCTTATTGTAGGACCATTGAGATGTTTTGCATTGTGACATTATTTTAATGACAGTTGAACTTCCCCTAAATCTGTTATGCATCCAGACATTTTACTTCGAGTTTATTTTTTTTAATGGTGATTCTCATTTGATTAAATTTTTACAGTAAAATAATTGTCTCTAAATATATAACAATTTAAAATATATAACTTTATTTTTATACAGTAGTCAACATTTGAAGTGGATCAAAACCTTTCATCAAAGTTATACATGATTTTTGAACAATACCCGTTCTTCTCTTAGGACAACTTTGAGGAACTTTTTTGATCCTCTTCAAATGCTGACTACTAATCAGAAATTTAAGGGTAAAATTAAAATGAAATGACATGAAAATAATGTCACAATGTTTTTAATAATAATAACCCTAAAATCAGGCTTCATTTTCTTTATGCAAAAGATAATGATTTTGATTTCTGGGGTGAAATATGACCCAGATATGCTCTTGGTGGGTTTTTGTGAAATTAACCCAGATGATTATCAAATGCATAATCAATTTAGGTGGCTATATCCATTGGTCAATCAAAAAATATTTGGTTAAGACAGTCGTTTTTTCCTCAATAAAAAGGTTTTACTCATAAATATATGAATAGTACTAAAGATCACGTCAAATCCGAATAACAGCTATTTTACATCATCTTTTTATTTCGCAGGTCATCTAATGTGACTTAATACTGTCTAAAATGTGTTCTACACTTCATTCGAAATGTTGAGTACATTAATTAAGGTTAATATTAGTATTAGGGCTGCGCAATATATCGAAATATCGCAAATGTATATATCGTGATATGTTATCGCAAATGGGGTCATGAACAAAAGACAGAGAAAATCACTCACTGCTCTTGGCTGAATAACTTTTGTAGCTTTAATAAGAATCAATAGATTTAATTCATACAGTGAAAACTAAGCAGTGTTTTATTTTTACATTTGATTATTCAGTTTCTGTTGTTAAATAATAACCCTAATGTAGGATAACCTGAACCCCTAAACCCCCTGGTTTACACGGATGTTAAAATGACACTTCCTTCTAATGCTACAGTAAAACACTTTCAGAAGTTGTAGGCATGCTTTCTTCTCATGTAGGTTATATAATTTTAAATACATTTTAAAGAGAATTAAAGTTTATTTTACACACTTTAAGCATTATTGTATCACATATTGCATTATTTAATGAGTTATCGCATTTTTCTTAATGCCCTAATTAGTATGTTTAAGAATATTAGTCACTGATAATTCACCACACAGAGTTTGTATAAACGGCTTTGTCGGATGTTTCTGAACCTCGTGGTGTTCTCCTCCTGCAGGTGAGAAGTTGGAGCTGTTCCTGCGCTCTCTGAACAGCAGTAAGCCACTGTATCTGGGCCAGACGGGTCTGGGCACCACAGAGGAGCTGGGGAAGCTGGCCCTGGAGCCCGGAGAGAACTTCTGCATGGGGGGTCCGGGGATGATCTTCAGCCGGGAGCTTCTCCGCAGAATGGCGCCTCACATCGGGGCCTGTCTCAGGGAGATGTACACCACTCATGAAGATGTGGAGATAGGGCGCTGTGTCAGGCGTTTTGGAGGGACCCAGTGCGTCTGGTCATACGAGGTAACGCCGGTTAACATCCTCATGTGGAATGTGGTTTGAATAGGGTGAATTGTGCTGCTCAATCTTAGAGTTACTAGAGTTCGAGTTTATCTTACCCTCTTATTACTCCATGTTTCTATTCTGCTTTTCTGCTTCAATTATTTTTTGCACTATTCAATTTAAGGCGAGACACTACAGGCAAAAACAGTGTTTGTTCGCATCTGTCAATTTTGGGCTTTTTGGATTTTCATAAAGTGTTTTTTCAGACTAGTGGAAAGAAAACATCCAAAATACACTTTTAACTGTATCTTTTAGAGCACTTTATCTATTTGCATCTGTAGATTTCAATTACAGTATATATCTTTACAGGCCATTTTCTCAAAATGAGTTTTTCCTCCTACATTGAGCCAGAAATCTCCACTTCAGTAACACTTTACATACACCAAACTTTACAGTTTTATTATCTATATTCTGTAGGTTTTACAGAGGGGTTGTTCATATATAATTTTCCTGATTTTATACAACATTTTATTCCTTAAAAAAAATTGGTGAAATGTATCTATTTTTGGCTGTTATTGACAGTATTTTCTGATTTGTGGACTGATAAATAAAGATATCCATAATCCCCTCTGTAAAAACCTAATATTTCAAAAAAATGAAACAAGAATTTTGAACCTGACTTCATCCAATGTTCTAGAAATGTATGCAAATTAGTGCATATTTAATTAGATAATGCCTCATTTGCATATTTAAACATAACATTTCAGAAAACGTGTAATAATTTTTTTTTGTTGCAATTATTAATGTAATCAATCAACAGGTGAAGTATGGTGATATCTATTAGTTCTTGTTTTACCCTATTCACCTGCGGTGTCTTGCCTTAAGACATAAGTATGTGCTGGTCAGGGTTACGGTAGTCTCGCGGAGCCAGAGCTTCAGACTGACGGCAGAAGGTCTGGACTCTTTCGCAGATTTTCTTGGCCAAGGACCGCCCCAAGAGGACGTTTGACTAACATGTAACCAATCACAGTTTGTTTTGTTCCGCGTCATGTTTAGGGGCGTGAAAATATAATATCGATGTCCCTACAATAAAAGACTGGCGTGCATCTAATAAATTATTCATTCAAGGACGTTGTGCAAGTTTACTGCAACAGTGGAGCTGCGAACTTCACATACTTTTGAAAATCCATCGTTTTGTTGATTCTGGTAAGTGCTCATTGGCTCAAACACAATGGCTTTCTTCTTCAACGAGGGGTTTTGGTGTCACGGCATTTGTTTCCAGGCGGACCGATAAAGAACTCGACACACACACACGTCTCCCGGACATCCTGCAGAATTCAACCAATCAGATCAGATCCACGGTAATTGATACAAAGTCTGGATCCCCCGGCCTTCTTTTGAGCTACCACCACTGGAGAAGCCCAAGGAGAAGTAGACATTTGAGCAATCCCTTTGTCCAATAAATCCTGTATTTGTGCTTCAATGAATTGTTGTTTTTCAATGGAGATCTTGTATGCATGTCGCCTTACCGGTACTTCATTAGTGGTAATGATGCAGTGTGTAACAAGGTTTGTCCGACCAATTCCTTGGGTACAAACAGTTGGCCAGTTTAACATCAGACTCTACTGATGTTCTAATCTGTTCTTGTCTTTTGATCTGTGTCTGCTGCCAGTGTTCTGTCGAGTTTCATCACTGCAGGTATATGAGGAAATGGCGAGGTAAAAATGCATAGTAAGGGTGTATGTCATGGTTGTGGAAGGGAAGGGAAAAGTATTTACTTTCATAACCCCTTCTGTTGTGGGTAGGCTGTACTGAGCTTTGTGAAAGTCTAGCACCATTCCTGTCTTTAACAGAAAATCCATTGGTCAGGTCAGCATCCTGCATAATGAAGAGTATCAGGTCTACTGATTGTCCCTGGACTTCACACTTCCACTTCACCTTACCAATAGCAGTCTGCCTTTGTCCATTGGCCAATAGAAAAGATTGACCTTCACTGGGTTGGTATTGCTCTTGGTGACACATCTGATTCTAACAAGACTCCTGGATCAGCGAGAAAGTGCTACCTGTGTCGACCATGGTGATGGCATACCTATCCTGTAAAATGATGGTCCTTATAATCATGTTGAACAGAAGTTTGAAAGGATTGCACTACTCAGTTGCTTGCATGCGGTGGTTTTCGCTGAGGTTCTTGAACTGTGGAGGCTTTCTTCTGTTCCTCCACATTAGCTTGGCTCCAATACCTTTTGGATTCATCGATATCTCTTTCGATCGGAGTTCCTATCCTGATTGATTCTCCAACGTCCTTGATGGTTGTGTGTAGCAAACTAGAAAGTTGTGGATTACAGTTTCTAAGGATAGCTTGAACTACTTCCTTTTCAGACATTTCTTTTCTCCACCTCAGACACGATGCTCGATAGTGAAATGCTAAATCTCTGATGCTTTCTTTGGCACCTTGCTTCCTCTCTCGCTGCAACATCATCACAATCCTCACTTAAAAATGAGTGAAGAAAAGTTTCTTTAAACGGTCTCCAGTTGTACACATTCCTCCGCTCTGCCAACCACCAGTCCTTTGCAGTACCTTTGAGTACAGCAGATAGTGAAGCAAGGACTTCACCATCAGTAAGGGGACGAACAGCGAAATACTCTGGCAGTGTTCAATAAATATGACAGGGTCATCCTCTTGGGTATTACTAAAGCTGGGGAAATCGAGTTTCACTGGGGGGTTATACTGTACTGTTGATTGGTTGCTCTGAGTTGGTAGGTGACTGGATTGCACACTGTTTGTTACATTTCTACATTTAGAAAGCGGAAAGTGAACTCTGGAATTAGGGTCTGGGGCAATTGGAGGGGATGAACTCGGCACCAGAGATTGAAATGTATGGTCCACTTGACGATCTCGTCTCTTCAAGCAGTCTACTACAGATTGGCCCAGCTCTTGGACAAGCAGTTCTAGTTGTTGTTTTTTACTTTATCACACTCGCGTTGTACCCGGTAAGACATTCTCTCCTCTATGATTCAACATCGGCTTTCAAATTCATCAAAAGGAACATTTTTCACTCACCCGCTGGCCGAAATCTGTTAGATGGTCTTCAATCGAAGTGAACCGTTCTGTCAAACGTTCTATCATGGATGTGACTGAAGTGGATGGGTCGTTGTTTGGTTCATGATCCATCTCCGGTGGTGGTGGAGGTGGAAAATGGATGTTGTCAGGAATGTCTGGAGCATTATCCCTAATTCTCTCACTTACCTCATCCGAATCAATATATAGGTCACTGAAGGTGTTGATTAGATCTTTTAGGGGTTCCCTCCGCGTGGTGAAAAGTCTACACCAGGCACGGCCTTATCCCCATCCAGAGCAGTGTGACTGACCCTTCTGTGGGACATTAATACTGGTTTAGGTTACAAATATACAGGTTTAATGGTCCCTGTTTGGGCACCAATCTATAACCATCCTCCTCTGTTTAAAAAGGCACAGCTAATGATCATTTTAAGGGAGGGGCCCACCAACCACACTCAATATATGCACCTTAAATAATAATAAACCAAGCTTAAGGAAGTATGCCCACAGCAGCAAATGTATGTATTTATCTGAAATAAAGTTTGTATACAATCCAAATAAACGACCACATGAGGTATACGAATTATACGATTATTATTGAAAAGTAAGAATTGTCATTAAAAAACAACAACAACAGATGATGAAAAACAAAGCAAAAGAAATCAACAGACTCAGAAATTTGTATAAACAAAACCAGTTGGCATAAAGGCAAACATCGCAACAAGAGAGAATTATAGATGAAAAGAAACAGGACTATGGGCGTGTGGAGTGGCCTTATATCCGGTGATGAGTTGATTGAAGACAGCTGGTGATGATTGTTGAATAAGTGGAGGTGAGGGACCAGGAAGGATCAATCAGTCTCTCTCTCTAATAACTGCATTAGTCTATTAGTCTGCTATTAGCTCAAGCCTCTGTTACTAGCTCTAAAATGACGTTTGGGAATTAGCAACAGAGGCATGGGATGAGATGCATAGGAAATTAGTCCTACACAAGAGCATTTTAAGGACAAAAACCTGACAAATGTCTTGAAATAAACCATCTGAACAATCTTTTGAGGCGTGGTGACCGTATAAGTGGAGTAATTGACTTCGGGCCATTTGAATTATTAAAAAATGCAACAGTATGTATCATGGAGAGTGAAATTCATACAGGTTTAAGTTGGCATCAGATGTGTAAGGAATAACTGACAACGTGCTGTTGAGTAAATGCAGAGTGTGTTGTTACACCCCTAGTAGTGTTTTCAAAAATATAGATATTTCGATATGTATTGACACTGAAATATCTGAAACGGTTCCAATACTCCTTTTCTGCAGTTATCGATACACCGATACCAGCTGTGCGATCTCTCGTTTGAAAAACACACGGCTCTTCTCACTCACTCGTCTCAGTCACTCCGGTTGAATAGTGCTTGTATTGCGCATTATTTTAGTCAATCCCACACACCAAAAGCGCACGCATCACTTTATAAGTGGCGCTCACATAAAGCCTCTCAAACAGATCTCAAATACCAATTTGACAGCATCCTTTTCCGTGAATTATTGCACTTAATTGGTCAAATACATAACAAAATATGTCAAAATGCCCATCTTGCTGAGTATTCAGGTATATTTGGTCAGTTTTGGATTGTAAACAGTTGAGAGAAATCGCATGTTGTGTATCAGTATATTGGATCTGTGCATAAGCTCTTAAAGTGACAGTAGCCTAATAAACCTGCTGCTGTCTGTCATGTTAGAACAAAAGAGAAAGAGAAAATCACTCGCTGTTCTTGTTTTGTAACTTTAATTGTAAGCATTAATCTGTATTTAATTTTTACAATGAAAACTATCCAGTGTTATTTTACATTTGATTACTTTCATTTCTGTAGTATTTCTTACCTGAATACTGTTAAACCCACCTGAAAAACTTAAATCCATGTTTATTTTACTTGTCCCTTTATTCTATTGTTTTTATTTTGCTATCGTTTGTAGTTTTATTTGTTTTTATTACTGAATGTTTGCTTTTTTTGTAAATGTACAGTTGTGGTCAGAATTAATGCACCCCTGGTAAATATGATCAAAAATGGCTGTAAAAAATAAATCTGCATTGTTTATCCTTTTGATCTTTCATTCAAAAAATTGGCAAAAATCAAACCTTTCATTGAAGTAAAAGAATTGAAAGTGGGGAGGAAATCACATTATGAAATAAATGCTTTTCTCCAAAACACGCTGGCCATAATTATTGGCTCCCTGTTATTAAATACTTTTTGCAACCTCCTTTTGCCAAGATAACAGCTCTGAGTCTTCTCCTATAATGCCTGATGAGTTTGGAGAACACCTGACGAGAGATCAGAGACCATTCCTCCATACAGAATCTCTCCAGATCCAGCAGATTCACAAGTTCATGTTGGTGCTTCTCCTCTTCAGTTCAGCCACTCCTCCTCTATAGGGTTCAGTTTAGGGACTGGGACGGTCATGGCAGAAGCTTCATTTTGTGCTCAGTGACACATTTTTGTGTTGATTTTGATGTTTGTTTTGGATCATTGTCCTGATGGAAGATCCAACCACGGCCCATTATAAGATTTCTAGCAGAGGCCGTCAGGTTTTGATTTTTTATCTGTTGGTATTTGCTAGAATCCATAATGCCATGTATCTGAACAAGATGTCCAGGACCTCCAGCAATAAAATAGACCCACAACATATGAGATCCAGCAGTGTATTTAATCGTAGGCATGGGGTGCTTTTATCCCTGTTTGCTCCAAACACATCTGGTGGGTTTGCTGCCAAAAAGCCTTTTTCTGTTTCATCTGACCACAGAATCCGGTCCCTCTTGAAGATCCAGTCGTGTCTGACAACTGAATATGCTGGAGTTTATTTCTGGAGGAGCGAGGAGGATTTTTCTTGAAACCCTCCCAAACAACATGTGGGGATGTAGGGGTTATTTGATATATATTTATTTTTAGGCTTTTTAGGATTCCAACGTGTTTTGGAGAAAAACATGTATTTCATAATGTGATTCCCTGATCTGAATGGCAGTATATATGGCAGTTTTCCTGTGGTATCGAAAATAGTATTGAATATTGATATTTTTCAAGGTATCGTATCGAAGTTGGAAATTGCAGTGCATTGTGACAACAACACTAACCCGTAGTATACTCATATAAAGCAAAATATGTACTATATAGAAAATATCAAGTGTTTAATTTAGGGATGTCCCGATCAGGTTTTTTTGCCCTCGAGTCCGAGTCCGAGTCATTTGATTTTAAGTATCTGCCGATACCGAGTCCCGATCCGATACTTCTATAATGCAAAAAAAAAAAAAAAAAAGAATAAAGAAGAGCGAAAAAAACAGATCCAGGATGTTCCTTATTTTTTATTTAATTCACCTTATTTTAACATTCAACAACTCTGTTAACAAACAGAGCACTTCTGTGAGGTAGCTTGAACAATCAAGTAATAAATAAATTCTTCACTTTTGGACTTTAGTGCAACAGTAAATATTAAAAAAAAGTCTAATATATAAACAAATAGCACCTCAACTTAAAATATCCGGTAGGCATGTAAACAAATAAAAAATAAAAGTGCCACAGTGTTTGCAAAGCCAGTAATGTGCTTTTAGGAACTGCACTCCTAACTCTTACGCCGGTTTCACACTGCACTGTTAGCAGAGCGTGCAGCGCGTATTTTTTTCGCCGCCCATGTTAACAGATTAAACCAGGCTTTAGAGCATTCACACCGCACGCAGAGGTGGCGCTGCAGTGCGTAGCAGAGCAGAGCAGAAGTGCCGCGATCGTTTCGGCGCCGAGTCTATTTTTGCTGCGCCGCTTTTGCTGAATTAAAGTGACAATACATTGATCATGGCCAAAATACACCGCAGTTTTATCCAAAAAGTGCATTGATGATATCTATTGTGTTTTAAACAGTCAATCAAATGACCAACAGCAATTTAAAAAGAAAACAAATGTCCAAAAACAAACTTGTTGCCATAACAATAAAAACAAAGATGAACCAAAAGTTATATAAATGAAATTATTAATAAAATAAGCTTCTTGACAAGTCTTTTCTCTTAAATGTATTTGAAAACGAAAAAAAGCAATGCCAACTTATCCATTATAGACTCTGTCTGTACACAACCCACGGTTCAGCCGCGCGTGACAAACGCTGCCAGTATGAAAGCAAAACGCGCGTGTCCTGCTCCTGCTCACCATACGCACTGCTCCTGCGCTGCTTATGCTCTAATAACGCGTGCAGTGTGAAACCGGCGTAACTCTGTGTCACCGCATAATAGAGGTGTTAAAAAATAATGAGAATATAAATACATATATATCCGAGTCCTGATCGGGAGGTAACGTCCGATTCCGATCGAGTCTGAAAACACGCGATCGGGCCCGATTTCCGATCACGTGATCGGATCGGGACATCCCTAGTTTAATTGTTTATATTGTTGCAAAATGAAAAACTATATTATCGCCCAGCTCTAATCTGCTAAATGTGACTTTAGGGCATGAAGATATTAAGATATTTTAAACATTAACATCCTTATTTTCTATAAAACTGCTTTGAAATCCACTATACAAATAAATTTGACTCGACTTGGTTTTCTCCCTTGTAATCAAATGGATATCTCTCCAATCTAAAAGTACTGCTGGAAACGGACCTTGTCCACCTCTAGCTCCCGCACCAGCCAGCAGTGCCCACTATACATGGTCCCGTAGACCCAGAGAGGATGGGGTTTGTGCTTTGTCTGCCTATAGATATGGAGAGGGGTTCTAACGTCTTTTCCATCACACTGTGAGACTGGCCAACCAATAAGACTCTCACTTTTGGCCACATGCCCGGAGCCGCTGCTGCCTCTTTCTGTGGGCCGGTACCGATATAAGGCTTGATGATCACAATGGCATCGGAGCGTCAGGGGTCGCTAGAGTCCACCGGGTCCGTCTGAGAGATGGTTTATCACGCAGCTCCAGACAGGACCTGACACAGCAGCATTATGTCACTGATTCATTCAGTTGCAGTGAAATGTATTCAGCACCTTAGAGACACAAACGCTGACACAGCGTTTACTGACAAACTCGCATCATTACTTTAATCCCTCAATGACATGCTTACAGAGAGTACTGTGCTGTACCAGGATGGTAATACCGTGGTACCAAATGATGACCATATTTATGTGGCATGTTATTTCTGCAAGCATGCTTTACGCTAAGTACAGATTTTTGTATCATCTGAAGAATAAAAATGAAAGTGATGCTAAGGTCACCTGGCTGTGTGATTGGCTTTATTTGGTGATAGCTAGCAAGAAGAAAAGTCTTTAATTTTACATTGAAGGACAGGAATATTGATCAGTGTTACTGCTTAAAGAGATTACTGAACATGACACATTTGATTGTGAGTTTTGACTTGATTCTGACTTATTTCATGTGGTGGAGTATGATCGATTATAGACTCTGAGAGACTGAGCTGTGTTTCTATCCCATAATGCATCAGTGCAGATTTCCTCCCTGCAGACTTAAATGCTTGATGTTGTGTGGGTTGAGCTGTATCTTCAAAATGTTTCCACTGAGCAAAGCAAAAGCAAGCAAATATTTACATTAATCACACACACACACACACACACACACACCCACCCACCCTGTTTACACTCATGATGTTTGGGTGTCAATATGGCATTTATAGAGAAATTGTATAAAAAAGATATTTTAATAAAAAAAATTCCATTAACTTATCATCTATACGTGTATGCTGTGTTTTCGGAGATATGAAGTACTTTTTTTTTCTTTCTTTTTTTTCTATTTACTAAAAATTTCTCAACCACACCATTAGCATGCATATGAAATATTATTTTTTTCTGAAAAGAAAAACACTTTAATGATGATCAATTAAAGATGAATTGTTTCTGGATATGTTGAGGCAGAATTCTGCCGTCTGCTGGTTAGAGAGAAATCTGTAGGAAATACAGTTTAAAAAAAAAAAAAGTGTAATTACCATAAACATCCAGTAGAGGCCCATATAAATCCATTCATTTTTTCTGGATGTGGTCAACTGCTCTTATTACAGCTTTTGTATACATTTAAACATAAAACACATCAAATCAGTATTTTTTGTCAAAGTTTAGTTTAGTCTAGTCTTTTGAAGTGTCTTATTGCAATAATGCCACATAAGTTGCCACTAAAAGACATTAAAAGACAAGGCCTTATTGTAATCACATATCAAATAATCCAAACATATAAAAATAATTAACTTTAAAATACGAAATTAATTTAATAAAAGTCAATAAAAAGTACAAACAGCAATAAGCAGATATGAACAGGAGTGAAGAGTGAACACACACCTGTGTGTGTGTGTGTGTGTGTGTGTGTGTGTGTGCGCACGCATGCGTCAGCAACAGAAGAGGATATACAAAGGTAATTTCCAAAATTGGTTTATTGGTAGGGAAAGAGGTGCACAAGCGATGGCTGTAGGCGAGTAATAGAATTCGGAGAATTGTAGACAACCTGAATAACAAAAGTCCTTTTCGGATGCAAGTGCAGGCAGGAATAACAGGGAACAATGAAAACAAAAGATGACTTGAAAACAGGATAAATCCACAGGTAAGTTCAAACAGGGTAGTGCAAAACGAGACCAGACACTGAGGGCAGGGAAGGTGTGTGTGTGTGTGTGTGTGTGTGTGTGTGTGTGTCTAAATGAGGTGATGATCAGCAGCATGGCGTGATGGCTGACTGAGTGCAGGTGGGGACCAGGAGGGATGCTGGGAAATGTAGTTCTGTGGTGACTGGATAATGTGACCGCATGTATGTGTGACTGATCATGTTCATTCTACATTGCACTTGTATTTATGTGTGGAAATAGTGGAGTCTTGGAAATTAAGAATCAATATTGGTTAATCAAAATGCAATTAAAGAGAAATTAAATTTGATTCATTGATATTTTCAACCCAGCCCTAGTGTAAATATGCTTTCCATTGGGACGAATGAAGCTGGTCAGTGTACTGTATTAAGCCTAAAACGTGTTTTAACATCACTATTAGTAAGGATAGTATGATCTCTGTATAACTTCCGTCTTTAAATGCAAGATATTTAAAGTGTACCTAAAATATACTTGCAATAGTTCCACTTTAGCACAATCAAATACACAGTAATTCACTATATCTTTAGTTGCACCTCAGCACTATTTCTGGATAACTAAAGTGCATTAAGTACAAAATTAGTTGTTCCAATTTAGCAGACTTTAAGTATACCAAAAGTACAATTGCAGGGTATTTATATAAAGTAAATAATATGTAAATGTATGTGTAGTGTACTGAGCATAAAATTTATGTATTTCAAATATATTTTAGTATATTTATGTTTTACTAGGTTGCATGGGTAGTTCACATATTAATAATTCCTGAGGTAATTCACTAAGTGTGACGGTCTCACTACAGGCGCAGGTATGAAATGTGGCAGCGGGACAGCGAGGAATGATCATTTGCAGTTTAGTAATGCAGTGACTCTGATGTTCATTTAGTAACTGTTCTGGGCTGCTTTTCCCAAAAGTGAGCCTAAGTTGATTGTCGAGACCTCTGATAGCAAGGGTTTCTAGTCTACTTATGATGCTAATGCAAAGGAATATTAGGCCCGTAAGTTCTGCATCGGTTCACTCTTCTACATATTCTGTAGTTTATAGATACAAATGAATTTAAATTATCAGCACTAGAGACCTTTATTGCACCTTATTTCTGCTTCCCTTGTGTCATTTTCACAAAAGGCTGAAATGTATATACAATACACATCTCATTATATGCTTAAATAATGTTGACAAATTAATATTTTGTAACATTTTGGATGGATTCCCCCAAACACCCTCATTTATAGATCTGGTTCTGCACTCATCACATAGGCTAAATTACATATTTTGGCTTCAAAATGATGAAATTCACCAAAAGGCAACAACTTTGGGCCACTGTTATTTATTCATCTGTAAATGACTGCAAATTCAGGTTATGTCAGTAAAACATATTATATATTTTCAGTGTGTATATATAGCATAACACGCCATGAAAGTGACCAAACAAACAGAAGTCGACAAGCCACTTATTTACGCTTCTATCTCTACAATGTCGTCATGTTGTGCCACTGCAAGGGGTAATACTGTACTCGTAGTGGTCTGAAAGCAGCTCGAGGATGCTGTGTGAAGATGAAGACTCTTCTGGTAAATGTATCAGCCTAGAACGTTTGTCTTCCGGCCTCCAGTGAAATGGCTCAATCAAATTTAATTACTTTCTCTTTTCTGCTTCACTCAATGTGTAATGTTAGACTCAATCACCACCTAGATTTAGGCATGCTGAGCCTTTCTCCATCACATGTGCTTTGATATCAAAATGGTCAACAGAAATTCAATTCTTTTGAGAGGCAGAGAGAGAAGAGTGGGAAGCAGGAGTCTTATGGTAATGGAAAATTACTGCTTCACAGCATTGTCCCGTAATGTTATAAACCTTGAAATGGAGACATGTGAATACAGAGACATCTGTGTTCTTTTCACTCAGTTTTCCATTTAGTTCAGGTCTGAGTTTGGTCCCTCTACAAAAGTGGGAACACTCCCTCTGGTGCTCTTCGCTCATATTTGACTGAAAAATGTTACATTTATACCATATCAAATATCAATCCTTATCAAAGAGGGGCCATCTCCACGCTATACAACACCGTTAACACATGTTACCCCTTGGCTTCTGATAGGATTACTTGGGCTAGGGATCTTAATATAGAGATGGAGACAGAGACATGGCAGTCGATTTTGAAACGTGTTCACTTGTCATCTGTTTGTGCTCGCCACGGGGTTTTACAG
Source organism: Abramis brama (assembly GCF_963993115.1). NCBI lineage: Eukaryota > Metazoa > Chordata > Actinopteri > Cypriniformes > Leuciscidae > Abramis > Abramis brama. The sequence goes on from NC_139987.1 coordinate 1,211,609, forward strand.
TGTAAAGTTGTCCACAGAGTACACTGGTCTAAAAGTAAGTTAGCCCGCATGTTCCCTGACATTGATCCAAGCTGTGACAAGTGTCATCTAGAACCAGCTAATTTAACTCGCATGTTCTGGACTTGTCCTGCTTTATCTCTTTTCTGGGAGTCTGTTTTTGATTCGCTTTCAGCTATCACATCTGTTAATATCCATCCCTCTCCGCTAATCGGCTTGTTTGGAGTCCTACCTCCTGATTACTCGTTGCCGCCCGTCTCATTTCGCTGAGTTGGTAGCTTTTCTTACACTACTAGCGAGACGCTGTATTTTGATGAACTGGAAGGGTCCTCACGCTCCTTCTCATACTCGGTGTATAAAAATTTAATAAAATTTTAAAAAAAATTGATACATTTTTTTTGATAAATTGGAAAAAATTAAACACGGCCTTCGTGGTTCCATGGTTACATTTTCAAGAATTTGGTTACCCTTTTTAGAGCATGTTAAATCTCTGCAGCTGGACGCAGTCCCAATTGGTTGACTGTCCTCCCACCCTGCGCTATCAGTGTTGGTTATCCCGGTTGTGCACTGGTATTGTCGTTAGCAGCACACATTATTTACTACGTTTTTGGGTTACTCAACTTTACTTACTGGACCTAGTTAAGGCTGACTTTGGCCTATGTCTGTATTATTACATACAGTTCTGTTATAATATATTATATACTGTACTAAACCTGTTTTTTTGTTTTTGTTTGTTTTTTACATTTTGATGTCTGATTGTTTTTTTAAAAAAATAATTTTTTATTGTTTTTTATTATTATTATTGAGTGTTTGTCTCCGTTGCTGTGAAAATTTCAATAAATAAATCATATACACTCACCTAAAGAATTATTAGGAACACCTGTTCAGTTTCTCATTAATGCAATTATCTAGTCAACCAATCACATGGCAGTTGCTTCAATGCATTTAGGGGTGTGGTCCTGGTCAAGACAATCTCCTGAACTCCAAACTGAATGTCAGAATGGGAAAGAAAGGTGATTTAAGCAATTTTGAGCGTGGCATGGTTGTTGGTGCCAGACGGGCCGGTCTGAGTATTTCACAATCTGCTCAGTTACTGGGATTTTCACGCACAACCATTTCTAGGGTTTACAAAGAATGGTGTGAAAAGAGAAAAACATCCAGTATGCGGCAGTCCTGTGGGCGAAAATGCCTTGTTGATGCTAGAGGTCAGAGGAGAATGGGCCGACTGATTCAAGCTGATAGAAGAGCAACTTTGACTGAAATAACCACTCGTTACAACCGAGGTATGCAGCAAAGCATTTGTGAAGCCACAACACGCACAACCTTGAGGCGGATGGGCTACAACAGCAGAAGACCCCACCGGGTACCACTCATCTCCACTACAAATAGGAAAAAGAGGCTACAATTTGCACGAGCTCACCAAAATTGGACAGTTGAAGACTGGAAAAATGTTGCCTGGTCTGATGAGTCTCGATTTCTGTTGAGACATTTAGATGGTAGAGTCAGAATTTGGCGTAAACAGAATGAGAACATGGATCCATGGGGGTCAAACACAGTATTAGTATGGTGTTCCTAATAATCCTTTAGGTGAGTGTATATATATATATATATATATATATATATATATATATATATATATATATATATATATAATATAAATGTTACATTTGTTTTTTTATTGATTTTTTTTCTCTTCATCGGAATGGTACGAAACTTGGTAAAGGTTTTGGCACTTGTTTGGTGAACACAAAAAAAGTCATGGACATGATTCGAACAGGTTAAATGGTCCTGAAGAAAATAGTCACACTTGTGCTCCTCGCGGTCAAAAATTATGCATTGGAAATGAATGGGAGACGAATTTCATCTAGTGGAAACCTTTGGTACTGCGGCCAAACTAAATCTCACTGAAAGCTCATTTTTTGAGATATCTGGCTGAAATGTTGAACTCAACTTGTTTAGATATATGGATGTTCTCATAGTTTTAGAGTAAAACATGTTTTTGAAAATATACATTTCATATAAAAATTGAAAATAGTATTTTTGCACATTTTTCATAACAATAAACGTAAAATTCTGTAACTTTCTTTAATTTCACTTTTTAAAACTTTTTTCACTTCAGCAATAATCTTCCAAGTGTTGTCTTTGAAAAGAGATCAAACTTAAGTCTGTGCTCTAATGCATTCAAGATTTACGAGTTTAAGTTTGAAATTTAATTTTCAGGTCAGTGCTCAAAAAGTGAATAAATGGATTACAAATACAGCGTAAATATAATTTAGTACCATAAAATACCATAAAAATATTAAATAAAAACATTATCGATCTGAAATATAGTAGATTCATTTAATTGAAATAAATTATTATTATTTTTTTAATTTTTTAAATTTAGGTCAGTTTTGACTGACACGCGCGCGAAGAGCACGAGAGGGTTAAGATAGACCATTTCTTCTGGCTGCACGTCGTTCTCAATGCTGGTTTCTGATTTCTTTTGCTGTGTTTACACCACCATTGTGCTGGAAATAGCTCAGGACACATGAGCCAAAACTCTAATCATAGTGCTCAGTTCTATCTGGAGATAGTGAACCGATTCATTGGTATTTGCGGTGAACATTCACAGTAAATATTCCTGTTAGTTGTGAAAAGGCCTTAAAGGGATAGTTCACCCAAAAATGAAAATTCTGTCATCATTTACTCACCCTCAAGTTGTTCCAAACCCGTATGAGTTTCTTTGTTCTGCTGAACACAAAGGAAGATATTTGGAAGAATGTTTGTAACCAAACAGATCTCGGTCCCCATTGACATTTACATTTACATTTATGCATTTGGCAGATGCTTTTATCCAAAGCGACTTACATTGTATTTCAAGGTACATATTTACATTCTTATCAATTTTTGCTTTCCCTGGGAATTGAACCCATGACCTTGGCATTGCAAGCGCCAGCGCTCTACTGTTTGAGCTACAGGAAAGATATGACTACCATAGTATATATTTTTTCCTACTATGGTAGTCAATGGGGACCGAGATCTGTTTGATTACAAACATTCTTCCAAATATCTTCCTTTGTGTTCAGCAGAACAAAGAAACTCATACAGGTTTGGAACAACTTGAGGGTGAGTAAATGATGACAGAATTTTCATTTTTGGGTGAACTATCCCTTTAATGAGGGAAAAAATAATGTACTTGTAAATTTGCGGATCTCAGAAGTGCATGTCAGGGAAGAATCAAGCCCCATCAGTGAGACATGAGGATCTGTGAGAAGCTCATTATGTGTTTTATCTTTGATGAACATGCTCTCTTTGAAGTGTGTCACCTGTGAAGTATTCTCAGACGATCTGCTCATGAATCTGAGTGGCACAGACCGGAAGCACTCACTACTTCTGTCATATCCATCCCAGTGTCCTCTACCATTCCCAGGAGAACTGGGGAAACTCCCTGAGCTTCTGCCACAGGAAATGAATGTCCTCCCAGAGGCATTCTGGACTAAATGATGGGAACATCAAAGCCTTCCTTATTATATGTCCTGCTGGCCAGAGCAACCTGTGATGTGAAAGCTAATGAAGTTACATCTGCAGGCAAGGTCGAACTAATGCAGTGGACAAGTAAAGCTTACGGATGCCCTTGGAAGATTTTTCTTCTTCTGGAATTATCAGGAGTTTTGTGATAGTGTCCATGATTCCTGCTGTGCTCAGGCATAGCTGCTGTTGGCAGGTCGGGGAACCACCCCCATTTTTAATTAAAAAATTTGCATAAGCATTATAATTAATACATCAATGTGATTTTAACATCTCCACTCTTAAGTATCCTTGTACCTTTGTTTGTTTGCCATTTTCAAACACGCTTTTGCTTAAAATCAAATGCTGTAATGTGGTGATTCATTTCGGATCTGGTTGGCTTAGAAGTCTTCACTGAAGATTTATTACTGCTGTGTATTACCAGCCATAAGAGCAGGATCATATTATGAGATTGAAATGTTTGCTCTTCACTAGATCTTTCCTAGTTTATCCATTTAAACACACTGAGGGATGAGTTTAAATTATTGTCTGTGATGATTGACAGTGTGCTATGGATGAGGTCCATAGGGAGTGTCTTGTGTATTAAACATTTGACTGTTGTCCCATTTCATTAGAGATAATATGCTGAACATCCCCCTGTAGTCAATAATTTGATCTTTTAAAACTCATCTTTGATCACCAAAATTACATATTTAAAATTTTTTCCTTGAAAAAAATTCTTCATGCCTTAAAATAGCTTGAATGTAACTCAACACCCTTGCCTCATTTAGTATACGCGGTTCTATGAATATGCATATGAGCCCCGCCTCCACTCACTCACTCAGCTCAGAGATCCACTCGTTGACGATCACACGTTGATCTGATTGGTTACAAGGTAGTTTGTGACATCAGTAACACCAGCGAGCTCCCTTACTACTAGATCTCTCCTTTCCATCTAATTTTACAAACTACATATGGTGATTAAATTCATCGCTTTTGTCAGATGACTCATTTTGCCAACATGTATCTTCTTCAATTGACAATTTTTTTAAATTTAACTCAACAGAGCAAGTCTCCCCCTCTCTCCTCTGGGAGACGCTGAAAGTAGTGCTCAGGGGGGACATGATATCATATACTGCTTTTATTAACAAAGAGAGGGAAAGGAAAAGACAACAGCTAATTGAGATGATAATCCAAAATTGACAGGCAATACTCTTCTTCTCCTACACCAGATCTTTATAAAGAAAGGATTGATCTTCAAACCCAATATAATCTAATTTCATCAAGTCACGCAGAGCAGCTTATTTTCCGGTCGCCAGGTTTTTTCTATAAACACGGTGATAAGGCTGGTCGTCTTTTAGCCAATCAACTTAAATCCAGGTCATCAACACAACATATCTCTCAAATTACAGATGATGCTGGGGATTTAACTATTGATCCCCTTACAATTAATAGCATTTTCATGAACTTTTATTCTATCCTTTATAAATCAGAAACCCCTAATGATCAGTCTAAATTGGTAGAGTTTTTTGACATTGTAAATGTCCCCACTATTCCATTGGAACATAAAAAAGACTTAGATCATCCCCTTCAGCTGCAAGAAATATTTGTGGCCATATCAGCGTTGCGAAGCGGCATGTACTGGCCATCGGGACTACCGGGAGATTCCCGGTGGGCCGACGTGCTTTTTAGGCTGATACATTTCTTTTTTTTTTTTTGTCTTAACGGCCCATAAAACTCGTACATTGGCGGCCCATTCATTTTGTTTTGTTTTGCTTAATTGATGGCGCTGGGTTAGTGCCAGTGCAATGCATATTGCTCAAAAAAGTCAGCATTATTATTATTTTCTCACAGACCGGCCCATGAAACGCGTAGATCAGCGGCCCATTGGTTCTTTTCTTGATTGACACTGGGCTGGCCCAATCACATCTTTAAACACCTCCCCCTTTGGGCTCTGACCGAGCGTGCAGTGTGTATCTGTCAAAATAGTCTGAGAGATGGAGAAGAAACGCAAGGAATGTGCAGAGAAATAGTGTGATAATACTATTTAAATATAGAAATAATAGATACAGGCCCCTTCAAGCAGAGGCTGTAAAATGTGTCAAAATAACAGATATGTTTTCAGCAGCAGCAGGACCTTCACCAGCTTCAGTGGCTGATGAGGATAGTGAGGAGGATCAGGAGAGAGATGAGAAAGTGTAGAGGCTGCGGTAAGCAGAACTACTTTCAAAACACTTCGGCTATGTCATGAGTGTAGGAACCCAGCATTATGCCCTCGAACCCCCTAGAAGGCCCAAGGTCCACACACCACCAAAAATCCATGTGAGAAACACTGGTATTGCTATGCCAATGCAGCTTATAGCTTGTTTTAGGATTCATCACTGTGAAGTCTTGTCCAATTGTATTAATAAATGACAATTCTGTACTTTCATCTGTTAACTCTCACTTGTTCCTACTCACTCATTACATGCCATTAGTGATTTTAAGGAATAGGAGTTGGTATATTCATGGGCGTGCAAAGATGGGTGGTGTTTATGATCATATGTAGTGGGCCATTCTGGGCCAAAATGCCAGGGCCGATTTTTTTTTTTATCCCAGTCCAGCCCTGCCGGGGCCCGATGGCTTTCCGATCGAATTCTATAAGAAGTTTTCTACCAAATGATCTCCACTCTTGCTCAGTATGTTTGGATATTCTTTGTCTCAAGGAACTTTACCAAAGTCCCTTACCGAAGCACTGATTACACTTCTATTGAAGCCCGAGAAAGACCCAACACAGTGTAGCTCATATCGACCAATTTCTGCTAAATGCAGACATCAAAATTTTAGCCAAGTTACTGGCTATCCGATTAGAGTCTCCCTTGGTCAGTATCATTTCAGCTAATCAGACTGGATTTATAAAAGGTCGGCACATTTTCTCTAATGTTCGTCGCCTTTTGAATGTTCTTTACACCCCCCCAATATTGCACATAACTCTAAAGGATTATATGAAAATAATTTTACTCCTCTTTTGATTAAACTCAAATCTGATCTTCAAAAATGGAGGATTCTTCATCTAACCCTGAACTGTGTTAAAATGACAGTTCTTCCGAGATTCTTATATTTATTTCAATGCCTTCCCATCTTCTTATCCAAAGCTTTTTTCAACAGATTAGACTAGCTTATTTCCAGTTTTATATGGGATGGGGAAAACCCCTAGGATTCGGAAAGAGTTTTTCCAGAAAAATAGGAGTGATGGGGGGAGTGATCTCCCTAATTTCTTATATTATTATTGGCCTGCTCAAGTTCAAAAGATAGTCTACTGGATGCACTCATCAGGCGCCACTGATTGGTGTGAAACAGACTCTAAATCCTGCACAGAAACCTCTTTACAAGCCCTAGTAACATCTAGCCTACCTATTAAAATAGCACAATATACATCAAATCCGGTTGTTCATTCTACTCTTAAAATATGGACTCAGCTACGCCAGCATTTGCAGTTAAGACAGGCACTTCTGCTTCAGAGCCCAATACTAATCATGCATTCCTCCCTGCCAAACCAGACTCTGCATTTTGGACGTGCACCACACTGTTTACTGGTCAACCATATTTGATACACTCTCTAAAGTATGTAAAGTACAACTGAAGCCATGTGCTGAATTTGCTATATTTGGTGCTCCAGGTGGTGAATCGAATCTGACTCAAAGACAACTAAACATTATTGCTTTTGCATCCATATTGGCTCGCAGACGGCTGTTATTACATTGCAAATCTACAAACACACCTAAAGCATCGCATTGGCTTCAGGATTTGATGTTATACCTACACTTGGAAAAGATTAAATATTCAATTAGAGGTTCCCATAAATTCTATTATGTCTGGCAACCCTTATTATCTTATTTCTCTGCCATAAATGTATTTCCTGGGGAGTAGTGGGATTTACATTGGTATTGTAACATTTTTACTTTTACACACACCTCTCTGACAATCTCGTGGTCTTTGATGCTCAGGTGCATGTGCTCCAGGTGTTTTTCCAGGTATTTACATGTGTGAATATGTAGGGCTTGTGTTTATTATTGTATCATTGTTTACACCTTTGATTGTGGTGTCCAACTGTTTTTCTCTCCTTTTTTTAATTTTTTTTTACATTGCCATCGTTTTAACTGTTGCATATTTGTATTATTTTATTTTAATATTGTATCATTATTATTATTATTATTATTATTATTATTATTTTCATCATCTTTTGTACTATTACTGTTTAATTAACATCATCTAAGGCAGGTTGTTCTGGGTTGGTTGGGGAGGGATTGAAAATGTAAAAAATACAATCTCTGTACAAACAAATAGTTTCAAAAACAATTTGTCGACTTCTGAATTTACACATGGTTTGTCTTAAAGCATATTAAAAACACCACATAGACATATAAACAACATTAAAAGCTGGATTTTCACCACAGAGGGACTTTAAAGGAACGGTCACATGATTCTTTAATGATTTTGATTATAGAAATTAATTTAGAAATGAGTTATTATCTATTAATTTAGAAACAACAGTTTTCTTTAGCAGAACTTCTGTATCTGTATATCTGTATTCTGTATTCTGTATAATTAGATCAAGTTTGTCACATCATGGAAAATAAAAAATAGTGCAATTTAGAAAGTGCTTTTTTGTTGTTGTTGCATTTCCTAAAAAAGTTATTATCCGCACTAGTCAAAGCCAGTTTGTAGTGACATTTGATGCTTGGCAAGCATTTGTTTTCCACTGTCCTTATAGATGAATTTAATATGATAATGCACTGACAGACAGTTTTTTCAATGAATGCTCCAGGTTTGCTTTAATTGCTGATTGACACAACAGGGAACATCATTCATCTATTGACCCATACTATAATAGTCTTCTACTTCTTCTGTCCATCTAGTAGTCCAGTAACATTGTGCTCTGAATCAGATTCATCTCTTCAAACCTATCAAGCATTAATTGCTTTGGTTAATGAGCTCATTTATTTCCTTGTCCATTGTTTGCAGTGGCTGAACTTGCACCAAGAATGATTCCTTTAACAGTTATGTGAGGAAAGCCTATAGACAGATATTCAGTTCTCCATTGTATCACCAGTTTCATCTCCATAATTTAAACTGATTTTTCATGCTGTTGTCCTGTCAGTGTCAGTAATGATCTGCTCATCCAGAAGTGTGATGGATGCGGGTCACTTCTGTGTCGTGGCAGGAACAGTCATCCATCATCAAGTGTCATTGAGTTTATCTCTTATGTCACCCAGACCAGGAAATTCTGCCTGCACATTTAGGGAGAGTGGATTGATTGATTGTTTTCCACAAAGTGCATTTACTAATAATATTACAGAATTTGTCTCATGGAAATTTGACAGTAAGGCATTGAGTTTGAGTTGGTATGCAGATGTGAACTTACAGATATTAACAACATCAGTGTAAAATACTTAAAAATGTGAAGCAATTGATGTGACTTTGATTGTACTTTGGATTTGGTTTTATTACAATCCACTATTGTTCTTCCACAGTATCATACACTTGTACATCATGGTAACTAGGGATGCATCAATGCCAGTGCCTGTATCGGGCCTGAAACTGCGCTCGTGTTCTCGTACTCATTAAAGTGCTCCGATACTAACAACCGACACCACGCAGTGTGTTCAGCACAGGGCTAGTGACAAAGAAACACAGACAACAGAGCAGAATGGATATATCAGAGAAGGATGTTTTTGAAGTAAATGTATCAAATTAATAGATTGTTCAAAAGGGAAATATTAATAATTATTCATATCTTTTTATGAATATTTGGATCAGTTAATCCGATTAACTTGATGTAGCTATATTAACATTACAATCAATTAATCAGTTCGTCCTGTGGACACTCAGTATTGATAATTAATTAATAGAAATGTTGATTTCCGGGGTTGGGAAATAACTCTTACTGTACAGTACCACGCAGAGCATGTAGTCTGAATCTGGAATCTTTAAATTGACTTTGTTGCAGAGCAGACAATCAGAATCAAATACGTATTGTGCACAAGTTGTATTAACTAAATCACAAACACAACTAATCTAAACACACCTACACACAATCACACATACATTGGTAAAATGGTAAGTGACAGAATGAAACCGGAAGCAGGAAATTAAACTATGGAAAATATTAATTTAACTATGAAAAGAACCAACAGCTTTCTTTCAAAGCGCCTCATTAAGAGGCGTCTACCACTTATTATTAAACCTCTGTTGTGCAATATTTGCATCTCCCTTGCAGTGGAAGCAGTGTGTGACGTCTTGAAGAAGATCTCGTGGGTTCTGTGAGTCGATGGTTGGAGTTGCGATTGACTTCTGCATTGAATGAAGAAATTGTGCCAAACTCCCGATGTTGTCCTTGACTCTGCTGAGGTTGAGAGGGTCCTCTCTCTCCTGAATGAGCACATGGCTGGTTGTGGGTCAAGGCCTGCTGCCCTGTGGCCTAGTGAGACCATGCAGGACAGCAACCCGAATGTACAGGGAAGGGCTTGTGCAGAGGATATATAAAGCCTGAGAAAGGTCCCACCTCTCCGGGTTGGCTTGGCCAATGAGAAAGGTGGAATTTCCAAGCGGGAAAATTCCTCTGTTGGAGATTTATGGCTCTTTGTTTCAAGCGTGCTCATTTGCATGTGCAGCTGGATTGGTTGCTGAGGAAGAAATTATTAAAGGTTCTTGTAATACTAATATGTTGCGCAGCTATCAACATATATACCCGATCATTTCGATCTTCAAAGTGCCAGTTTATGGAGACCAAACATGGTATAGGTGAGGTTACATTGACCGTAGGTTCTATCATAAAATACATAGTATCAAAAAAATAATAGTATCAAAAGACACTACACAAAACAGTAAATCATTCACACAATGTTCTGGGGTGCATGTTCATTTATAGATCAGTTTGATTATAAATTAATACAGGAAAGTCTGTTTTAAGGGCTGTTGGTCTTTCCTATGGCCTCTGCTTTTCCACATGACCACATTTTTTAGAGCAATCAACCGTCTTATCAGTTGGTAGTCATGGTAACTGAGGCCCTTCTTGCCCTAGTTGTGGGATGGTTAAATATAACAAATAATTGTGTCTGATTTGTCTCAGTCGTTACATTGTTAAACAAATGAAATATTTATGCCTATATAGCGGGTGTGCGCGAGCTGGATTGAGCGAGCAGCGGCACAGATGCACGAGCTTGTTGAGCCACATCCCTTTTTCACAGACTTGCTGGAACGTTTGTAGTTCGGTCAGATATGGCAATAGCAAAAGTTACAACGAGGCACATATTACTAACATTAACTGACGTAAATAGAGTGAGAGAACGCACTTCTGTTGCATGCTTTTGATTGCTCACTCAGCACACATGCGTCATTCGGATTAAAACTAAATTGAATGTGGACGTAAAAACTGTTACATGATTTATGTATAACAAGTAGTTCCCTACATTATTATAGGACAAATACTGTATTGAATTCTCTTTCACGTATTGCGCTTGAACTGACAAATTCAAACAAAATTATGTTAAAAACACCCGTCTTGGCGAGTATCCATGTAAACAGTTGGATAGATCTTCAGTAGAAATAAAATATGTGTATATCAGTATATTTAAACTGTGCATTCTGTCTTAAAGGGGCAGCAGCTAAATAAACCTGCTGCTGTTTTATATAAAGCTATGGTTTTTAACCTTTATTTAACCAGGCAAGTCACTTAAGAACAAGTACTTATTTTCAACAACAGCCTAGCAACTTGACAAGACTTGACAAGAATCTATTTTTATGGTTGTAACGAGGTTAGTAATTCAGGGAAGAAAGAGGCAGGAACCGGCGAATGTTTCAACAACTTTAATATATCAAAATAAACAAAACAAAAGTAAAAGTGGCAGCCCCTCACGGATGACTGCCTCACACACATAAACAAAACATGACATAATGTCCAGGCCTGGTCCTCTCTCTCACTTACTGCCGTCGCTCCTCTGTGAGACACGGCTCCTCGTCCTGCTCTCACGGCTCTCGGCCTCGTCCTGCTTGCCTCAATAGTATTTTTATGAAAAACATTAACAAACACATTTAGTATAAATATAGCTGCCTTCTAACTGCATCTTTCATGGGTCAATGTTTTTTCTGTTTTCGGCATCAGTGCTATTGGGAATGTGGCATGATTAAGATTGGTCCGTGTGTGAACGCACACGTCTGAGCTCACGCTGCCCTGTCTATGGCTCGAGCTGATAAATGCTCTGTGCACAGTGTTGAACAGTAGCGCTTTTGGAGCGTTTGGTGTATACAAGCATGAGGTGTGTTTTGTATGCTGGGACCGGCACGGGGAGCAGGAGTGCTGGTGGACCTGCTACAGCGATTCAGCTCTGCTGGAGAACAGCATGACTAAGCTGATTTTCCAGCTAGAACAGCACCAGCGTAAACCAGCCTGGACCAGCATGGAATTAATTCATGCTAGATTTTTCTGCAGAGTAGCAATATTTTTTTTTTTAAAGTTATAACAATATTTTCTGCACACGTGGCACCTGTTTGATGTCTTTTTTTTTCTTTAAAGTGAAGGCTCATGTATAAGTGAGAGGACATTCATCAGCACACTTTGTGGATATGTGTCAGTAACTAACACATGTTTATGGCTCGTCAAGTCCAGGGGTCTCATGTATAAAACTTTCAATAGATTTGATCCTAAAAGTGTGCGTACTCACAAAAGATTTCAGATAACTTATAAAACCATGCATACGCCAGGACCTGTGCAAAATTCACTTTATACAACCTAGTCAGCAGAAATGACCATATATGGAGCTCACAATGCCTAGTTTTACCATGCATAACGTCATCTGCTAATCATTTCCGTATGCATATTCCCATCTACGTGATACCAAGTTTAACGGTCCAAGACATTAGGAAAATATGAGATACGGACTATGTGTCGTCACATTACATTGCTAAAAATTCATTCAGCATCCTTGCCTTGTTTTAGAATAAATAATTCACAATAGTATAAAATACATTTCAGAGAAAGTTTTCAGAGAAGAGTCATTCTCAATCTTTTCCATTGGCCGAATAGTATTTTTAATTGCTTTAAGCAAAACAAATTTATGCAATTTTGCCTACAAGGTAAACATATATATTTTAGGATGTTTATATATTTTAATGGAAACAGATAGGCCTTATTTTTCCTGTGTAAATATTCGGAAGAGCATGAAAGTGTTCATCATTAGTCTGCACACGACACCAACAGCACCTGCGTACAGCACAGGTTGTACAGTAATGTATGTGTGTGTGTGTGTGTGTGTGTGTGTGTGAGAGAGAGAGAGAGAGGTTGTACAGTACTGTGTCATTGGACTTATTCAAACCAGCCAATGGACCATTCGATGACCGAGAAAGTCCTTCACTCGCTGGCTGTCATTATGCCATTATGTTGCTAAGCCATCTGCTTAGACAGAGTCAAGTGCTCATCATTGATTATTATTCGCGTGAGAAAAGCTGAATTATCATGTGCCAAGCAATCCTCGCTGTAGTTAAAACATTAAAACAGCATGCCAGCATGAATTGAGATCCCAATTCATCAGTTCAGTTCTGTCGTACCGTCTCCGTTCCCTCCTTCAGTGAACGGGGGTTACAATAGTAACCTAGATGTTCTTCAGTTTTATTTGAGGACGTTTGTCAATGACATTTCCAGGGCAAAACTCATACTTTTTATTCTTCCTTGCAGTTTGCTTACTTGTCAATCAAATTTAAATCAAATTTAAATCAAATGCCCCCAAATTTATACATTAATTAAAAGCAGTCAAGGAAATAATTTAAATTCCTATATCAATTCCTCTTTAATAACAGAAATATCCTCGTATCTAAAGCAGGAAATTTGAATTATAACCATCTCTGAAGATGGTCAGACTACAAACTATTATTCAATTTGTCAAACAAGTTCAAAATAAACTGCAGCTGAAACAATTTTCTGTAACAGTCTTCAGAGTGTTGGTTTCTGTCGATCATCAGCTGAGTTCTCTGTATCAACAGTAAACAGTCAACAGTTTGTCTGAAGAACATCTGTTTGACATGTTGACAGTTGACAGAAGATTCATTTCAGGCTGTTCCTCAATGTTTAAATCAAATCGTATGAATGATTTGTAACAGTGATACTGGGCCAGAACCCCATAAACAGCTATTGATTGTCAGTATGTTGTTCATTTATCAGCCCCATTCACACTGACAGCAGTTTCATCACTGACTGTTGGTCTCTAGTTTATAGGAGTTTCTGTTGCTGAGAGAACATTATTGGAGGCCTGCATAACTAGCCATATCTTTTGATAATGTGATCACAAATAGCGTGTGTTTTGGCAGTAAAACTAGGATACCAATGTTTTTTGGTAAGACCCCAAAAACGGCAAAAACTGCACATTATGAGTGGTGATCCATGAGGGAATTTTTAAGATGTGCTGTTGTTTGGAACTTGCTTACCCATTGTTTTTGCAGTATACATTAATGGCAGTTTAGTGTGCTTTTCATTATACAATCAAGCTAAGCTGGAATGGCTCCTCCCCCTTTCCAAATAGCCAATAGCGTTTAGTTTACCTCACAGACTGCAAGTTGTACGTTACAGCACCATGGAAGCGAATCCGAGCGCTGATGATACGCTGGATTCAATAGTAGAGGTGTGAATAAATTCTAGCCGTTTCATTCTTAACCAAGTTGGAAAATGGGATAAAACTCGAGCGTTTGAGCAACCGAACACACTTCTCCAGCCCATTTTGCTCCATGTCTGTCAACGGCCGCTTTGGCCAGGCGGTATTTATAGCATAGGGAGCGGAGCTTTAGATTCTAGAGAGCATTTGATTGGACAGATTAGAAGCTGAAGTCCGCGGTGATGACATAAAAATCCCTGATCCATTTTAGCGGAAGTAAGAGACTACGTTTTGAATGCTTATATCTCCTAAATGCAAATTTTGTCATTTTTTTGGAGCACACCAGCTTATTCATAACCTTAAGGCTAACATATGTACTAAAAGCTAAAAAACTTACATTTTGATTTCTGTGGATGTTACTCAAGATACCCCACGGCTGCAATTAACATTCATGCATTTCCGTGGGCCGCTCCTTTGAAGTGTTCCTCCTCATCCCGTCAGCTGCTAAAAATACTTGCAACAGTAATACTGTGCAGTTTTCCCTCCATAAAAACAACAAAAGGCCTGATGAAAGTCATGCATTTGCCATATGTGATATATAATCATCATATCTGTACGTACTGTTGGTTTTGTATACATGTAATTAGCATAATTTGAGGAAAACACCTAGATGTCTTTAAAGCATCTTCATTTTCTGTGCTGTCTGCTTCTCTTTCAACTGTTGTCTGGAAGCTGTTACAGTTTATCACTCTTAATGTAAATTAAGTTTCTCTTGTTGTTCCAGCTGTGGTCTGTATGTTAATGAGTATCTCAGCCTGCCTGACAGACATTTCTGGCTCAATGAAGGACCACCACTTTCAACTAAACCTTGCGAAGACAGAGTTGCTTGTGGTCACGGCCAACCCAACACCTCGTCACAACTTCACCATTCAGCTAGACTCGTCATCCATAACTCCATCAAGGTCAGCCAGGAACCTTGGAGTTGTGAGTGATGATCAATTGAACTTTACAGAACACATTGCTAGAACTGCCCGGTCCGGCAGATTATGCAACATTAGGAGGATCAGGCCCTTCCTATCAGAGCTACACAACTCCTTGTCCAAGCACTTGTTCTGTCCAGACTGGACTATTGTAATGCTCTTCCAGCTTGCACTATTAAACCTCTGCAACTGATCCAGAATGCTGCAGCTAGAGTGGTCTTCAACGAGCCAAAGGGAGCACGTCACTCCTCTCCTCACAAAATTTGCACTGGTTGTCAGTTGCGCTCGCATTAAATTCAAGTCACTGACTTTTGCCTACAGAACAACCATTGACTCTTCTCCCTTTTACCTAAACTCATTACTTCAGACTTATGTGCCATCCAGAAACATGCAGGTGAACGCAGTCTTGTAGTGCCATCTCAAAGAGGCACAAAATCTCTTTCTCGGACCTTTACCTGGACTGTTCCCTGCTGGAGGAATGATCTAACTCAGCCAGAGCGGCTGAGTCCGTGTCCATTATCAAGAAACGACTGAAGACGCATCTTTCTCAGCAACACTTGATCCATTAATACTAACACTTTCTCTTCTATTCTATATCTATTATCTTTATTTAAAATAAAAAATAAAAAAGTACACGTATTGCGTTAGATTAAACTGGGAAAGATCAAAGCACTTGCATATTGTTGTCCTATTGTTAGTTTAACTGCTTCTATTGTTCTCATTTGTAAGTTGCTTTGGATAAAAGCGTCTGCTAAATGAAAATGAATAAATGAAGTTGAGACACTCCATTTTCTGAGATGGTTCTCTGTGTCCCACATCCATTCCCATTCTTCAGTTGATGACCATTTGCTCAGGATGTGATAAACCCAAATAGTGAAGAAACAATATAACTTGACTTCATTTCTATGATAATTAAGCCATTTTGGGGATGAGCTCATTCTAAAATATATTTTGGAGTGGAATCTAGGTCGAGGCAAACTACAATTTCTTACAGTCTCCTCTCTGATGCTCTTGGCCCAAAAGAAGCATCACATCCACTCCCTTCTCAAAGATTACACCTCCCTTCTCTATCGGGCAGATGCCCAGTGGCGGTGAAGCCCTTGCTTATGTTGTCCTCCTCTGGCCACCGGACAATCTGACCCGTCATTGGGTCGACACCTCATGCACACTGGTTACAGCTCCCATCCAATTTGGCAGAATTATCAAAGAGACTCTTCTAAAATTTGGTAATATGATACAAACATTTTCTTGGGTTTTAGTGAGAAGACATTCAAGGACCATCACAGCCAGCGGGAGCGTCCTAAAGCGATCATTGAAGTATCTGCAATTCAATGTTTAAACATAGAACACATAACATAATGCATTGGCAAATAACAAGGAAGATACATACACATACAGCCGTTTTAAAGGGGACATATCATGCCAAATGCACTTTTTTAGCCCTTAAATGCATTTTGTTGTATATTTGGAGTGTTTAGAAGTACAGAAAATATGAAATTATTCTCTTCAGGTGCTTCGTTGATATCTTTATATTCTGTTTTGGTCATATTTTTCAACCTGTTCCGATTTTTCTGTTATCTATGACGACTTCCGGCCCAACACTTCGAGCAATCCGCCATTTTTATTTCTCGCTGCAATTTTGTAGTCCAAGCTAAAGGATGCAGAAGTTACGAGAGGGTAAGTTAAAATGTTCGGTTGTTGGATGTAGTAACCCACACGCTTCATTACACCGTTTAATGTAGATGAACTGCCGCGCTTGTTACAGGACGCATGTTTAACTGAAAGAACGAGCAGAGAGAGACCTGGTCGCGCGCGCGCTCACTCTCTCTCTCTTCAGAGCCAGGCGAAAGTGTAAACAAGACTTCACCGTCTCCAAACTAGACGCTGTCTTGCTCTCTCTTCCTCGCACATATTAATCAAAATAAATCGACACGGTGGTAAAAGGTCGGAAGACCAAAGTTTCATGTGTAAACACCATTGCGATACATCCATATGAAGACGTTGTTCTACAGGTTCGTCGTCTTCATTTTCATCTCGCTCCTGCTCCGACTCTGGCTCGAACATGTAAGGCTGGCTGGACAAGTCTTCCGTTGTTGACATTTTGTTAATAACGTGTGAATAAAAAGTTTCTGTGCCGCTAGATAATCATATCTCTGCTATCAAACTACAAAAATGGCCGAACGGGGTGGAGTTGAACCGAGTGTGGGCGGGGTATGAAGTGTCTCAATTGTATTTAAAGAGACCGCACCAAAACGAGTTGCTCTCAGACGCACATCAGAAAAGGGGTAGAAAAGGGGTCTGTGGAGCTATAATAATGAGGAATTCAGACCCAAGCATTGCAGTTCCGCTTTATATAGACTACAAATGTATGATTTATATGTAAAAAGGAACAATTTAAAAGCATGATATGTCTCCTTTAAAGGTTACATCCCAAATTAAACCAGAATAGGCAATATCTCCATCATGCATTTGTTTTGGCAAAATCTTGTCTTTTTCTTCAAGGCCTTGTTGGGCTGTCACAATGTGCATCCGTAATATTAGCGTAGTTTAGTTTTGATAACTAAAAAAAAAAAATCAACAATCAATAGACAATATAATGTGTTTAAATGTATGTGTGTCTGTGTGTACATGCTTTTTCATTTTGTCATGTATATTGTGTCCATTTTCTCAGTGTGGACATCCTTTATCCAAATGTGTGCTTCCAATAGACAAAAATATATCTAATGCAAATGAGTATGCATATATTTGTCTCTTCGTGTGCAGTAAGTCTGTGTCTTTGTGCATTTCTTAGTGTGGGTATGTCCTCTGCCCACTTGTTTTCAATCTAGGTGGAAAGACTCCTGTCCATAGTCTCTGAAATTGTTTGATCTCCTCTTGTTTCTCTTTTCATTGTCTATTCTTTTCCATTTGGACTGTAAGTCCTTCTAGAATAAACAGTCACTTGTGTTGTTCGAGTCTGTGCCTCTTCATCAGTTCCATTCATCCCATGGTAGGTCTCAGGGTTTTAAGATCATTTAGGTCTGGAGTTCTGGATCTTGCAGGTCTGGAAATCTCAGTATTCTGTTCTTTTTCTTGAGAAAATCCCTTGGCTCCATTGGTTCTACTGGCCATCTCGTCATTTAAACCACCAAATCATCTTTCTCCAGGAGGTTACACATTTCAGACAAACATCTCGATGCTTATATCTGAAACAATAATCAAAAGAACAGGTTCCCTTTTCCCCCCATCATCACCAAGTGCTTTGAGCAGTTGGTCTTGGCACACCTCAAAACTGGTCTCCCACCAACACTGGATACTTATCAATTCACCTACTGCAAAATAAGAGGACGGACAATGCAATTTCCATAACGCTGCACTCAGTTCTCTCTCATTTAGACAATAAAGACACTTACGCTAAAATGCTGTTCCTTGATTTTAGTTCAGCGTTCAACACTGTCATCCCAAACTTAGAGACTTTGGTATCAGTACTTTACTCTGGAACTGGCTATTGTACTTTCTGACCAA
This sequence comes from Abramis brama, assembly GCF_963993115.1. Taxonomy (NCBI): domain Eukaryota; kingdom Metazoa; phylum Chordata; class Actinopteri; order Cypriniformes; family Leuciscidae; genus Abramis; species Abramis brama. Next base: position 1,230,201 of record NC_139987.1, read on the forward strand.
CAGACCCCAGTATGTTCGGTTAGACCATCACTGCTCTTCTACCCTCACTCTTAGCACTGGTGTACCACAGGGCTGTGTGCTGAGTCATTTCCTCTATTCCCTTTTCACCTACGACTGCGATCCTGTACATGGTTCTAACATCGTCAATTTTGCAGACAAAACCACAGTGATCAGACTCATCAAGAACAACGAGTCAGCCTACAGTGAGGAGGTGGACCGCATTGTTGCATGGTGCACTGATAAAAGCTTGTTGCTCAACACTAAGAAAATCAAAGAACTCTTAGTAGACTTTAGGAAGGAGAAAAGCACACACACCCATCCACATTAATGGAGAGGTTGTGGACTGTGTCACTAGTTTTAAATTCCTAGGGATTCACATATCCAGTGACCTTACATGGACAATCAACAGCTCCACACTGGTCAAGAAGGCTCACCAGCGCCTGTTTTTCCTGTGGATTCTGAAAAAGAACCATCTTTCTTTAGAAATCCTGATGAACTTCTACCGATATGCCGTCGAGAGTATCCTGACCAACTGTGTTACAGTTTGGTACGGAAGATGCTCTGTGTCAGACCGGAAAGCACTGCAAAGGGTGGTGAAAACTGCCCAGTGCATTGTAGGAACTACACTCCCAAACTTGGAAGGTATTTACAGGACACGTTGTCACAGGAAAGCACACAACATCATAAAAGAATTTTCTCACCCGGCTCATGGACTTTTTGATCTCCTACTTTCAGGGAGGCGCTATAGGAGCCTCCAGACCAGGACTAGTAGGTTTAGGAACAGCTTTTTCCCCACAGCTGTTTCCATGATGAACTCTACCCTCTAGTAACTCCATTATTCATATCTGTGCCTTGTACTGTAACATGTGCAATGACAATCCATCTAATCTGTCTAATTAGCATTGATATGTAGTTGTAATTTATAATAAATGTTTTAATGGCATTATGTTAATAATTTTTTTTTTTAAAACATTACCGATGTTTGATGTTTTGAGATTAAACTTATGTGACTTTGTTTGAATGTTAAAAGATGCTTGTGGGGGTAAGTAGGTTTTTATTCACTAATGGCCTGAATGCCCTGCCACATACGTTGGGAGTTTGAGTTGAAGTGTTCCTCAATCTTCAGCTTGTGGCAGTGCTTGGCCTTCTTAATGCCCCGTCTCAGATTAGCTCTGCCCATACTGTAGGCCTGTGCATCACCAGATCTAAAGGCAGTGTTGCATGCCTTCAGTAAGAAGCGGAACTCTTTATTTATCCAGAGCTTCTAATAAAACATGTTTCATAAATCATAAAGAATCACCCCCCTTTTGATAGTAAACCTTTTTCTAAAATGTGTTACTATCATAAAATTAATTCTAATTTCTAAATTGCCTATTTTCTTAAGCAAACCACGATAGCCCATCTTTCTTTTGTGTGAAAAGTGGCACTGTCTTGCTTGTGTGCCCCATCTTTCCACAAGCAAAACAAACAACTTCCTGATCTTCCATCCTTTCCACATGCATGACAGACAAAGCTTTGAAGAGGTCTCTCATTGTCTTGACAATGTCTAGCAATGTGACCAGCTTTTCCACATGCATAGCAAAGAATAACACCTTCTGAAATTATTCTTGCAAATCTCCTTGGTCTATGATGGAAACCATTAGATAATGTAGAACATTCTCTCCCACTAAAGGCAGCAACTGGATGTCTAGATTTGGCAGCTTTCATTTGACTATTTCCATTAGCATTATTGTTGTAAAACTGTGTCATTTTACCAATAATGTCCTTATATTCAGAGAGAGGTGTTACAAGCATTGACCGGGTTAGTGGGTCACATTTGTTAATCAAGGCAGACTTGAAACTGACATCATTCTTAGTAATATCAGGATTGCCACTGGAAGTTTTAAACAATCGTTCTGAAAACGCTGCTGGATGCTCCCCTTTCCTCATGTGCATCTCAGATATTTTATCCCAATTAACTGACATCACAGCTAAGACTTCAAGCAGTGCCTTTTTTCCTCTCTGACTTATTAGCATTTCTGTCCTTTACTTTCTGAGTTAAGGCTCCAGACAAAGTTTCAGGCAAGCACATTCTTACCAAAACGTATGCATCACCATCTGTTAAATTGTAAACTTCTGCATATTCCTCCAAGTTTTTCAGAAAATATAATGGATCTTGTTTGGCAGGATCAAATTTCCCAATATTCTTGATCACAGCTTCTAGTTCAGTTGGATTAAATCCTTGGACTATGGTAGAGCTCATTGGTTCTTCCCTTCCTTCACTGGTGCCATGGGAAATCTGACTCTACAGTCAGAGTATTGGCTACTGAATGACTGAGAATCTTTTTCCCAACCCTCAGTGCTGTCTTCCTGCAAATCTGTCATTTCTGCAACTGGGTTACACAATGTGACACCTAGCAATGTCTTGCCAGGGTTTTTCTCAGTTGTGCCATTCTTTATCATAAACTGACAAGCCGCCTTCGCCTCCTTCAAATTGTTGGTCAATGTTTCCACAGATGATTTAAGCATACTATTGTTAGTTCTAAGAAGTGTGATCTCATTCTGCATCTTGACCTTTTCTTCTTTCCATATCGTTTCACTAGCCAGGTCATTTTTTGTAGAAATAACCCCAACACTGAGTTGCTCATTTTCAGCCTCTAACTCATCTATTCTCCTCCTAGTTACTTTGTATGAAGCAAAAACTGCTTGAGGCGCATTAGCAATTTTTCCATTTTTGTTCTTAGGCATTTTGGGATCATTTTTTAACCTCGAGATCGCCCACTCATACGGTTTATCAACAATATTCTCTATTCCATTAAACATTCCCTGATAACCATGTTTAGCTATGTATTTAACAATCATTTCTTCTATTTTCAAAGTCTTATTGGACTTTAGAGTATGTCATGATTTAATAGTTATTCAAAATGTCTTATTTAAATGACTACACATTATCTAGTTGCGTTAAGATTTCCTTTAATCTAATCATTCACAGCTCCAGTACTTCAGATGCAAATGAACAAAACAAGCACACTATCTTGGGCTTCTAAACTTAACCACGGCCACAATCTGTCGGGCCACAAATTTCACTACGCAAAAAAGTTAAGAAATGTAACAGTCACAGTACGTCGGACAAAACCACACTACGCCGGGTGTTATGTTATATTCTTAAAACAACCTACTTAGCCACCGTAATTCGGGCTTAAACAATATTTATCAAATTTAAAACACTGCCACAGTACACAGTGTGTAAGTAACTATAAGTTTACTCTATTCTTCTTCCACTCACGTTCATGTCTTTAGGGAGAAGTGGACGAATTTATCCAACAAGCTCGTTTCGTTTACTTAAATATGTCGGCGCACAAAGGCCGCTGTTAATGGTCATTATAAATGTATTTGAATCACAAAATCTAATTGAAACCCCCCAAAGAAATAAAAATGATACATAAGTCATTCAGAGCGAAGTGTCAAGTGACAAGCTTGATGTATCGCCATGGAAACAGGAGTTTCAAGGTATAAATATGTGGAGTTTGTAGGGCTGTAAAGATACACCAAACCCACGATTCGGTTCGTATCATGATTTTTCACCCACGATTCGATACAATCCGATATCGGTTTGATGTGGTGGTATGAAGGTAAAAGAGTAGCAAAAGTCGAGAGCACGTAGATGTGAATTTGAGAACTTGTGCAATAAATATTCATACTTGTACGTGAACATTTACACTCACAGCTCCAATGTGAAAACCTGTAAAATAAAAATCTGAAGTTGAATGTTGAAATTTGCACTCGCAGACAATAGTCACAAACCTGTATTCTGAATTTGAAGCTGCCGACAAGTAGTCACAAATGTGTAAGATGCCATTCACAGAAATACAATGACAGACACAAACTTGTAACATATATTTTGCATTTAATCTTACATTCACATTTGCAGTACAACCTCAATTAGGCACTTGCAACCTCTCAAATCTGTCACTGCAATTTCAAATTTCGCGCCTTGACTTTTGCTACTCTTTTCGCGATATATCAGGTGCCAAACTAACTTGTGCACTTGCAACTCAGTGGCGGCGAGAGAGAAAGGGGGGCGGGAGCGGGGGTGTTCAAAGGAACCGTTTTATTGGTTGGCGCCTAGCCAATGAAATGGTACTTCTATTGTACGCGATGATGTCACGAAACCCGCGTGCACTGAAACGCTAACATGTCTTAATGCATTAGACTGATATTAAAAGAAATAAACGATATTATCAAACTCAGTAAACACCATACTAATCATGCATACTACAGAAAAGCAGATTATAGCCCTAGGAGTTTGTTATTGTCATCAACCAAGTTTTAGCAAGGCCTTGCAGTAAATAAAGGTATCTTTGTGAATTTTTTGGGTGCAGATAATGAGTGATGAAATTGGCCCTTTTATGGGGATGGGGGCGGAGGGCTTTCTTTCTAATGGAAGAGCTGCTGATGCTCCAGATACTGTCTAATGTGATATACTGTACACACACTAACATCTACTAAGCTCCCATTTTGTTTGAGCAATCTTGTGCATAATGCAAGTGATTTATTAAAAATACTTGCAAAAACAGTCCTACATGCAAATAGTTTGAACGCTGTCTGGACGCTAGACAGTCGACTTCTTTTGCTTGGTTTTGTGTGCAGATATTACTCAAAAGGTCATTGTGAAAATGTCAGTTGGCTAATCATAGAAGATGTAATTGTTTGTCTTTTTATTATATTGCTTTTAGCTCCAGTGTATAAAGGTGCACCAGAGAAATCAACTTTACATCCTTGATTCTTGCATCCAAAAAGACTAAACTCATACCGTTTTGGAACGACGATAGTGAGTAAATGATGACAGAACATGAACTACCTCTTTATTGTGCATAATAAAATTATCCATAAGACATGTTATCAATATCATCCATGCACATTTACTGTCGAATCTTTGTAACTGTCATAATTAGTTTAAAATATTGTCTAATGTTTGTAATCTATTATTGTAAGTATGTGAAGGCTTTTTGGATGCTAATTAGCTTCAATCACTGATGTTTATTGCTGTGAGATTTGAACATCATTTTAATAAGGCTGTGTGAAGGAAACATGTTTGAAAGCAAGCCGTTGATGAAAGTGAGTAGATTGACCTCTTGATGAAATTAATCCGAGCTATTAATGATGTATTTCAGTTGTACAGTTTTGTAGTCAGTCAAGCATAATCACATTATTTACGGTAAGTTTGATATTATGCCTGCGGGGAGGATCAACACTGAAAGAATCAAACTTCAAAGTGTAATTCAGTCTTTAGTCTGATAACACGACATATCTAGAGCACAACACTTTTGTAGCATGAACAAATATTTTGCTTTAATTTCTTTCTTCATTGAAACGTTTGCTCTGAGTTTAAGTGCAAACATGATATTGTGTATGTCTGTGTCAGTTTATATTGACCTGAAGCAGATGTGGCTGTTTGCGGACATGAACCCAATCTTGAGACTGGCAAATAAAGGGTTTAATATGGAAGCTTGTTTCCGCCACAGAATAAAACATTTTAATTGATAATTACGACTTTTTATCTTACAATTGCGAGTTTACATCTCGCAATTCTGACATTATAACACAAAATTACGACTTTATATCACACAATTCTGAGATAAAAAGTCATAATTGTGAGATAAAAGGTCGCAATTACCATTTTTATTTTTTAATCTGTGGCGGAAACAAGCTCCATATTTTAAAGTTATATACATTGCAAAGCCATTAAAGAGGCCACATTATACCTTTTAACAAAGTCTTGATTTTGTTTTTGGGCTCTACTAGAAGAGGTCATGACGTTGATGCCATGGGAACGCTTCTGGGTGAGCTAGTGTCTGTATTTATATGTCTAAACCATAGACTGTAAAAAAAGTAGTAGTGAACGAGGGGCCAGAGTCTGCGCAGTAGTGAACGAGGGGCCAGAGTCTGCGCAGTAGTGAACGAGGGGCCCTAGTCTGCGCAGTAGTGAACGAGGGGCCAGAGTCTGCGCAGTAGTGAACGAGGGGCCAGAGTCTGCGCAGTAGTGAACGAGGGGCCCGAGTCTGCGCAGTAGTGAACGAGGGGCCAGAGTCTGCGCAGTAGTGAACGAGGGGCCAGAGTCTGCGCAGTAGTGAACGAGGGGCCCGAGTCTGCGCAGTAGTGAACAGGGGCCCGAGTCTGCGCAGTAGTGAACGAGGGGCCCGAGTCTGCGCAGTAGTGAACGAGGGGCCCGAGTCTGCGCAGTAGTGAACGAGGGGCCCGAGTCTGCGCAGTAGTGAACGAGGGGCCCGAGTCTGCGCAGTAGTGAACGCGAAAATCCCAAAAAAGTCACTAAGTGCCTCAGTGACTACTTCGTTTAGAGAAGCTGTCAATCATGTCGTCACATTCCCGTTTTTATAGCATCAAATAATTAACTAAGACCAAACTTATTTAAAAAAACGAACACTTAAACTTAAATAAGCGTGATTAAAAACGACCTAAAATAACAGAAAACATCTTTGGAAAAAAATTATTTGAAGTGTAATTTGATTTAGTTTCCATCGTGTCCCATTAGACTTCATGGGGAGGCGGGGTTTATGACCTTTACTGGGACCAGCCACCGGGGGGCGATCGAGACGCTTTGGCTTCACTTTTCAGGGCTTGGTCTAAACGTACCAATCTGGTTGGCTGAAGGTATGGACATATGGCTGTATGCTTGTTGAGCGCATGTCTGGACAGATCAAGCGGGATATAGAGAGTGTGGGATGCCCATATTACGGAGGATGACTCTCTGTTTTGTATGTTTGGGAGCGGAGCACCTAGAGCAGGGGTGGCGTTCAGTAAAGGACCTTCAGCTGTCACCGCACACCGTTGAAGAGAGACTATCGGACATTAACAACTCAGTTGAAACACATTTATATTCAGATCTTCAGAAGTGCTGGTATTTCAGCATTGCTTTGGATGAGTCTTGCGATGTTCAAGATAAGCCACAGTTGGCAATATTTGTACGATTTGTGTCAGAAGACTGCGCATTTAAGGAAGAGCTGCTTGACATTGTGCCACTGAAGACAGAACCCGTGGCATCGACCTGAAAGAGACACTGATGGCTGTTGAGAAAGCAGATCTGCAGTTATCAAAACTAATGGCAATAGCCACTGACGGAGCTCCAGCCATGTTGGGATCTGGGAAAGGCCTTGTAGGGATGTGTAAAGCTGATGACCGTTTTCCTGAATTTTGGACATTTCACTGTATTATCCACCAAGAGCACTTGGTGTCTAAAAAGCTGAACTTGGATCACATCATGAAACCTGTGCTGGAAATTGACAATTTTATACACACACATGCTCTCAATCACAGGCAGTTCAAAAATCTCATTGCTGAGCTTGATGAAGATCTTCCATCTGATCTGCTTCTTCACTGCGCTGTAAGATGGCTGTCAGGAGGTAATGAGCTTTTAAATCCAGTGAAGCTGTTCCTCAGAGAAACATAAGGACTATCCTGAGCTACGTGATCCCCAGTGGATTTCGGACTTGGCTTTTTTGGTCGACATCCTGCATTATCTGAATGGCCTCAATGTGGATCTGCAAGGGAAGTTAAAGATGGTGTCTGACCTGGTGCCTCAAGCTGTTCAAGACTCATCCACAAAAGAGACAGTTTACACATTTTCCATCCTTGTTGAAGGCAACTGGACAGGCAGCAGAGGCTGTAAACTGGAGGACTGCACGGTATGCAACACTGCTTGAAAATCTCGAACAGAGTTTTGAGGACAGATTCTCCAGCCTACGCCAAAAAAGACCACCGATTACATTTCTCATCAACCCATTCACTGCTGAATCAGTGAAGATGAAGCAGCATCTCAGCTTGAAACAGTTGAACTTTCTGAGGATGACAGACTTAAAAGTGTTCTGAGTGAAGGAACCGTGGAGTTTTGGAAGATTGTGCCGATTGAGAGATATCCCAAAGTCTATCAGGCTGCAGTCAAACTACTGTCAATGTTTGGCTCAACTTACATGTGTGAATCACTTTTTCAACACTGAAACAAGTGAAATCAAAGCATCGCTCTGTCCTGACTGGCACACATGTGAAAGAGTTACTACGAGTAGCCACAACTGAATATACGCCAGACTTAACAAAGATTGTGGAAACCAAAGAGTGCCAGGTGTCTCACTGAGTCAAGTAACCTTTTAGGTAGGCTGATACAAACATTCAAATCCATGAAAACTATTGTGTGTTATGTAATTGTAATAAGTAATGTTATTGTGAGACACATCTGTTATGTGGCTGTTTGCAGTGATGAGGGGTTGCTGAAGAGGTTCGCCACCCCTGACCTGGAGGCGTGTTAAGTTATTGCTCCACCAGCTGCGTGACATCATTAAACAACGTGGTTGAAAGACAAATTTGCGGTTTTGGAAAATTTCTTCAACGATGACATCGTACTATGGAAGTTAAGCAGCGAGTTATGTGTAGTATGGGAAACGCACCTCTGTTAGTTCCTGTCTCTTTGAAGCCCCTCATTCAGAAAAGCTCATTTTGAGGAAAATTGGGTTGTAGCTCGTTGTTTACATTACTATGGTTGTAAATAGGTGTCATTTGTGTTTTAACAACATTCAGTTCACGATTTATTGATAAGGGAAGTTTGAATCTGTGAATATATTGCCAACTTTACTTAACTCCTTGAACTAAGCACTGACCGCATTTCTTTATATTTGAGTCCAAGTTCAAACTCTATATATGAACTGCTCCATTGTTACAGAGCTCTGAAACACCACCAGCAGGACATTTAACAGGAAGTGTTTGCCCAAACTCACAACAAGTTTTGCGAGAGAACGCAAAAGATTTGAAAAAAAAAAATTCTCCCATCCCAATTTTTTCCTACCACCATGAACACGGCAAGAGCTCAGAGCAGGGGAACTCACGGACCGATCTCCATCACATGACACTGCTATTAAATAGAGCGAGATCCAGTCAGAAGCATTTGAATTCTCACTAACGCTTTAGATTAGAGCGCGCAAAGTACTGCGCAAGTAAACGAATTTACAGCGTGCCTTTCAGTAATTATAGCGTACATATAAAGTACATACATGTAGGTATAAGGGAACAATATGTAAAGTTTGGGGAATAAAGGGGTAACAACCAGGAAAATTAACAAATTATTTATACTGTGAGTATTTTAGAGCTAAAGAGTACTTGTTCTGCTATAATGAAAGGCAATAATTTTACATTTGGGAGCAATTTAGCGAGAACATACACTTTTGTAATAATAGTGTACCAACATTTTAAATTATGGATTACATATCAGTGCATTTATACAGTAATTTTTTTTTTTTATAGTAAAAGTGCACTGATTAGGTTTGGGTTTCTTTGTTTCAAGGCAAGTAAAACTAAGTTGTTGTTTTTTAATACTGGGGAAATATATCTTGTTCCATGTTACAGGGTAAGTACAGTAAAATAATCTGATATCACTGACTCTGAAACCTTTATTTGAAATTTACCAAACGTAAGATTGTTGCCTATTATTATAATAGTAGAATAAGTACCCCTTAGTTATAAAACACTTAGTTTAAGGGCCCTATTTTAACGATCTAAGCGCATGGTCTAAAGTGCAGGGCGCAAGTTCACTTAGGTCGGTCCGAATCCACTTTTGCTAGTTTAACGACGGGAAAAATGGTCAGAGCGCCCGGTGCATGGTCTAAAAGGAGTCTCATCTCCCATTCCCTTTAAAAACCCAGTTGCGCTCGCGCCATGGCGGATTCGCTATTTACATGACTGAATTTGATAGTGTAAAGAGCGAACGCGTCTCCAGAGTGCAAACGGATCTGCTCGTGCGCGAGATAAAAGCCCACAAGCAGACCATCTACAGGACAAGCCGGATTCATTCCACCATATCTTTATGCACACAAATGGGCGCAAATGCATTTGCTATTTAAACAAAGTGGCGCAGGACATGAAAATGAAAACTGCGTCGGGCTGAAACTAGCAAAACACACTTGCATCGCGCTTGGCGCTGCATTGCGCCGGGTGTGAGATAGGGCCCTAAATAGTTTAATTTTCCTGTTTGATACCCCTTTATTCCCTAAACTTTACACATTGTTCCCTTTTACCTACACACAGATGGGTACACTAAAATTAGGCTGTAAATTTGTTTTACCTGTGCAGTACTTTGCAGACTGTAATCTAAAGCGTTACCAAATTCTCCCCTGTTGGCTGAGTCTCATCAAAGTAAATTCATAAATTGATAAATTCTTTTGATAGACAATATCTACAGCAATAACACTGAAGTGTGACAAGCTGCGATCTGTTTTCAGAGCTCATATCTGCTATCAGATTCTACCTGAATCTATAATGGACTATAATGACAAATCGATGATTTCAATAAAGAAACGGGTGGAAGTGTAATAACTCCATCTTGCAACTACCAAAAATATATCCTCACACATATAGTACACTCATATACTATATAACAAATTTCAACTACAATGTGGACAATTAGGTATTAAGGTATCTCAAGCATTAATATAATGAATTGCTTTGAAACTCTGTGTATAACTGCTATGCAAACTGACTACTTCCATTTTGCGAAACACGTCGTGACAGTAAGTGAGTTGAGTGACATGTATAGCTGTGTGGGTACACCTCACCCCCCCGTCCTCAAGAGACACGTTAGCGACTGATGCTAGAGGCTGCGGTCTTTAGCGTCTCTTTAGCGCACACTCCCATGCCATCTGTCAGCGTTTGAGCCCAGCGGACCCGCTGACACATCAGATGGTCGACCACAGGGAAGGGCACTGACTGCATAATGTGGACTGAAATATTCATTTTGATTATTTGTTGGACATTTTTGTACAGTTGCTGCCAAATGTTGTTTTCTGTGGTGTAAAACCTTGCTTTAAATCCCCAAACCAGTAATGAATGCTTTTGACAGGTTAAAAGAAGCATTGCGAGGCTCACAGGAATGTGGTAATTATAATGTTGATGAAGTTAACTCAGTTGTATGGATCTCTTCACTCTTCACCATCTCTGTGAGAGCCAGGGTGAGGGTACAGAGATTTCCTTACAACGATTTGTCAATGCTGTAATGTACACGCAATGAGCTTTGCAGCTTTGGGGGAGTAAAGAATATCTAGTGCTTATTGTATTTTCATGGAGAATTAGCCACACCACTTATTTGAGCCGCACGCAGGTCAAAATTGCATTTTTGAGAGAAAGAATTACATCGGTGTGTCACATTTTATTAAAAAATAAAAGATTTAAAGTATCATACAATAAAACTAGCAAATTCTAAACATCATAAAAGCAATATATACAAACGATTTACACGGTAAGCATGAATTCCTCTTAGCCATCGCTCCTGTTTATCTGCTGTTTATCTAACGGTCATAGGTTTGTTGTTTCATGCAAGCTTGCCTCCCATCTAGGTGTGGGTTTGTGAAAGTGCATTGGTTGAATTGGTTGTGCAACATGAACTGGTTGTGTCCTATAGCGGTGCAGGGATGACGTCAAAACCCAGACGACTAATTCACCACTGGTTCCCTCCAGAGTTTAATAAACAAGTAAACAAAACAAAAGTTGACAATACTTTGACGTTTTGTCCACACACCTATATTGAAAATGTGCATTTTGAAGCAGTTATGTTTATTTTTTAACAGGTAACTAGAGAAGAGCGTTTGGAGTGTGAGTGTGTGCAGTTTACACTGTAGAACAAAATGTTAAAGTATTATCAAGTTATGTGTCCCATAGGGGCGTAACGGTTCGGCACGCACTCGCACCACGGTTCATCTTAAATCTGACGACGCATCTATAATATGGTTTATTTGCAATAACAACGCATAAAACAGAGAGACAGTTCCGCTAATGTATGCTTCTGTCAATGGAAACACATTCAATATATGTTACAATGTAGACAACGAGCTTTTCTCCTCTTTTTTCTTCTTTTTTTGAGAATTGGAGGATTTATGTTGATGTTACTGATGTATGATGTTGAGTTTTTGTATTTCAACTGTGGTTTGTGGGTGTGGGGGACAGGTTGAGCATTTCTTTTGTGTATTTGTAGTGTGTGTTTGTTTTGTAAGGTTGTTGTGTTTTGTGTTATATTATTCTGTTTGTATGTTTAGGACCCCCTTGAAAATGAGATGTTACATCTCATGGGACTATCCTTTCAATAAATTCAAATATACAACCCAATTTTCCTCAAAACGAGCTTTATAATATAAATTGATCTCAGTGAGCAAGCGGCTGAGAGACAAGTCTGAAGGGACCGTCTGCAAAGTGCAAAACCCGAAAAGCGTTACTACAAAAATAGTCATTAACTTCAATGTTACACACTGTAGTAGTGTCACCAAATTCAGTTTACACATCAGTGGTCTCCTAGTGGTCATACTAAAACACTTAAAATTTGAACCTTTACACCCCTAGTTTCCCACAGACCTTATTTTACTCGTATTCATTGAAAAACCCCATAGGAAAATCTTGAGGAAAGCAGTGGCGCATTAGTCTTCAGGGTCTGATGTCATCCCCGCATCACTCTATTATATATTACATTTCCTGTCAAATGAAGACAGCTCAGTTATGCGACGCTGGCACTGTTAATGGGCTGCATCCAACACTGTAGACATGAGACACATGAAGCATTTGTCTAACCAGCCGTGACTGCGACTGTCTATCGCATATTGGTTTAATATCAGTGGCTTGGTTCCAGGGAGCCCACAGCTATATTTTGTTGGACTGATGTACCTCTCCTCATGCATATGAAAATGTGGTTGAGGATAGGCTGATTTTGGAAGGTTAAAATCATTATATTATATATATTATACAATATTATATATTGATTTTAAACTGATTGTTTTGTTCTCTTTCCTTCACACTTTGTTTTACCCTTTAGTTGCTCATAATAATCAATCTCTTTCTGAATAGAGGCAGTGTTAGTAGTGGTAGTGTGCTCTCTATTCTCAGTCCAGAGAAAAGCTTTGTGTTCCTCTTTAAGCGCAGAGCAGGATCAGTGTGAAGCATTAATGCGTCACCACTTCAGGCTGTTTACTGCTCAGGTCAGCTATGCAGATGTAATATTTGATATTCCTGGAGCACTTCAGCACGAAACTCCCACATAACTCTCGAAAATGCAGCCATTACCCCAAACACCATCACAGAGCAGTAAAGCTGAGCATGCTCAGTGTGTGCATTAGCTCAGCAATGCTGAGTAAGACTAAAGGTACACTATCAACGATGAGCGTCACCATTCACAATTCAAAGGCTTTGACTAAACACTAACAAAAAGATGTTTGTAGAAAAGCACTTTCATGATGCTGTCTGTGATGAAGGCTGATGAAGCCTTATTTTTATTACTTTTATACTGTTATTCTTATTACTTTTATTTTTTACAGCCCCAATGTAAAGGATGTGTACTTTATTTTGACATGTATTGAGCTGTTATTAGTCGTTTAATGTCAGTGCAGATATTCAGTGGCTCTCATTATTTTGGGATGATTTTAATTAGTATTCTAACCTGAAAAGATAAGAATTATTCGGCTTTAAATGGTTTACAGGCAAGAAAGCACTGAGAGAAAAATATATCAGGCCATCATCAAACATGCGTTTTATGAGAATCTTTGGGATTTATTCAATATATTCTTAAATAAATCTCATAAATACATTTTATTCATATATTCTAAATTATGAGTTTTCCTTTTGGACTGCCAGATGAAGCTGTGACTGCGTTTGTGTTTGAGCACTGTTCAGTTTAAGCCTGTGTGATTGTTATTTTATCTTTCATATCCGTCTTTCATCCTCCTCCTCCTTCATTTCATCAGACCCTACAGCAGGATATGAGCATTTCAATCACTGTACTTGAGACATTTCCACGCTCTTACCTGCCATTAGTTGGGAATATAGCCGCACTTTGACCGTTTGCTGTAACCTTGGGTCCCGTAGTGAAGGGCCTTTCCCTGTGAACACTGAGAGCATTCAGCACTCTTATGCCGTCTGTATTTGACTAATGCGTTCCTCTCATGTGAATGATTGCCTAACAGCACATTATGAATCATATGGTGATTATTTCTATAGACAGCCTAATATTATGAGCTGTGGGAGATATTATTAGTGCTTGTGAAACAGAATAATGGATGTTGCGGCGCTGCAGTCATTAGTATTATTGCACTAAATTCTGGTTCTTTGCAAGTCAATATCAGTCCTTTTACACTTTTATTATCCAAAACTGCCTAAGGGTTTCTTTTTGATATGTGCTGTGGTAATACCTTGGAGTACCATATTAATATTGCATGAATATGGATTTACCTGTATTCATGTATGAATTGGTCATACATTTTGTTCTGGGTTGATCTATGTAATGCAGTGATATGCATAGACAGACAGGTGCAAACAGCAGTCTTTATTAATCCTTATCCACAATTCTTTTTATATATATATTTTTTTTTTAATATATATATATATATATATATATATATATATATATACAGTGAGGAAAATAAGTATTTGAACACCCTGCTATTTTGCAAGTTCTCCCACTTAGAAATCATGGAGGGGTCTGAAATTTTCATCGTAGGTGCATGTCCACTGTGAGAGACATAATCTAAAAAAAAAAATCCAGAAATCACAATGTATGATTTTTTTAAACTATTTATTTGTATGATACAGCTGCAAATAAGTATTTGAACACCTGAGAAAATCAATGTTAATATTTGGTACAGTAGCCTTTGTTTGCAATTACAGAGGTCAAACGTTTCCTGTAGTTTTTCACCAGGTTTGCACACACTGCAGGAGGGATTTTGGCCCACTCCTCCACACAGATCTTCTCTAGATCAGTCAGGTTTCTGGGCTGTCGCTGAGAAACACGGAGTTTGAGCTCCCTCCAAATATTCTCTATTGGGTTTAGGTCTGGAGACTGGCTAGGCCACGCCAGAACCTTGATATGCTTCTTACAGAGCCACTCCTTGGTTATCCTGGCTGTGTGCTTCGGGTCATTGTCATGTTGGAAGACCCAGCCTCGACCCATCTTCAATGCTCTAACTGAGGGAAGGAGGTTGTTCCCCAAAATCTCACAATACATGGCCCCGGTCATCCTCTCCTTAATACAGTGCAGTCGCCCTGTCCCATGTGCAGAAAAACACCCCCAAAGCATGATGCTACCACCCCCATGCTTCACAGTAGGGATGGTGTTCTTGGGATGGTACTCATCATTCTTCTTCCTCCAAACACGTTTAATGGAATTATGACCAAAAAGTTCTATTTTGGTCTCATCTGACCACATGACTTTCTCCCATGACTCCTCTGGATCATCCAAATGGTCATTGGCAAACTTAAGACGGGCCTTGACATGTGCTGGTTTAAGCAGGGGAACCTTCCGTGCCATGCATGATTTCAAACCATGACGTCTTAGTGTATTACCAACAGTAACCTTGGAAACGGTGGTCCCAGCTCTTTTCAGGTCATTGACCAGCTCCTCCCGTGTAGTTCTGGGCTGATTTCTCACCTTTCTTAGGATCATTGAGACCCCACGAGGTGAGATCTTGCATGGAGCCCCAGTCCGAGGGAGATTGACAGTCATGTTTAGCTTCTTCCATTTTCTAATGATTGCTCCAACAGTGGACCTTTTTTCACCAAGCTGCTTGGCAATTTCCCCGTAGCCCTTTCCAGCCTTGTGGAGGTGTACAATTTTGTCTCTAGTGTCTTTGGACAGCTCTTTGGTCTTGGCCATGTTAGTAGTTGGATTCTTACTGATTGTATGGGGTGGACAGGTGTCTTTATGCAGCTAACGACCTCAAACAGGTGCATCTAATTTAGGATAATAAATGGAGTGGAGGTGGACATTTTAAAGGCAGACTAACAGGTCTTTGAGGGTCAGAATTCTACCTGATAGACAGGTGTTCAAATACTTATTTGCAGCTGTATCATACAAAGAAATAGTTAAAAAATCATATAATGTGATTTCTGGATTTTTTTTTTTTAGATTATGTCTCTCACAGTGGACATGCACCTACGATGACAATTTCAGACCCCTCCATGATTTCCAAGTGGGAGAACTTGCAAAATAGCAGGGTGTTCAAATACTTATTTTCCTCACTGTATATATATATATATATGGTCAAATTCACATCTGTAAAGCTTGTCGCATCATATCCGAAAAGACTTCTGGCTGTAATCACTTTTATATATATATATAAGTGATTACAGCCAGAAGTCTTTTCGGATATGATGCGACAAGCTTTACAGATGTGACAGTCGTCTTAAGTCTGGATGTCCTGAACTTTTCCCATTTAGGAATTATAAAGGCCAGCTGAGCTGTGAACATGTGCTATTCACTTTCACAGTGTTGCTGAAGATAAATGTTACTTTGTAAAATCATCATATCACATTACTGCAAGGATGAAAGAAAATGTTCTCACAATTTCTGTCCTGTGGCAAAACATGGGCAATTGCATTTTAGACCAAACACTGGAATGGCAATTGAGTGCGACTATCCCATGCAGGACCCAGCATACAAAACACAACTGATGCTGGTGACCAGCGATGATTGATTTTTCAACTGGGATAGCCATGGTTTTTGCTCTGAAATGCATTTTCAGATTCTAGACAAGGGGTGTGCAGTTGCTGAACAAGACTTTTATGGGCTGGCCGAGGCTACTTTAGGATGTCCATAAAGCGTGAAGGAATATGATGTGTAATACTTACTTGTTTTCATTGTTTTGACCCATGTAACATTGTATTCTAATAAATAAGCTACCAAAATTGTAGATACCAGTGTAATTTCACAATTCTCAATTCCAACTTATATACCACAGCAAAAACTACAAGCCTAACTAATGTACATTTAAAACATTATTGAAGACAAGTGAACAGTCAATAATAAAGCAAGAACAGTGCTAAGAATGAAGTGCTTGAAGTTTTCATGTCTAACAGTCATTCAGGTACAGAAATTGAAAAATTAAACGTAAAATAACATTGCATAATCTTTACTGTATAAATTTAATATAGATTAATCCTTGTTAAAGCTACTAAAATTTTTCAGTCAAGGATTTTTTTCTTTTGTTCTTTGATTAACTTTAATGACATAGTCGGTAGCAGGTAGACTATATTAGGCTGTTGTCACTTTAAGACACATCTGATTTATTTCTGAAGTGTTTACATTCGGTTAAGACTGTGTTTATGATACTCGACAACATTTTGCCATACTTTTATGTTTATTTGTCTGTTCAAGTGCAAGAAGAGGATTTGTGCGCTCTCTGTGTGCATGAATCATCTATGGATGAAGCGCCATATGCCTCACATCAGATACGTTCTCAAGTTCAAGGCGGCAATGCAAAACACTGAATCTAATCAGCATACAGTCAAAAAGTTCACTTCAAGAGTGAAGAAAGTGCTGTTGATGTGTTTTGCTATATTATATCTCTCCATAAGCACAGACTTTATTAAATACACAGAAAGACTCTTCTAGCCTGGGGTAAAGTCATTATGTAGATACATTAACAATGATTTGAGACAAATTATGTAATGTAATGGGAAACGATGTGAGTGGCGCTCTGTGACACGGCAGGATTTTAAACAGCTCTGCGTCTGTGTGACCAACTTTATTCTTAATCCTCTGTGTTTTGCAACTAACGTTAATATTATCCTAATATTCAACGTTAATACATTAACAATGTGCCGCACCACCACTTGTCAAAATAAATGCTTCTTTTAACAGGAGGTGAAATGGAAGTAGCAAATTAAATTAGGACTTTTGAATTAAATACACTGGGTGTGCACCTTTCCAAATTGTTTTTGGACCATTGAATTTGCTTTAGGTGGACTCCAATCAAACTTTGCAAATATTTGTGAGATGATCCAGAGAAATGGGGTGTACCTGAGCTAAACTATAGCCAAGTGTCAGCAAAGGGTCTGAATGCTAATGTCAGTGTGATATTTCAGGACAGTTCATCTAAAAATTAACATTCTGCCATAATTTATTCACCTACATGTCATTCTAACCAATACATGTATCAGGACGAGAAGAAGAAGCTGCACAGTGTGAATGTAAAGTGAACGAGATTTGACACCCCACACATGGAGGACTAGTGTTAGATGATGAAATCAAGATCAACAAACACTGCACGTCACAAACCACATTATGAACACCGTTATGCAACTCACTTCCACTGCCCACCACACCAGCATGACAAACAGCCTGCCCAAATGCATCATGGCCTCGGCCTCTCTGAAAACTTCCCTGTGGACAGAGACAACAGAAAGCAGTGTGCACACCTGCACCATGTTACACTGTCTGTCTTTTTGGACAGAAGGTCAAAGGTCAGTGTCAGGACTAATTCACTAGCCTCATTAGGAAACGTCACCCTGAATATTTCATCATAATCTGGATATCGAGCAGCAGCAGATGTTATTGCTGTCGCCTTGAGCTGCTGGAGGAAGTGCTCATTTATATTCCCGCTGAACGCTGTTCTGAGTGAAGCGAGTCCTACAGTCCTGAGAAGAACTAAAGATTCACAAACCTACAGGGTTTGAACTTACACCACAAGACAGACAGATTGCTTGTCGCTGGAAACTTATCACATTGCATCTGGTTCAGATATATTGGGCCCTATCTTACACTCGGCACAATTCAGTGCAAGTGTTTTTTGCTAGTTTCAGCCCGACGCAGTTATCATTTTCACGTCCTGCGCCATGTTGTTTAATTTAGCAAATGCATTTGCGCCCATATGTGCGAACCCGGTGTGTGTTCTGGCGCATTGTTGGAGCGTTGTTATTTTGAGGAACTGAAATAGACTGAGACATTGACCGCCTGAAACCTGGTCTAAAGTCAATGGCGCAGGGGTTTGCGGGTTAGTAATGTGCGCCTATAGGCGGGGTCCACAACGCACGTACACTTTGTCCCGTAGATTGTCTGCTTACACTTTAAGTTCAGTTTAAGTTCATTTTTTCCGCTTGCAAATTCAGCCATGTAAATAGCGAATCTACCAGGGTGCGAGAACTTTACTCAGAAGTTCCTTTGTGTCTACAGTGATCCACAGTCATGTAAACTGCAGAATTGCGTAACCTACAGAATCCTTGATATTGTTCAAATATGTCGTACAGGTCCCTGTTCTCCATGTCCTCGTGCTCATATTCCAACAGACGGCTGGTGAATGACAGCTTTATATGTGACGAGGGTGTGAAATGAACAGCAGCTTCTATGAAGGTTAGAAGAGAGAGGAACATTACTAGAATGAAAATAAAAGAGTTTGTTGATCAAAACATGGAAGCTGAAGTGTGTCATTGCAGCTCCACTAGCATCTCCAGAGGAAACTGCAAAAATAAGGACTTTCAAACAAGCTTCCTGAACACTCCTCCATCTGCCACTGTGCCGTGTTGAATTATCATCTTGTAATCTTTGTCTTTCCACCAGTCATTTTCTGTCAGCTAATGTGTTTAGAGTGCCACATCTGAAATGAAAAAACTTCTGATAAATGCATACTGCGTTTTAGTTTCAGGGGATTCACTTTGATGAAGTAAATGTACAACCCGTCTACTTTTGACAAATGAGCTGTACGTTTCAGGCCAGTGTTGTTTGGACAGGTAGATCCGTCTGTGCCGGCTGTGTTTGTGAAGGTACAAATGAAGTGACAGAATGATTTTGTGGTTGAATCGTAAAGGCATCAGCATATCTTCAGCCCTAAAGGGGTCATGTGACGGCTCTAAAAAGAACAATATTTTGTGTATTTGGTTTAATGCAATGTGTTTACGTGGTTTTAGGTTAAAAAAAAAAAGTCATTATTTTACACATAGCGTACATTATTGTTGCTCCTCTAGGCCCCGCCTTTTTGAAATGCGTTGCTTTTTACAAAGCTCACTGATCTGAAAAGCAGGGTGTGCTCTGATTGGCCAGCGATCCAGTGCATTGTGATTGGCCTGAATACCTTGAACGTGTGATGGAAATGTCACGCTCCTTACCATATGTGGAACATCAGCTCCCAAAGCAATAATGACAGGTGATAATGTCGGTACTACCTTATCAATTCGAGCCCGAATCTGATCCGGATGATGCAGATGACCATGTAAACATAAAACCATGTCTGCATTTGTGATCGCAGAAACGACAAATATGCGCTACTCTATACTGCTCAAAATTCGCTTTTGAATAGTCAGTAGCAAATTCTTAAAATATGAAAACATACTTGAGTGTCTGTGTGTCAGAAGCGCCAGACTGTACTTGCAAACATGTAATTGCCCCACTTTTTAGTATCAGGCTTTGTCCACAGCCGGCCTTGTAATCTCCCAGGTTCTGGAAACAGTCCTCCGAAAAATGCGCAGCACACAGTCGAATATTTTGGTTGTACTGTTCTGGAACAGTGTTGTAAATAAAGATGAACCACTGTTTTCTAATTGCGTCCTCTTTTGGAAGGCCAAACAAAGTAGCAACGAAAAATACAGCATCTCCATGACGCCAGCGGCAACAATAACACAGCGAAAATAAAAGTTACGCCTTCTTTCTTTGCGTGTACATTTGGGCGGTGTTATGAAACTGCCCCCACAGACTGACGTCGATTTTTGGGGGTGTGTTTGAACGAAGCGTTTTAGGAAGGCGTGGCTGAGCCTGAACCTTTACAAAGAATATCTCTTTGGGTTTGAGACTGAGCTTTGTAACTCGAAGAGATGGTGTTATAGTGTATAAATGAATTTGACAGCACACATGGCAGCGTCTCTGCTGGAGCTCTCCTCGGAGCGACACCCACTCACAGATGGAGAGGTGACTGCCACCCTCTTCATCTCGCAGTCGCAGAGATGTTTTCTGTCTCTGCTATTATCTGTTGTCAAACACTGTCGTTTATTGTGGACCTATGGACCACATTTGATGCTCTTAATATACATGTTCATATAACAGTGATAAATTCACTCAATATTACTAGACATGTCTCATCTGAATAGACTATCATAAAGACTCAAATGAATGCTCATTTAATTTAGGCTTTTATTCTCATTTAAACATTTATCAACACACACACACACATATATATGTGTATATATATATATATATATATATATATATATATATATATATATATGTGTGTGTATATATATATATATATATATATATATATATATATATATATATATATATATATATATATATATATGTGTGTATATATATATATATGTATGTATATGTATGTATATATATATATATATATATATATATATATATATATATATATATATATATATATATATATATATATATATATATATATATATATATATATACACTCACCTAAAGGATTATTAGGAGCGCCTGTTCAATTTCTCATTAATGCAATTATCTAATCAACCAATCACATGGCAGTTGCTTCAATGCATTTAGGGGTGTGGTCCTGGTCAAGACAATCTCCTTAACTCCAAACTGAATGTCAGAATGGGAAAGAAAGGTGATTTAAGCAATTTTGAGCGTGGCATGGTTGTTGGTGCCAGACGGGCCGGACTGAGTATTTCACAATCTGCTCAGTTACTGGGATTTTCACGCACAACCATTTCTAGGGTTTACAAAGAATGAAAAGTGAAAAGGGAAAAACATCCAGTATGCGGCAGTTCTGTGTGACCGAAAATGCCTTGTTGATGCTAGAGGTCAGAGGAGAATGGGCCGACTGATTCAAGCTGATAGAAGAGCAACTTTGACTGAAATAACCACTCGTTACAACCGAGGTATGCAGCAAAGCATTTGTGAAGCCACAACACGCACAACCTTGAGGCGGATGGGCTACAACAGCAGAAGACCCCACCGGGTACCACTCATCTCCACTACAAATAGGAAAAAGAGGCTACAATTTGCACGAGCTCACCAAAATTGGACAGTTGAAGACTGGAAAAATCTTGCCTGGTCTGATGAGTCTCGATTTCTGTTGAGACATTCAGATGGTAGAGTCAGAATTTGGCGTAAACAGAATGAGAACATGGATCCATCATGCCTTGTTACCACTGTGCAGGCTGGTGGTGGTGGTGTAATGGTGTGGGGATAATGCACCATGTCACAAAGCTCGAATCATTTCAAATTGGTTTCTTGAACATGACAATGAGTTCACTGTACTAAAATGGCCCCCACAGTCACCAGGGGCCTCATTTATAAAACTTTGCGTAGGATTTGCGTCAGAAGTGACGTACGATTGAAACATAGGACGTGCGTACGCACAGAAATATTCGGATTTATAAAACCGTGCGCACGCACATCCTATGCAGTTTTCCCTTAATAAATCACAATCAATTCTAAATGTAGCGCAGCTTTTGCGGCTTCATGTCACGCCCATAGTTGCCCATAAATAGTCTGTGAAACGCCCACAAGTTAATATTCATCGATTGCGAAATCATGGCAAACACAGAGAGGAAAACCAAGAAACGTAACTTCACTCACGCGCAAGATCAGCCATTGTGCGTCATTATGCATTGTGATGGCATCATGGCATTTTATTACCATCCATTTGATTGCATCTGACAAGCTGCAGATGTGTTATGAGGATGAATTGCATAACATGCCAATATTATTGCAGAACATATTTCACTTTTCTTTTTGCAAATATGTGTTAATTTGCATTTCTGTTGTAATCTTCATTTGATTTTGTTTGTTTTACACTGCAGATTGATCAAACGGGTATTCGTGTAGGCTGTTAATTGTAAGACTTGCTTTGTGAAGTCTTCATGTTATTTATGAGAGGCAGTATTGCCATTTCTTTTACACAACGGTCTACAGTTTCACACACTTTCACGTGTTTCTTCCATCTGCCGACGGTGTCGCCATTTCTCATTTCAACCGTTTTTGTGCGTACGCCTGGGTCAGAGTTTGCGTGAAGGACCGCACATTTTCCCGTCAAGTTTGCTTTTTATAAATACCAATTATTGCGTAGAGAGCGGCGTACGCCTTCTTTTGTGCGTACGCAACGTTTATAAATGAGGCCCCAGATCTCAACCCAATAGAGCATCTTTGGGATGTGGTGGAACGGGAGCTTCGTGCCCTGGATGTGCATCCCACAAATCTCCATCAACTGCAAGATGCTATCCTATCAATATGGGCCAACATTTCTAAAGAATGCTTTCAGCACCTTGTTGAATCAATGCCACGTAGAATTAAGGCAGTTCTGAAGGCGAAAGGGAGTCAAACACAGTATTAGTATGGTGTTCCTAATAATCCTTTAGGTGAGTGTATGTGTGTGTGTGTGTGTATATATATATATATATATATATATATATATATATATATATATATATATATATATATATACATACATACATACATACATACATACATACATACATACATACATACATACATACATACATACATACATACATACATATATATATATATATATATATATATATATATATATATATATATATATATATATATATATATATACATATATATATATATATATATACATATATATATATATACATATATATATATATATATATATATATATATATATACATACATACATACATACATATATATATATATATATATATATATATATATATATATATATATATATATATATATATATAATGAATGTATATACATATATATATATATATATATATATATATATATATATATATAATGAATGTATATACATATATATATATATATATATATATATATATATATATATATATATATATATGAATGAATAATGAATATATGTATATATATATATATGTGTGTATGTGTGTGAAGAGTTAGGATGCAAAAGCCTCTAAGTGCCATCTGAAATTTTATTCTAGAATGATCATTTTTATCAAGCTCGCATATTTAAGTTCAGTAGTTTCACTTAATTGATGCCATTAAAATAAACCCTCCACTTGTTACCGATGCTGGGATTCTTCTGAAGTCCGTACATATGAGCTGTTTAAACTGGACACGTTCTTTCACTCTTCCATTTGTCTTGTTGTCAGGAGTCTCTCAATCGTGTGGATTCAGTCATAAATTGAACAAGCTGTATACTTGTGTAGACAGGTATCAGCCGTAAAGTGGCTGATCGCAAGTGGGTGGGGCCTATGGTGCGATGTTGTAAAACCATTCGTCGATACCTTTCTCTAGAGGCAGTCATATGCAAATGTGTTTGTTCGTGTGACGTCACAATATCAAAATGAGCTTGATTGCATAAATGCTTTTTTTAAGCTATGAAACTTGCAGGATGTTTTAACGGTACAAAGGCCTCTTATATGTCAAAAGATCAAGGAAAATGTTATATATCATGACCCCTTTAATATAATGAATTCATTCAAGTTAACTTGTTGTGGAAGCTTCAGGCTCACATTGCTCATCATTTATTTTTCTACAACTGTCACAAATTCCTGCTTTTCCATAGTGTAATTGATTGTGAGTAATATTGTGAAATTAGCCTTAAAGCATGCAAAGATGCACATTTCAAAAATTCACCAGAAAATATATCATATATCATCTGAGCACCGTAGGCTACAGCGTGGGGCACAGTAATTCTCACATACTATTAAGGAAAGTAAATGAAATTGGGTTGCAGCTAATGTTTGCTGATGTTGAGCTCGTAACTGGATGACTTGATGGCATAGTGTGCAGAGTGTACAGTGTGTGCAGAGTGTGCAGAGTGTGCAGTGTGCAGCAGAGTGTGCAGTGTGCAGCAGAGTG
The DNA here is from genome assembly GCF_963993115.1 of Abramis brama. Taxonomy (NCBI): domain Eukaryota; kingdom Metazoa; phylum Chordata; class Actinopteri; order Cypriniformes; family Leuciscidae; genus Abramis; species Abramis brama. The sequence goes on from NC_139987.1 coordinate 1,254,796, forward strand.
TGCAGTGTGCAGCAGAGTGTGCAGTGTGCAGCAGAGTGTGTGTGTAGAGTGTGCAGAGTGTGCAGAGTGTGCAGAGTGTGCAGAGTGTGTAGAGTGTGTAGAGTGTGTAGAGTGTGTAGAGTGTGCAGAGTGTGCAGAGTGTGCAGAGTGTGCAGAGTGTGCAGAGTGTGCAGAGTGTGTGTGTAGAGTGTGCAGAGGGTGCAGTGTGAGCAGAGTGTGCAGAGTGTGCAGAGTGTGCAGAGTGTGCAGAGTGTGCAGAGTGTGCAGTGTGTGCAGAGTGTGCAGTGTGTGTAGAGTGTGCAGTGTGAGCAGAGTGTGCAGAGTGTGTGTGTAGAGTGTGCAGAGTGTGCAGTGTGTGTAGAGTGTGCAGTGTGAGCAGAGTGTGCAGAGTGTGCAGAGTGTGCAGAGTGTGCAGAGTGTGCAGAGGGTGCAGAGTGTGCAGAGGGTGCAGAGGGTGCAGAGTGTGCAGTGTGTGTAGAGGGTGCAGAGGGTGCAGTGTGAGCAGTGTGCGCAGTGTGCGCAGAGGGTGCAGAGTGAGCAGAGTGAGCAGAGTGAGCAGAGTGTGCAGAGTGTGCAGAGGGTGCAGAGGGTGCAGTGTGAGCAGAGTGTGCAGAGTGTGTAGAGTTTGCAGAGTGTGCAGAGGGTGCAGAGGGTGCAGAGTGAGCAGAGTGAGCAGAGTGAGCAGAGTGAGCAGAGTGAGCAGAGTGTGCAGAGTGTGCAGAGTGTGCAGAGTGTGTAGAGTGTGCAGAGTGTGTAGAGTGTGTAGAGTGTGCAGTGTGAGCAGAGTGTGCAGAGTGTGCAGAGTGTGTAGAGTGCAGAGTGTGCAGAGGGTGCAGTGTGAGCAGAGTGTGTAGAGTGTGCAGAGTGTGCAGAGTGTGCAGAGTGTGCAGAGTGTGTAGAGTGTGCAGAGTGTGCAGAGTGTGCAGAGTGTGCAGAGGGTGCAGAGGGTGCAGTGTGAGCAGAGTGTGCAGAGTGTGTAGAGTTTGCAGAGGGTGCAGAGGGTGCAGAGTGAGCAGAGTGAGCAGAGTGTGCAGAGTGTGCAGAGTGTGCAGAGTGTGTAGAGTGTGTAGAGTGTGCAGAGGGTGCAGTGTGAGCAGAGTGTGCAGAGTGTGCAGAGTGTGTAGAGTGCAGAGTGTGTAGAGTGTAGAGTGCAGAGTGTGCAGAGTGTGCAGAGTGTGCAGAGTGTGCAGAGTGTGCAGAGTGTGCAGAGTGTGTGTGTAGAGTATGTAGAGTGTGCAGAGTGTGCAGAGTGTGCAGAGTGTGTGTGTAGAGTATGTAGAGGGTGCAGAGGGTGCAGTGTGAGCAGAGTGTGCAGAGTGTGTAGAGTGTGCAGAGGGTGCAGTGTTAGCAGAGTGTGCAGAGGGTGCAGAGGGTGCAGTGTGAGCAGAGTGTGCAGAGTGTGCAGAGTGTGCAGAGTGTGTAGAGTGTGTAGAGTGTGCAGAGTGTGCAGAGTGTGCAGAGGGTGCAGTGTGAGCAGAGTGTGCAGTGTGAGCAGAGTGTGCAGAGTGTGCAGAGGGTGCAGTGTGAGCAGAGTGTGCAGAGTGTGTAGAGTGTGCAGAGGGTGCAGTGTGAGCAGAGTGTGCAGAGTGTGCAGAGTGTGTAGAGTGTAGAGTGTGTGTAGAGTATGTAGAGTGTGCAGTGTGAGCAGAGTGTGTAGAGTGTGCAGAGTGTGCAGTGTGCAGCAGAGTGTGTAGAGTGTGAGCAGTGTTCACACTGCACACTCTGCACACTCTACACACTCTGCACACTCTACATACTCTACACACACTCTGCTGCACACTGCACACTCTGCACACACTGCTCACACTGCATACTCTGCTCACACTGCACACTCTGCTCACACTGCACACTCTACACACACTGCACACTCTACACACTCTGCACACTCTGCTCACATATAAGAGTTATAACAAACAAAGTCTAGACATTCTGTAGGCTTAATAAGCGACTCAAGCTTTCTAGGCGATATATAATCCATTTAGAATTTAATAAAACTTTTGTTTTGCTGCATTAGTTAAGGCAATGGTTATTTATCATTCTAATTGGCTGACATGCCAAATCATGCATAAAGTATGCTTGCTTTTCTGTTAAAATTATAGTGGTTTGTGAATGTTGCCGCTTTAATAACAAATAATTTATCATGAGTGTTTATGCTAGGATGCATATGTTGCTACTAGGTGACATGTAACTTGAAACTATTTTATGGCATTCTATTTAAATGTTTTATTTTAAAAAGAGGAAGCACATCTCCTTAGCCTTACCCTGGATCTGGTTCTATAGGCCTCTGCTCGATGAGTTTATATTGTGACCAACCTGAAAATCCTTTTTTCCCACCTAAACGGCTCACATTCCACTCATATAATCTCTCAAATAAACAGCTAAGTGCAGTCAAGTGAGCTGATGCACTGCAGAAACACTGATGAAACTCGCTTCTGATCCCTTGATTGATCTGCTGATCCTGAGCTCAGACTGCAGGCGTCAGTCCGAAGACCAGTAGACTCACAGACAGTCTGATGCATGTTGCCAAAATGTTAAGAGCTTTCAGGAAACAAAAAAGCTGATTGGCTGACTTTAATTAAAGGAGTAGTTCACTTCAGAATTAAATTTCCTGGTAATTTACTCTCCCCCACGTCATCCAAGATGTTTATGTCTTTCTTTCTTCAGTCGAAAATAAATGTAAAGTTTTTGAGGAAAACATTCCAGGATTTTTCTCCATGAAGTGGACTTCAATGGGGCCACACATTACGTAATCACATTGAAAGGTCACGCGTGATGTAGGCGAAAGTACCGACCAAGTGTTTACTAAGCGAACGTGCAAAAACCAAAAAGTCAAATGGCATTTAAAAAAATAAAAAAATAAAATAAAAGGTAAAACAACAATGTCGGATTTTGAAGTTGGAGGAGAAAATTAGATGTTTTTCGCCAAAGAATTGAAAGTGGGGAGGAAATCACATTATGAAATAAATGTTTTTCTCCAAAACACATCGGCCACAATTATTGGCACCCCTAGAATTTTTTACGAGTAAAATATCTCTGAAGTATATTCCCATTAATATTTACCTTTATTTAGCACACCAGGGTGACTAGGAACATGAAATTGTCCAGCTATGACTTCTTGTTTCACAGGAGTTTAAATATGAGGAAACTCAAAGGCCAAATTCCCTTAATCATCACAATGAGTAAAACCAAAGAATATAGTTCTGATGTGCAGCAAAAGATTGTTGAGCGTCACAAAATAGAGAGTGGCTGTAAGAAAATAGCTAAAGAATTGAAAATCCCCATTTTGACCATCAGGGCAATAATTAAGAAGTTATAATCAACTAAAGATGTTACAAATCTGCCAGGAAGAGGACGTGTGTCTATATTGTCTTAATGCACGGTGAGGATGAGAGTTTGAGTGGCCAAAGACTCTTCAAGGATCACAGATGGAGAATTGCAGAGATTAGTTGTGTCTTGGGGGTCAGAAAGCCTAAACAAAATTATCAAACAACCCCTACATCCCCACATGTTGTTTGGGAGGGTTTCAAGAAAAATCCTCCTCGCTCCTCCAGAAATAAACTCCAGCATATTCAGTTGTCAGACACGACTGGATCTTCAAGAGGGACCGGATTCTGTGGTCAGATGAAACAGAAAAAGGCTTTTTGGCAGCAAACCCACCAGATGTGTTTGGAGCAAACAGGGATAAAAGCACCCCATGCCTACGATTAAATACACTGCTGGATCTCATATGTTGTGGGTCTATTTTATTGCTGGAGGTCCTGGACATCTTGTTCAGATACATGGCATTATGGATTCTAGCAAATACCAACAGATAAAAAATCAAAACCTGACGGCCTCTGCTAGAAATCTTATAATGGGCCGTGGTTGGATCTTCCATCAGGACAACGGTCCAAAACAAACATCAAAATCAACACAAAAATGTGTCACTGAGCACAAAATGAAGCTTCTGCCATGACCGTCCCAGTCCCCTAAACTGAACCCTATAGAGGAGGAGTGGCTGAACTGAAGAGGAGAAGCACCAACATGAACTTGTGAATCTGCTGGATCTGGAGAGATTCTGTGTGGAGGAATGGTCTCTGATCTCTCGTCAGGTGTTCTCCAAACTCATCAGGCATTACAGGAGAAGACTCAGAGCTGTTATCTTGGCAAAAGGAGGTTGCAAAAAGTATTTAATAACAGGGAGCCAATAATTATGGCCAGCGTATTTTGGAGAAAAGCATTTATTTTATAATGTGATTTCCTCCCCACTTTCAATTCTTTTACTTCAATGAAAGGTTTGATTTTTTTTATTTATTTATATATATATTAAAACACAAGTTTATTAAAATGTTCATGCTGCTCTTTTCCACACAAGGAATGACTAAACCTGTAAAGCTTCAAAATTGGCCAATATAAATAAACCATAAAATAAAAATATACTTTTGTCCAAACTGATGAACAGAGCTAAATTGAAGTTTTTCCCTTGCCTATAAATTTCAAAGCTCATTCACAGTTTTGCACAGATATGGTGCATGCACGATTTGATGGGCAGTGATGCCAGTGTGAATGAGATTCGTGAGCTGCAGCGAGATAAGATGATCACTCAGTAAAACTAGCATAAGACCAGAGGTGGAAAGTAACTAATTACAAATACTTTCATTACAGTATTTAAGTATTTTTTTTATTTTTAATTATAATTAAATTGTGGTACTTTTACTTGAGTTGAATAAAAATAAACTATTCAACTTTCCTTACTGCGGTGGAGCCCTGCGCTTCAGCCAATAACTGACAGGTCTGACTCGGGTGATGAACCAATCAAATCGTCCAGTTGAGCTGGGGGGCGGGGCGTTCAAACGGCGCTTTGACCAGTGTTACCAGACGTACGATAATTATCGTATTTGTACGATAATTTTGACCTCTGTACGATGTACAATCAATAATGAAAAAAATCCCATAATGTACAATAATTTCAGAATTGTGTGACACTTCAAATGATGGTCGTTGTAATCATAGGGCTTCTATACGCATTGATCTAGCTGTGGATCCTTCGTCTACTTTCAAGATTGTGAGGAGAACGTGATAGTGGTGTTAAGCATGTCTTCTATCTCAACTTATGTTACGTCGTCTTGGCATTTCACGGTGGAGAATGACTCTCTCTCTCTCGAGCTCAAGTTAGCGTTCCTGCCGCGGCGCTTGGGTCAGCTGTTTACAAGCTGAGCTCGGTGGTTTAGCAATAAAGTAATTTGCTGGTTGTGTCAAAAAGCTGTTGGTCTACATAAATAGTTGTATTCTGTACGTTTGACTCGTGTACAATAATTTTCTTCCGAATACGATCATTTTGAGCTTCTGGGGATGATACTTGGACATTTTCAATCTGGCAACACTGGCTTTGACATTCAATCACTGGGGCTCGTGTTTTGAATCAGTATCGCTGACGTTTCAATAATTTAGTGAATGTAAGTGAGTTATGCTCATATTCTGATTAAGAAAGTAATTTTTAATGTAAGTGAGTTATGCTCATAGTCTGATTTTAAATTTTAATTTTGGTAGCTCCTGAAATGGGTCATACCACGGATATTACCAGAGCACTGAGCAGCTGAAGCAAATAGAAAACTCGGCTCATACAAGGACGCAGTTATTGCATGGACGGAGCAAGAACAATGTTAGTGTCTTTGTACTAAGCTGAAATAACCTAAACATTAGCAACAACAGTGAAATAAGATTGCATGATTTATCCATCAATCAGATGCACATAAAAGTGTAGTTTGTTACTATAGCAACAGTGAGCTCCCGGCACATTTTCGGTAGAACGAAAAAAGAGCATTTTATTTATTTTATTTTATTTTTCTACTGGCTCTTTTCTATTCATACTGTTTTAATCCCTCATATCTTTGATCAGACTCGCTAACCCTTCTTTGCTTTTGCCCTTCTTCATGTCAGTTGTGTTTGAAATAACTTCCCATGTTGTGTGAGACATAAAATATATTATTTTATAACATTCTATGATACAGGTTATGTCGATTAGCGTTGCATCATTCTATGAAAATACCCGTGATGGCTTAAACCCATGTGTTAATTGTCTTGATGTTTCATTAGTCAAAACGTCTCTATCTGCATGTTATTCAGCTGTAGTGATAGCTGATGTCCATATAAGGCATTTCCTGGAACGTCATAAGTTTAATACTTTTATGAATCTCACTTGTGGACTTTCCGCGCGTGCAAGGGCGCCCTCTGGCTCCCAGTATGAATGAAACAGAAATTACATGAAAGTGTTTAGCGCTCCATGTTGCTAACATCGCCTCATTTTGGGTAAAAATAGAAAAATAATACTAAAGTACTTTGTAACATAGTAACTTCAGCAAACTACTTATTTACTCTTACATGAGTCATATTATTTTTCAGTACTTCTACTTGTACTCAAGTAAATTATTTCTGAAGTAGTAATACTTTTACTTGAGTACAATTTTTATTAGTCTTTCCACCACTGCATAAGACCAATGTCAGGATGAAAGGAGCTTTTCCTGAAACACAAATTTCACGTTATTTTACAAACACACATATAATACGCAGTGTGAATACACCGAATATTCATATTCCCACAGTCTAGTTGTATGTGTCCTGCTGTCTTTGCTCTGATGATAGTTGATGCTTTCCTCAAACTCATGCTAATTTCTATTGTGCTAGTAAACATGTCACTCTCATTGTGTGGACAGAATCAATAAACATGATTTCTGCTCTTTTCATGTCCACTGCCCTTGCGGATCGAGTCTCTGCTTCAGCGACTCATACGCTCTATAGACACACGCTGGCTGGACGGATATCCAGCTTTATATGTGCTGTAAAATTAGCTCAGACTTGGGCTCATTTCTCAATATTTGCTGAGCCACCAAAATGAAGAAAACTTTCAGGGATAGTTCCCCCTAAAATAAAGATTTTGTCATCAATTATTCACCATCACGTTGTTCCATATTTTAATTAAACCTGAGAGATTTCTGTCCCTTCATTGAAAGTCTGTTCACCCAAAACTTTCAAGCTTCAAAAACTTCATAAAGGCATTGCAAAACTAATCCACATGAACCAAGCACTTTAAGGGGTGGTATAATGTAAAGATGTAAAATAAGTCTCTGATGTCCCTAGCTATGTGAAGTTTTAGCTCAAAATACCCCACAGATATTTTTATACATCATGGGAAAATTGTCACTTTTTGAGGGTGAGCAAAAACGCACCGTTTTTGTGTCTGTCCCTTTAAATCCAAATGAGCTGCTGCTCCCGGCACAGGGGGCGGAGCTTCAAGAGCTTGTGTCCTGAAAAGTCAGATAAAAGATGGACTCAAGAAGAAGTGACAACATGTAGACAACATTTCTGAATGGTTAGTTGATGAATTTATGTATCTTATGTGTAGTTATCTTCTAGTCATTGATTAGCATATTCTAATCTATAAATCTCGTTCCCGGGGGCGGGGTTTATGTAAATTCTAGGGTTGGTGATGTCACTAACCCGGGAGGAATGTTGTGTAGTCTCTACCAGCCGTTTGTTGTAGTCCTTAAAAAGCGATTTCTTTAAAAGCAAATATCTCCCTTTGCTTTGAACTTTGAGCGTTGCAACTTTGCAGATGTTGTTTATGCTCAAACAGCAACATTACACACTAACTAAAGTTAGAAAAGTGAAATCATAATCAACCACCCCTTTAATCAAAGTCTTCTAAAAAGACAGGTCACTTTATACAGAGTTAATTAGTCCTTGATTCACATATAAACATTGATAAACGTGCATACATAGAGCACATCAAATACGCTTCATGGAAGCACAAACACATGCTTGACGTGCGAGAACAAACCTCACTGGTTCTTGCGATCTGTTGAGCAATATTCTCTCCAGAGAAGAGTGAACAGATTCACACGTGATGAATTATGTTTTGTTTTGTTTTTCATATGTTTTTACCATATATGGTGAATTCACACAGTTAACCAGCATTTTTACAGTGTGTAAATGTTCCATTGGCTCATAATCTCTGGGCTTGAAGCCAGCTCTCTACATCACGAGAGAGAGAGAGAGAGAGAGAGAGATGTCTGTGAACAGTGGCTCTCTGAGGAGCGGATGTCTTCTTCATCCATCTCTCCAGTATTGAGTGATGAATATCATGGCTTACAGTCTCCCAACTGATCCTCGCACTGAAGTTCAAAGGCAAATCAGTGTCTGCGTAGTGGCAAGATCTTCACAAAGCCCTTGATTGATTACCCTTGATTATGTAGTTGATTTTCTTCTTGCTGTTGAATTCCACATTCTTGCTCTGGGCATATTTGAACATCAGTGATGTGCAGATCAAAGCCAGTCCGAGTCAGTTTATGAAGCATGAGACTGTCTGTGAAATGAGCACTAGAGATGAGTATTAATGAAGCTTCTCTTCACTAGAGCTCTCAAATCTATTATTTGCATGTCTCATGTCCTGATCGATAGTGATGTGGCAAGTTTATATATGCTGAAAGATCTGAGAGCAGTTGCTGCACCATTTCACTCGATGCCTGAAGAGGGGCCTCCTCCTCCCTGAATGAGTTCGTTTTTAACATTTATAATAGCCTATATTTATATGTTTATAGCTCAGGATATAGAGTGCTGTTCTCCCAAATATCAGCGCTACTGTAAACATGATAGCCTAATGATTTTATACAACAGCGCAGAGCTAAAACTGACGTTTTTAACCAACTTTTTCCACTTTTGATGTTATGTCTACTATTGTAGCAATTCAATATTCGCTTCGTTATCACCAAAGCTCGCTCTATTTTGCTGTAGGTCATTAAACCGTTATGCTGCCCCAGAAGTCTGTCTGAAAGCAGGTTTATGATGAACCCTCATGCACGGACACTGCCTGTGACGTCATTGATTGGGCAGCGAGGAAACAAGTCAGTCCTGAGCTTTCAGACGCAGTCACATTTGCTTTGTCCCTAAATGCCTTTTAGATATCACTCATAAACTGCTGCCTACCTCCGTCCTGCAACAATCCTAAACTACAATGAGCCAGACAATGAGCCAGATTTGGATTAGATTAATGTGAACCCCCTGCATTTCATATTTTAATAAACGTTTCACTTTCTGAATTTGAAACAGCATCACTTTTCTTTAAAGGCTGATGTGATCTCACATGGAGGACGCAGTCACAGAGAAACACATGCCGTTTGTGGCATTTTAATTTGTTGTTTTGTTCTGAACCGGCTCTGCAAGAAACACAACACTGTCAAACCGAACGAGTAGTTGTTCCTCTGAATACTAAAATCACTCTTCATCCTCCACTCACATTCTCATCTCCTCATGCAAACGAATAACAGCATCTACACACAGAACACCCCGACTGAGAGTGAAATTGCAGAATGGTGTTATTGCCTCGTAGCTCAAGGGAGAAGCGAATGAGATTATTCAGATTGAGTTAATGTGCTGGAAATGAGCCTGTGCTTTGTTGCACCAACAGCTTCACAACACTTCAGAAACAGACACGAATGACGACTGGACCCTCACTCATTACTTCAGTAAAGCACTGTTCCCACTGCAGTCGAAGCATGAGGGAAACCCTGAGGAAGAGCGCGTGTGTGTATATTATACACACTACCGGTCAAAAGTTTGGAATAATTATGATTTTTTTTTTTTAAATTGTGAAAGAAGTCTCTTATGCTCTTCAAGACTGCATTTATTTAATGAAAAATACTGTTTAAAACTGAATATTGTGGAAATATTATTACAATTTAAAATAACTGTGAATGTAATTTATTCCTGTGATCAAAGCTGAATTTTCAGCATCATTACTGTCACATGATCCTTCAAAAATCATTCTAAAATGCTGATTTGATTATCAATTATTATTATTATTAATGCACAATTATTAACAATAGTTATTATTATTAATATTGAAAAAGCTTTTGCTGCTTAATCTTTTTTTTTATTGTAAACCGTGATATACTACCATTCAAAAGTTTGGTGCAAGTAAGATTTTTTTTTTTAAAGAAAATAAATGAATACTTTTATTCATCAAGAACACATTAAATCAAAAGTGCCAGTAAATACATTTATAATGTTACAAAGATTTCTATTTCAGATAAATGCTGTACTTGAACTTTCTATTTATCTAAAAATCTTGAAAATATGAAGAAGCAACTGATAATAATAAGAACCATTACTAATAATTGTGCATCAATAATAGAGCAGCAAATCATCATATTAGAGTGATTTCTGACTGGAGTAATGATGCTGAAAATTCAGCTTTGATCACAGGAATAAATTAAATTGTATTATTCACATAGGAAACAGATATTTTAAATTGTAGTAATTTTTTACAATATTACTGTTTTACTATATTTTGATCAAATAATTGCAGCCTCGGTGAGCAGAAGAGACTTCTTTCAAAAACATTAAAATATCTTAATTATTCCAAACTTTTGTTCAGAGACTTATATTCTGAGTAAAAGTCATATCAGTGAATTCCCACATGTGATATCTGTGAAGACATAGCATCGCCTCACTGGCCGTTGAAGCCGTCTCGTGTTTTGCTTTGTGTCAGTTGTGCCAGATTAACTGGTCAATCTGAAATCTCACCCCTGACCCTGACATGCACTGGCGTAACCTTACATTTGGTTGTAAATAAGTAGACCAAAGCTTATGACACTGTTAAACAATAACTGTGATATACAGTTTACTCTTCACAGAAGTCGCATCAAGACATCAGTGCACAGAAGTGTAATGCTGCACAGGGGTTTAAACACGTCACAATGGCAGATAACCCATGCGAATCATGGACTTGAATGTAGATTATTGATGTGTGTGTGTGTGTGTGTGTGTGTGTGTGTGTGTGTGTAAAGACGCTGCTGGAGACGTTGTTAGTCTCAATGCTTGAAGCAGAACATTAATAACAGAGCTTCGTTCTAGAGTTGCAGAATCACTTTCCTCATTTACACTAGAGTTTTAGTGGAAATGGGCTTGAGATTGAGCTGTGAAACACAGGAACTTCAGTGCAGGTCTAACGTGCTTTAATACAGACACCAGGCGAGGTGTAAAGCCTGAATACATTTGCATAACTCTAAAATGAACAGGGACCAGTTAAACTTATTGAAAATAGTCCTGTGAAGTCTATTTAAAGTAAGTTTCTTGAACTTACTGACGACTTATCTGTTTTAGAGCTGCTTCACATTTGAAATTAAAGTTGCAAGCAATTATAATTGAAATGATTGGTTTCTGAAATTGAAAAATGTTGCGATAGTGATGCTGTTTATCACTGTAAAGCTGCTTTGAAACAATCTGTATTATAGAAATCGCTATATAAATAAACGTGACTGGACTTGACTTGACACTTTCTCTTCTTACTCACATTTCCTCCTGTCTGTGCTTGACGCATCACATGACTGGACCTGTGCATGTTTCATCGCAGGGTTAATGCAGCAGAGAGGGCTTACTGTGTCTCATCACTGATCCAGCCTCACTTTCGCTTGTTTTGCCTACACTTATTCAAATACACACCAAATACAAAGTTACTCTTTTCAGAGCTGAGTCTGAGTTCGAGTTTTGCTCTGGAGACACTAGATGCTTTATGCTGGATGCAAAACATCCCGGAGCGGCCGACCGCATGACTGCAGCATTTATAAGCCGGCCACTAGAGCCCAGAGCCAACTTTACTCTTACCTCCTGTCAGCAGACGAATGACCAGAAGCGCTCGTGGGTTAAGTTGCAGACGCCAGCATTTATCACACTATGAAACTGCTAGAAATCAGCCATAGAACTTTAGCTTGATAATGTTCAGCTTTCCTCCTTTCACACGATCGCTCTCTGAGCGTTGTTGCAAGCAGTTTAGTGTAATCAGTGTTGATAATCCAAACATCGTAGGATGTTAGAGAGCTAAGGAGATGATCTGTGTGTGATGTAGAAGAGTCTGAACCGGAGTGTATGAGCGGAGTGGAGTGGCAGCCATTTCCCTCCGCAAAAGTTCTGTTCATAATATATAGGCCTATTAAATGATCAAATAAAAACACAATACTAGGAGAATAGTTTCAACGTGGTTTAGTGGAACACTGATTTGCAAACATTTTTCCTACAACATGCCAAGCTTATTACATGGTAATCAGCATTAAAAAAAAATCTTAATTTTAGTTTATCTACGAGTCGCTACATTTGTTACAGATTTCTGCTCATTCGCAATCATGTACAGATAAAGCAGCACTGCAAGATTACATTTGTTTGAATGCATTAGTGAGAGAGCGATTGCGTGTGTGAATAAGTACCTGTTTAAAATGTGCTTTCACCCGATCATATTCAGTAGCAAATCTAGAAGGGATAAACAAATTCCTTGAGAACTATAAACTGATGGATTATGTCCACCACCACCATCATAACCTTCACATTCTTTGTATCACGCTAGCTAAATGTGTTTAACGTGTGAATTCTTGCTAAAAATGCAGTATGGGCCGTTGGCATGAATTGTAAATCCCGCTGCTCCACTCCCACTCTTACTCCGGTCTGAACACCGCAGGGAACGTGCTTCACCTCATTAGAGGAATGAGGAAGACTGTGGTCGCTCAGGTCTGGAGATCTGGTGTGAAAACACACCACAGTCTCTCAAACAGCAACAGCATCAGCAGTGACGTGCTGGACGCCGCTTTCAGAGTGAAATGCATGAGTGTGTGGACACTGGACAGGACAGGTCAGAATAAAGGTGTTAGTATTTGAGCCGGAGCGTTAGGAAGCACATCAGAGCTCTAGACCTGCAGACAGTAGTGCTGTTGTTCGAGGGAGTCATCGAGTCCGACGCATGGGATAATGCACGCTAGGGGGAGGAAGAATCATTTCTCCATAACTTGTAAGCACGAAATGAAAGGCGTCTTGAGGAGTTATGACTTCATCGGCTGTAAGGGTGACTCAACTGTTCTGTTGCAATCAGGAGTTTGTTCACTATGAGAGATAGAAAAGGTCTTAAACAACGTCACACAATTTTGTTCAGTTTGTTTTACAGATTAAATCTCTCTGCAACACTTGATAGTATTGGTCAGTAGTGGCTTCTCTGTACATTTGTGCATAATGACAATAAACTGTATAAATGGCTGTTGTCAGTGATTTCATACTGTAGATGAAGTAATAATAATAATAATAATAATACAGTGAAACAAATGCAAGTCAACTCATGTCCGTGTATTTATTTATTTGGCAGGTTGCTATGCATTAACTGGGAAAATTTAGTCAGCCCTGCTTGATCAGCCTATTGGTGATTATATTGCGATAAAAAGTGATTAAAGAGGCACTAAAAGTACACTTAAGCTGAGTTAAGTACAATATAGAGGATTTATTATCTTATTTTCTTAGAAATAAATAATTGAGCCATTAAATCTGCATTGTAGGTAAGCTTACAATAAAGATTTACATCTTGTATATAAAACGAGGTTCATCTACGGTGCCGACAAGCATGCTGCTTTTAAAAATACGCCTTGTAGGACTATTTTAGTTTATTCTTCTTACATGCATTTAAGAAAATAATTTATTGCTGTTTTTTTTGCAAAAAGCAACGTTCTGAAACATCACTTGAACACTAATGCCATCCTTACGCCATTTGAAGGATGTTAGTAGTGTTTAACACACCTGGAGAATATGTGGTTCTTATGTGGTGGTGTAAACACATTAGTGGCATTCTTACAGGTGTTTAAGGGTCTGTGTGGGAAAACTAAAGTAACAGAAAGGTGTGGAAAAAGCTGCTTACTGACCATGCTGCATGTATATGCGTGTTAACAGATCTCTCAAAGACAAAATCTGGCACACTTGGATGCGTATGTGATGGTGAGAGCGGATAAAAATTGAATCTGGCACTGATGCCTTACAGATGTTCAATTTCAGCAGCTGTACTAAGCTTTGATGTCCTCTCTTTCAGGCCTATCCACTCTCTCTCAGATAATATCCTGAGTTAACATGGTCTCTTTGTCTAGCCACTAATATTTCACATTAGGCTAAACAGGGTTGGTCACATTTTCCATTGACTGAGCTTGGCTAGAACACAGTCCTGTCCTGCTTTCCAGTGCATCTCATCCCAGTGGTGGTTTGACTCATGTCGTGCCGTAGGCGAGATCAGACATGAGCAGCAGATGTGAGAGAAGAGGAAACACAGGGAACTTCTCAGAGTAAATCCCGTGTCCGAGAGCTGACTCCTATATCACCTATGCCAGGATCTACCACTGTCTTATAATGCAATGAAACACAAAGCTGACGTAGTGAGCATTATGTGTGAGACACACTGTATGGCCATTAGACTTAGTTGCAGTTTTCTGTTCCTGCATGACGATAACTCCACTGATCCCAGCAGCCACCACAATCACATTTACTGGAACGGCCATCCCTTACCTCAATACACCCTTACAAGTGTATGCTCCCTGCCGCCAGTGACTTGAACAACTTCTTGTTCCTTGTTTCTTGTTGTTCCTTCACAGGGACGAACAAATGTGCTTTCCAGCTGTCTCGGCTCCTCTCTGGTGGAGTGAACTGGGACCATCTTAACATTCAAGAAGCAGCTCTTCTTCACAACCTTTAAACTATCACATCTGCTCTAGCTCAATTCCTAATCTAGCTTTATAATAAACCTGGCACAGTATACTATTAATATTGGTGACTCTGTGATGAATTGCTTGTTATGAATGTGTAATATGTGATGTTTTGAATAAAAGTGTCTGCTAAATCAGTGGTTCCCAACCCTGCTCCTGGAGTCAAACTAACCGTACAGAGTTTTAAAGTCTTTCTAATCAAGCACACATCAACTCATTGTCAGATTGTTAGAAACTCCAAGACCTGAAATGAATAGGGTCGGATAAGGGAGGACAAGAACAACGAGATTGGGAAACACTAACGCTGTACACAAAGCGAGGTCCATATAAAATAGTTTTTGGTGTGGGAGAACTTGACTGACCTGCGCAAACCCCACTAAACCCCTTCATCATCAGCTAGAATACAAAAAGCGAGCCAGATCATATTACCCATCATCAGTGTCTGACCTCACTGGTACTGTTGTCTCTGAACGCCAGGAGCTCAAATCCTGTGACTCTGAAGACCTTGATGGGCTTGTTCGGATGAGATTTACAGCTATTCTTCCCTTACAAAATGAAGTTTATTTATACAAGTGTGCTAATAGTATACTAAATATATACTTATTTGAAATAAAAACAAGTATACTTTCAGTCTACTTTTTATGTACTTCACAGAAATATACTTTATATACTTCTCAGAAACATACTTAAAATTGCACTTAAGTATAGGCTACTTGACTAATACTGACAGAAAGGTCTAAGTATATTTGGCCTATACTTGTACTCAATCTTTTTTTATTCTTTTTTTTATATTATGTTTTTATTTTGAATATAAGGCAACATATAACAGTACAAAGAGACAACAAGGACAAGGACAAAAAAAGAGGGGAGATTTTACAACCGTTGAATTACATCAGTTTCCTCCAGTTTTATACATATTTTTTATAATGTTATACATATTTTTCCAGGCCAGTGGGCACGGGTATGGTGATCATGCAAACAATAAAAGGATCAAACATTTAAACTGTTATCCTTGACATTTTTTATAGCTGATTAAGGAAGGGTTCCCGGGTGGCCTCGAAGACAGCAATGGCACCAGAGAGGTTGTGTCTAAGTCTCTCTAAATGCAAAGTGGTAGAGAGTTCAGAAAGCCAAGATTTAAAAAGTGGTTTTGATGCCTTTTTCCATAGACAGAGGATGAACTTTTTAGCTGCCACCATTACATATTGTATGGCTTTTTGATTTTGATGACCGAAGCCATGAAGAGAGCTAGACCAGCTGAAAATAGCAATGGCTGGGTCAGGGGAGAGGTCACAAGAATATCTCAGAGTAGAATCTGAACATTTCGCTCCAAAACTCGTAAAGCTTTGGGCATGACCAGAAGAGATGTCCCAGAGAGCCCTCGGTAGATTCACATTTGTTACAGTTAGAGGACATGGAGAGGTAGAATTTGTTAAGCTTAGCCCTAGAATAATGAAGCCTAGGTAGTAGGTACTACTTTATATTGAATTAGTTGGTGGCTGACGTTACTAGAACATGTGTTTATGACCTTGATAGACTCTGTCCAGTCCTCGTCAGTTATCTGAATATCTAAATCTTTTTCCCAGGAAGCTTTTAGATATTATGTAGATATGTCGAGCTGACTGGTAAAGACATCCATAAAACGGTAAATCAAACTAGGGGCTTGTACTCAATCTTTTGATCGAGATATACTTAAAAGTATATTGAATTATTTAAAGTATACTTGGCTTGTTGTTTACTCTTTTGATTGTAAAGCCTATTAAATACTTTTTCACATAGTTTTACATACTGTCTCATAAACTTACATTGTTTGAAAATAATGATTTATAAAGAAAACAGATATGTTCCTTATTCTTATGTACATAGGAATTTACTTCAAATCCACTTAAAGTACAGTTAAAGGCATATTTAAAGTGTAAAAATGAATACCTAAATAGGAACATAGTAGTATAGTTAAAATGCAAAAATAATATATAAACAGTAAAGTATAAGTATGATGTTAAGTTCCCTTAATTTGCAGTCCCTAGCCTAAAATATACTTGTAGTATAAAACTAATAAACTAGTCGTTTACTGAGAGTATATTTAAGCAATAAGCCTCTTGAAGCCGTGTTTTACAGTGGATGTAGAACAGCTGAGGGGCGTTGTTAGGCTCGACGCGGAGCGGAGTTAAACCCCCTTGGCTGATCTAAATCCACTGTAAAACACGGCTTCAAGGGGCTTATTGCTTTTATAAAACGGTTACTCCATAAAAATATTCATTTTAATATTTATTTTATTTATAAAATAAACACCAGCAACAAAAAAAATATAACATTATTACACATTTATTCCTCCGCCAAGCAATGTAGTTCCAAAGAGGTTGCCAAGCAACACATGCAGCAACAAAGAGTCACAAACGGCAGTTGTGCAGTAACACTAATGTAACGCGGTCACAGGTGTGTGTTTGTTGAGTAATTTACAACAGCTTCGAACGCGGCTCAACCAATCAGAATCAAGGACCGGAACTATCCGTTTTATAATTCAAAGTGTACTTTCATAAACCAAAAAATGTGCTATCACAAGTATATGACTATCATAATCAGTAATACCTATAAGTTCACTTGTAGTAATAGTTGCAGTACAAACAAAAAACTTAGTTGTAAACTAGTTGTGTACTCAGTTTACTATACTAAAAGTGGGCCAATTTAGTCCCAAGTAGTATGGAAATAGTACACTTATGTATACCACTAGTATATTGACATTAGTATACTTACTACATAAAGTGCTGTTATATATTTGAACTATACTTATTTGAATAGAATGAACTGGAAGTATACTAATTTTTTGTAAGGGTCTGCAAAGAAATTCATGCTTTTTGTCATGATAAACAAGCGCATACGGGTGAAGGTTTGGGTGTCACTATAAGTTCTAGTTCTTTTATTTATAAAGCACATTTAAAAGCAGTCTGAGGCCTGACCAAAGTGCTGTACAAGTCACTAAAGTACTCAAGTTGTTCTCTTCTTTCTCTCTGCAGATGCAGCAGTTGTTCTACGAGAACTATGAACACAACAAGAAAGGTTTCATCCAGGACCTTCACAGTAGCAAGATCCACAACGCCATCACGTTGCACCCCAACAAGCGTCCAGCGTACCAGTACCGCCTGCACATGTACCTGCTGACCCGCCGGCTCTCCCAGCTGCGGCACCGCACGGTCCAGCTGCACCGGGAGGCCCTCGCCGTGAGCCGGCTCGGCAGCGCCGCGGTCCGGCGGGAGGACCAGCAGCTCGGGGCGTCACCCTCATACACACGCTACCGGCCCGCGGGGCGAGAGGACGTCCTCGAGTGGGAGTTCGTCACCGCTAGACACCTGTACTCGGCCAGTAAGAAGCAGATGCCCCGGCAGGGCCTCGGAAACCTGGTGCGCTCCGCACTGGAAGACACCGTGCTTCAAGTGATGGAAATGATCAACGAGAACTCAAAAACTCGAGGTCGCGTCATAGACTTCAAGGAGATCCAGTACGGCTACAGACGCGTGGATCCGCTTCACGGTGCTGAGTACATCTTGGACCTTCTGCTGCTCTACAAGAAGCACAAGGGTAGGAAGGTGACCGTGCCGGTGCGGAGACACGCTTACCTCCAGCAGTCCTTCAGCCGGCCGTTCTTCAGCGAGGCGGAGGAACTGGACGTGTCCCGACTGGAAGACACCATCAACGGTGACTCTCGCTCGCTCTCTTTCCTCTCCAGCTCGCTCAAGATCTTCTCCTCCTTCCAGACCTCAGAGTCCACACAAGTCCAGAGTCAGACCAAAGTGCACTTCCTCGTCCCGCTCACCGGTCGCTATGAAATCTTTGTGCGTTATATGGAAAACTTTGAGAGAATCTGCCTGATCCCCAACCAGAACGTGAAGCTGACCATAATCCTGGTTGACAATGATACAAACCAGGATAAGGAGAGACACCTAGAGCTGCTGAAAGAGTATCACAACCGATATCCTAAAGCAGACCTGTCTATCATACCCATGACGGGAGACTTCTCTCGTGGCCTGGCCCTTGAGATGGGCTCTTCTCAGTTGAGGAACAACTCGCTGCTGTTTTTCTGCGACGTGGACCTGGTCTTCAACGCCGACGCCCTCCAGAGATGTCGAGACAACACCGTTGAGGGAAGTCAGGTGTATTTCCCCGTCGTCTTCAGTCAGTATGATCCCAAAATTGTCTATGCTGGCGACCCTCCTGAAGACAGCAGCTTTGTCTTTACCAAGAAGAGTGGATTCTGGCGAGATTATGGATTTGGGATCACCTGCATATTCAAAAGTGACTTGCTTAGAGCGGGGGGGTTTGACACCTCAATACAGGGCTGGGGTTTAGAGGATGTTGATTTGTTCACTAAAGTCATCGATTCTGGCTTGAAAGTGTTTCGCTCTCAAGAAGCAGGTATTGTGCATATATTTCACTCTGTCTTCTGTGACACGCGTTTAGAGCCCAAGCAATACAAAATGTGCGTCGGGTCCAAAGCAAGCACTTACGCATCCACAATGCAGTTGGCACAACTGTGGTTGTCCAAACATTTAGGCGTCGGTTATAACAGGACTTCCTCCTGATGTCCCAACCAGGCCCCAGCAATCACTGGAGTTACCTCAGATCTGCAAATGTGCAAACGGCAGTGCATTCACTGTATGTGTGAATATTTTTAGTGGTTCTGGGTGAATGTATGTCCAATACAACTTTCCAAATGTTTGTCCTCGCCATCTAATACATTGCAGCATCTTCCAAGGGATATTTATTGCATAAGTCTGAAAAGAAAGTCATTTGTTTTCCATCTTGCGTTCATATCTTGAGGAGCATGAGGTCTTTACTGAGGTCTTGAGGACCAAGGAAAAGGTGTTTTCTGTTTGTAATCAAATAGAAACAAGCTAGTTCCCATTGCAGTGGTTACAATAATAGTAAACAAAACAATAATAGTAATGTACAGAAAGTGCCA
The DNA here is from genome assembly GCF_963993115.1 of Abramis brama. NCBI lineage: Eukaryota > Metazoa > Chordata > Actinopteri > Cypriniformes > Leuciscidae > Abramis > Abramis brama. The sequence goes on from NC_139987.1 coordinate 1,274,287, forward strand.
CAAATGTGCTTTAAATTTCCTTGCTGGGGGAAAGAGTTCTCTGATTTATACAAGGAGAAATACTATACCTTATTTCAGTATTTTTTAATGGATGTGAACTGTTTGATGATTCTGCTCTGTGATATTACGGTACTGGTTACCATGTGACATCTATGTCTTTGTTATTTTTTCTTGAGTGCTGCAATGAACAACTTACATTGTGTTTTTGCTTTGTGGCTTTTATGATTTTTCCATTTGCTGGCAGGAAAAATTCAGTGGCATTGAAATTATTTATAATAAAAACATTGACATGCATATTTGAAGTGTATCTGTCTATGGCTTAAATTGTTCAAAAAACCATCATTACTCTTGCTTTTAAGTCGGATGTTGTGTGTAGGTTTTAGACATCCATCTTTTACAAGGAATGATGCAATTTTCAGAAAATCCTTTTTGTGAAAACCAACAATCTGAAATGAATTCAAGTGTAAGTTTCTATCATCAAAGATTATGGATGGACATAAAATAGCAGCAAAAACATATTAGCATATTTGCTGTCAGAACTTTTCAGATATTGTATGTGTGTCAGACTGTTACAACTGAGCTAATTCTGTGGCTAGGAGGTCAGTCTGTACCGTCCGTCTAAAACCCAGATCGTACATCGTGTTGATGTCTCTCAGCCAGCTGATCTCCCATGGTTCCCCTGTGCTGCTTCTTCACATTACCGTCCACATTATAAGCTCATCATGCAGAAGGAGAAGAGGGACTGAACATGAGCGCCTTAAATATATACGTTACATTAGCATTACTGTAATATTGTAAATCAATCATTTGTCTGGGACCGAAGGATTGGGAACTTTTTCACCCCTCATTTACTTGACTCATTTACTCGATCATCCCAGAGAGACACAGGTGAGTAAATAATGAACATTTTTCTTATTTAAGTGGAATCAAGAGTTTGTGTGTGTTCTGTTTACATGAAATCTGGATGATTTAATTAGAGTCTGGACTAAAAGTAGGATTAATGATGATTTTGTGATATGAAAAGTACTGCTCCTAAAGGGTTTTCACAGGCTTATTGTTTTGTTTCTCATACAGAAGTTTGTACACTCGGGTAATTTATGGTTAGTAGCTTTAAACATAGACATATAATCTTGAAGGTTATTTTGTTGCAGGTGTTGTCAGAAAAAAAAGAAAAGTTAATGAGCCTCTTGACCTTTGTAGTGAGCATGCGAGTAGTGGACGAAAGCACTTATCACCCTGACAGGCGTGAAGGATCGTCCTGGCCATCCTGCTTTAAAGGTTAATGTCTGGATTCATGAGGCATGAATACTTAATGAAACACAAGAGCTAGCTGGTAAACACTCCAGTGTTCTGCGGCCTTACGCTGAATAGAAGTGCTTTTCAGTGCAGTAGTAGTGACTTTTATAGTATTATATATCAACCCAACTCTCAAGTTGACTTGTTTTGTTAGTATACAGTGAAGTTGCTAGTAGGCATCAATAGTCAAGTCAAGTCACCTTTATTTATATAATAATAATAATTCGTTACATTTATATAGCGCTTTTCTGGGTACTCCACCTGGATGATGCGACGGCAGCCATATTGCGCCAGAACGCCCAAACATTGTCACTCGTGCCGTGCCTCACTGAAAATTCCCATTCGACCTGCCGTTGGATTAACTTCTCTCTCTCGTCACTCCACTACAGTATCTGACAGGACGTGACTTGGTCATTACAATCTAAAAATTAAATGTTCATTTGCAAAATTGTTAACTTTTCTCAGCTTTGTTGTACAGTTGAACAAACCCACATTGTGTCGCAAGCAGTTGCTCGTGTGAGAAGCTTGCGGTGAGAACTGGCTTAAGTTTGGCAACAGATTTCAAATTGCAAATCTGAGAGGTTTTGACTGACTGTGTATTAGTTTTGTAGCTTTTGTAGTATTTATGTATAAGTGCAATTTTTCATTTCTAACTTTGTCTGGAGCTTCAAATTCAGGACACGGTGCAAATCTTAAAATTCAACTTCAGATTTTTACTTCACAAGTTTTCACACTGGATCTGTAAGTGTATATTTTCATATTTATAATCTAATGTTCTCTTAAAGTAGGGGTTTTCACAGTCAAAGACAGTGGGCCTTCCTTCTAACACAGCATACATGATCCACCCCTAAACTGAATAGTATGAACTGAACTCTATGAATAACATATACACATATACTTAAAGCTATGAAAGATATTCATGGGCAGTGAATGATTAACATTAACGGCAGGCCTATATGAGGCTGCTGTCACTTTAAGACCTTATGCATGGATCCAATATAATGATAATTTCGCCCAACTGTTTGCTTTCACTTTAGACATAACTGACTGTGTTTACATGAATACTCACCAACACGGGCATTTTGACACATAAATGTGTTTATTTGACCATCAAGCGCAATGTGCGCCACAAAGCCGTCTGTTACTAATGAATTCAGTTCTTTCTTCTCACTCATCCATGTTTCTTTGCTGCTCTCGTGTTTAAGCAGCGCTGCACAGATATATTTAAATACAGATAAACTATATAGACTTTGGAAACCCCTGTCTTAAAGTCCTTCCCTTCCCAGTCCACACACACATCACATCCACAGAACTGGCCATAATAAGGTGAAGAGTAACCAACATTCAGAAGTACTGCCTTCACTACATAACAGCACACTAGTACACATAATATTTCAACATTAAGACTGACCCTATCAAAGCCCTGAGTGTGTGTTTTACAGGAAGCGTCTGTGTCTGAAGCGTCCGGCCCCAGAACTGAGATGTCACCGCACAGAGTGTGTGTTCATTACAGTAAGTCCCTGTGAGCCTGTGAGTCTGTGGCCAGCACTGTTTATCTGCTGGTTTAACAGCTGTGTGTGTGTGTGTGTGTGTGTGTGTGTGTGTGTGTGTGTGTGTGTGTGTGTGTGTGTGTGTGTGTGGCTTCAACAGGCTGTCTGCTGTGTGTTCATGTTTCCTGCGATGGGCCAGGATCAGCGAGATCCTGAAGGGGAATATCACACACACCTCCACATCTTCACTGCTGGACATGTAAAGCCATCAGATCACACTAGAAACGGTATAATTGTTACTGTGGCCATCAGTGCAATGATGAGGTGTCTCCTAAATAATTAATAAATCAATATATCAATATAATAGATCACATCTGTTGTAGTTTCTCTTCATTATTCCCATAATAATGAATGGGTAACTGTAGTAACTGGGATTTACAGTTACTTACTAATCGAAGTAATTCATGCTGTTAGTGACTTTTCCTGTGACACAGTCAATATGACTAGCTTTTTTAATCATAATATTAGTTTTAAACTCTTTGTTCATTACTATCGGTCATGCAGTTGTCAGCCTGTGGAAATAACATATTTAAAGTACACTTCAAGGCATGCAGTCTGAGACTGTTGTGTGTGAGGGAGGACTAGCTTCCTTGTACTATCTAAACCAGTGTTTTCTGGTTCTCGCACAGAATAAACAAGTTTATGTGAGAGAGTGTGTGTGTGAGAGAGAGAGAGACAGAGTGAGTGTGAAGGGAAAACTTTAAGAAATGTCACGCTCATCTGCTCTCATAATACGCTCCTGCTAAAGTGCAGAAATTGATTAAAAGCTGCTCAGAGTGCATAAAATGAAGACTTTACCAGAAAATATCATTATTCAGAATTTAATCTACAGTGTAAGAGTGAATCCGCGTGAAGCTCTAAAATGTCTACATGAATGGCTCTGAAAATGATAAAGACCGCGAGATGTAGATGCTCTCAAGTGTTACTGCTGCAACAATAGTGTATAATCATTTTGTTTCATTAATATTTTCATGAGACTGTACAACGGATTGTTTGAAACGCTTGAAGATCTGCTGTGTTACTCTGAGGAAGACTGAGAAGCAGAAGACTGTTCTGGGTCTCGCATCTCCAGTGTGTGTTCATCAGCTCAGAGAGATCACAGTTTCTGCGCACACACTTCAGTGTTCAGATGAAGAGTGTGTTACAGTGAAGCATGCAGCGCCCCCTGGTGGATCATCTCCATCTGGAAATATGAAAACATAACTGAGACTTTCATATTCAAATGCTTTCAATTCTTTTTATTGATGTCTTTTATATATTTTTCCTTGTTATGAATCTTATTTATGTTTTCTTTATGAATTCTAGATCATTTTTATGCCTTATGTTACATGATTAATCTTTTACATGTTATTGATTGCTTGAATCATTTACACATATTCTTCTTGTGCTCTAATATGTTTGATTATTTCCACATCTTTTGTGTGTCTTCTGTAAGATCAAGTGGGTGTATTTCCCAAAAGAGTGGATTATGTGAAGTACACTGGTATCTAAATATGTGTGTTTGCGTCTCTGCAGACGTGAGAGAACACCAGATCTGTGCTTTTGTCCTGAAGGTGTTAAAGCTGTTATCCGAGGGCCATGATGGTCATCAGACCTGCTGGAGAAGTGCAGGAACCTGTCCCTTCTGCTACATCACATCTTCAGTTTCAGAAGACTCGGGATCCTTTCTTTTCTCTGCTATCCTCTTCTTTCTCTATACTCTGATCTTCACTTCACCTTCATCTGATTCAATATTTTGAATATTACAGTTTTTCTCGATTGCTAACACACTATGACTGTTTCAGTTAGCCCAATTCCCCAAACCATTCATTCAGTTCTAGAAAAACAACATTTTTAAGACATTTCACCTGTTTTCAATTTTTCAAACACACGTTCCAATTTTCTCAATGTTTTCTATAAAACTCTACTCAAAAATGTCCTCATTTTGCCTCAGGTTTAACCATGTTCTCATTCAGAAAACACAAACACTTAATATAATTACCTCAGGTGTCCCACTGTGAACTCAGATCGCTCACATTTATCCATGCGTACACATTAAACGGATGACACACTAATCAGAACTCAGGATATTATAATTAGCGCCACGGGAGATGATGTGTTTTGGAGAATGAATCCCGAGGAGGGAGACGAAGAGGAAGAGGAAGAGAAATGAAGGGATGGGGTCAAAGGTCATTTGTTCCTGATGAAATACAAAGCACTGTGGTTGACCATGCTCTTCTGCAGGAATGACCGTGAGGGAAGTCGCTCTACAGGGTTTAATTACAGGACACAGTATCAGTCCTTCAGATGAGAGAACTTCCACTATTCTGTGTACAGTAAATACTGTAGCACATGCTGGACACCCTCAAACTCATAATTGTCAAACTGATTTGTAGCATTTCATATTTCTGCAGACCTGAGAGACGCCTGGCCCGCGGAGGAAGAGAAAGTCTTGTGTCAGAGACTGAGAAATGCTCGTGTTGCAGAGATGCTCATCATCAGAACTGCAGTGCAATTTGTAATTGACAATATCGTGTATTGCATACCGAGCTCATATTCACTTAATCTTTGGTCTTTGAACTTTTCTTTTCTAGATCTCTTTACAGAAGTGTAATGAAAATAAACTTTTCTTAAAGCTAGTTGTTGGATTTCTCTGTATCTGCACCCCTATATGCTGTTTACTGTCATAGACATTGAGCTGGAAAACAATTCCTGATTGCCAAAAGTGTATTTGTTGGGTTTTGTGTGTCATATGAGGCCAAAGTTTGATTCTGACAAAAGAGAACGTGTTTTTGACTAAAATATTTGTATTTGAAGTGGAAGTGTGAGGTCTGTGTGAGTCAGTGTGTAGTTATGAGATTGTTTAGTTGTGAGAAAATGGTCTTAGCATTCAAGAAAAACTGTAATACTTCGGATTAACTTTTCTATCTTATCTTAAAAACTTATTTGCTACATTTTATAATAAAATGTGTTATTCAATTTTGATCTGACACAAGCATCTCTCGTCTGCCTGGATCGCTCTGCATTTTTCTTTATTCCAAAGACTTTTGAGGCCAGTGTTTTGTCATCCAGCTGCTCTTACTGCCTTTCCTTTCCCAGCGGGAGCCGCGTCGAGCAAGCCTGCGCTCCACCAGTGTTTGGGGTCTTTGCTCTTGTCCTGAATCCCCGTGAGAGTCTGCTGGGAAGCGGTCAGAAGTCCTCATGTTGAGTCTACACTGCCGTATGTTCTCCAGACGATGCCAAGGCAAGCGTCCCTTTAGCCAGATGTGTTGAAGCTCCATCGGTGAACAAACACACGTTAGGCCTCGTCTAAGAGTTTACTCGCCTCAGATCCAAGAGACGAACGCTTTTCACAAAATTACATGCAGAATCTTGCTATTAAAAATAGTTTGGAATGACATGAGGGAAGTAACTGATGATTGTTTTTTTGCAAAAAACACTACAAACTTGTGAATAAGACAAACCATGTTTCTTTCCACAGTGAATGTTCCTTTTAAAGCAGAAATCGCCTCATCATGCAGCGTCAGGGGAACAACAGTCGCTCTAACTAATGTGCAACACCCGCCTTGTGTCCATCGCTCTTCACATGGTTCCTGGCCAGTTTCAGCTGAGCTTATGAGCCTCATGAGGGCGGTGATGCCAGAAACGGCGTCTCACTGTCGGGTAACAGTTGTGCTGCGCGTGAACCACAGCTGTATCATGGCCGGCAGAAGCCTGTTATTCACATCTATGTCATGAAGCCTGTTGGGATTTTACAAATGTGTGACCCGTATTCAATATAGCAGACGCTGAGCAAATGGAATAAACTTGACTTTAAAGCACACACTGTAAAGCTGGCCGTAAGAGCCAATTCAATATGCTTTCAATTTGTTTGAGCATTTGTAAGTGCTGGAGACTGGAAACTTTGCCAGATGGTAGTACAAAAATCGAGGGGTTCAGAGAGTATGACCCCGATTGGCCCATAGGTGGCACTATAGCGACCAAAAGCGCGAAACTGCTCATAACTCCTAGACCGTATGCCGTAGACTCAAGTGTCTTTTATCAATGTAATCCAGACCTCAACAAAACGTATATCTCCGATTTCATTTCCGGTATGCACATTTTTTCTACTTTTCTACTAAAAACCTACTTTTGCAAACTAGTCCTAGGTTTTTCGTTCGATCGGAACCAAACCAGTGCAGAAATGTTCTCTGGAGTCTGAATGTCAATAATAATCGAAAAAAGTTGAAATTTCGATTCCTGGTCGCTAGGGGGCGCAAAATGAACGTTGTGGGAGGAGCCTATTTTACTAAAATGGCTATAACTCAAGAAGTAAATAAGATATCTTCACCAAACTTGGTACACTTGTGTATGAGTTCAATTTGGGGTCACAGTAAGAAAATCGCGCCGATTGAAAACTAGGTGGCGCTATAAATTGAAAAAAAACATGAAAAGAGCTATTACCACCTGACCGTTAGTCCGATTGACTTGAAAATTGGTATGCAGTGTCTATGTCCAAGGTGCCATGTATGTCTATGAGGACATTGGTGTATCTCAAAAAACATGGCCTATTAGACAAGGTTAACAGAGGCCAATCGGAACGAAACTCGATGGGCATGTTCAACTCATGGCCTTAGAGGTCTGTAAGAATTTTGAAAGAAATCGGCCACTATTTGGCGCTAACGAGTTTTATGGCTCTGTAATCACGTGGTGTTACACTCATCCACACAATATGCTATTATCATTTGATAGATCTCCTCATCCTGAAGAACTTTGCCTCAAGAACCATTGGTGTCAATCAAACCGTTCATTAAATATTCGCGAAAATGTCAAAAACCTACTTTTGCAAACTAGTCCTAGGTTTTTTGCCCGATCGGAACCAAACCAGTCTAGGACAATTCTCTGGACTCAATAATAGATAATAGAGACAATAGATCAATAATTATTTACGCATGGCTATAATAAGGTCATATTGAAAATGGGCATATGGCAACATTGGCACATTAAGCCAATAAGTGGTATTTTACTGCCCCCTGCTGTCATTTCATCATACTACTCCCTAATATTGTTATATAATTCATATTTAGACTTTGTAAATGTTAAAACAATGATTTTATAATCACATTTTGTCAAAATTCATCTATTGGAGTATTACTATTGACAATTGTGTCACATTGAGAAGTGAATACTAGAAACAGAAAGTAAAACGGCATTTAAACCACGCCCCCCAATACAAATTCATTCATAACTCGAAAACGGAAATGTGTCTGCGCGCTCAAATTTTGATGGTAAGGACCTCTCCGGGCTCTTGATCGAAACGTGTCCGCGGGACCCCCGATTTTGAACGGCCGTAACTCCCGACCCAGACCACCCCGAACCTTGCGTGAGAGCTCATTGGAAAGGGCCCGTCCTTGGCTAGCTTCGATTCAAATGTGGTGTAATTTGCCCTGGGCATTCCAGAGATAGAAGCCCCAAAAGAAATGCCTTTGAACGGTCATAACTCCCGGCCCCAATCGCCCAAAAACACATTGATGGTCTCATTCAACAGGGCTCTTCAAGCACTATCTATGCTCTGAGTTTCAGAATTTTTCGCCTTCTGGTTCCCGAGATATAAAAGAAAAACCAAATTCGCATTCATTAATTCAATCACTTCAACTATAAGATAGCTGTAATACCACTGTCCACTAGAGGGAGCAGCAGGATTAAACATGATCTTTTTATTCGCTTTCAAACAAATGCTTCAAAAAGCAATCTTTTTTATTATGATGTTTTTTATTTTATTATGATATTTGTATATATTTTATTTTTTATTATGATTATGATGAAGTGTTATATTATTAGATCACAAAGAAATGCCTATAGACAATTAAATATATTTTCTCAATAACATATCCCAAAAACATTGCAAACATATTTGTATTTGTGTGTGTGTGTGTGTGTGTGTGTGTAAGCATGCATTATGGTGTTAACATGGAAAAACTGTTTTGCTTTAGTGCAGAAAACTGGTGAAAATCATGAAGTTTAAAGTGAAAGTGAGCCAATAAGTGGTCTTCTACTGCCCTCTGCTGGCCATTATACTTACTGTCTTTTCACAAGTGCTTTTGCATCATTCATATTTAGACACTTAAAAAGCACTTAAATAACAATAACTATTATAACACAATCATATTTTGTCAGTGTTTATCACTTCATTTGCACTGACACTTCACATAGTTGCTAGTAATGTGGTAAATCATGGTAAATCACACTAGAATCCTGGTAAGTCATTCTAGAATGTGGTATGTCATGGTAAATCATGCTAGAACAGGGTAAATCCTGGTAAACCATGATAAATCATGATAAACTATGGTAAATCATGTTAGAATGTGATATATCATGGTAAATCATGCTAGAACATGGTCTTTTCCATCTATGATGTCAGTGGTTACATGCTTGCTAAATAAAACTGTGTAACTTTTGATGCTTTTTTGCTTAAAGGCCTTAACTGCTTGAACCCCAATAAATGCTGCTTGCAGCTTTAATTCTTTTTGCATTCGTGAAATTAAATGTGCAACACTTTAACGGACTGTCCGTGTATTTTTTATGCATAAGACACTTCAACTCCCAATAGAAGCAAGAAAAAGGTGGCTTTGATCCTTGTTTCTATACTGGTGTTATTCATGTAAAAGACTGATATATCAGCTCACACACCGTTGCAGCTGTTCAGTTGTTGTTGTTTTGAATGCCCACTGCCTTCTCACACACTTTAAAACCCTTTTTATTTCTCAATATTAACAATGTCATAACATAAGATGACATTCAAAAGTCATTCAACTAAAAACACGCACAATATTTGTGGCAAGACTGAAATGATGACACGTTTCAAACGGTAACATTGAATGGTTTTATTGACATCCTCAGACAGAGCTTTTTTCAGTTGATTCCTCCTTGACATCTAACACTTAACCTCAGCTATGGCGGACAGTGACAGGCCGTCTGCACAGATGTTACCCCGGAGGCCAGCCCAGCTGCCGGCCGCCCAGCACGTGGATGTGCAAGTGGTACACGGACTGGCCCCCCTCGGGCCCCTCGTTCAGCACCAGCCGGTATCCTCGCAGTAAACCCTGCTGGTCCGCACACTTCTTCGCCACCAGCATCAGGTGACCCAGCAGCTGCGAGGCACACAGACAACACATTACACTCAAAAAAACAGCCAAGACAGAAAAATAAACCTAAGACATGAGTTACAAACATAGACCATAATACAACCTTTCAATTGTGTTTAACAACTGAATAATTATGAAGAGAATCTTCAATCTGCCAATCAGAGAATCACAGGAAATAGCTGTGACTGTCCAATCCCACCTTCTATATCTGAATACTGACCTCTTTATCTGCATCCTCTGCTTGAGAGATCTGAGTGATGGGCTTTCTGGGGACCACCAGTATGTGAGTGGGAGCCTGAGGGGCCACATCATGGAAGGCAATGCACTGATCATACATTACACAGAGACAGAGAGAGAGTGAAAGTGAAAGAGATTAACAATGTGCATTATTCATTCAACAACTGGGTGTATTGAATAAATAAGTGTAAAAGTAGTATAACGGCCGTGTAACTGAAAGCGTTCACGTTATTTTGCAGCGGGTTCTTCGTTAATCGCTGTCCAATGTGCAGAAACGTGACAGTTCACATACAAGTGCAGAACATGTGAACTAGCACTGAAATCTGGCACATTGCCAAATATTGAGCACAAACTCATATTTCACTGGTACAAACTCATATTTCACTGGTACAAACTCATATCTCAATTGAACTGTCAACAGAACTCGAGAAGGATTTGCAAACGCGTTGAGGAGACACTCGATGACTCTCATTCGTATGATCGAGTCTGAAGCGCATTGAAAAGCTGCAGAGCAGGCGCAGTTTCGCCATCGCTGTACAAACAGCAGAGAACGCACCTGATCATCTTCATAAATTATGTTGGCAGGAATCTCTTTACGGATGATTTTGCCGAATATCGTGTCTCCTCCTGGCAGCGCGCTCTGCGCTCGCGACACCTCATCCGCCATGATGATCACAGATCTGCTGCAGCGCCTTGCCTTCTGCACGCACTCTGCAGCTGCGCGCAGCGCGCATGCGCACACAGTTCAACGCCTATTGGCTGAGACCAGCACGACACGACAACAACGACTGGACAGCGCCCGCTGACGATCGGCTACATGATTGGACAGCTGAAAATGAAAATCTTTTCATAATAAAAGCGCTATGCCGAGAAACATAGATGTGTATAGTTTATTGCATGCTTTCAATTGTTCTATAATGATTTGTCGATACGTACTACTATGTTCATAATAATAAAACACAATTAAACTGAGAAGTTTCATAATTTTAATATTCTATTATTGCAATCTTGCTGCTAAAATGAGCATAGATCTGTTATTTTATTTTTATTTTTTTAAAAGCGCAGAAATAAACTGAATTTCAGTCTAAAGCTCAATGCAAACCTAAAAACTCCATAATAAAGCAAGGTCTAATAAAATACCAAAATAATACTAATTATGATTTTTTCCCGTCTTGTCAGCTTTTAATTTGACAAGACGATATTGTTTGACTTCCGTGTTGTTATTCGTATCACTGCTGACATGTCTGACAAATTTGCTGTGTTCCTTTGTTTATTGGGAGGATTTTGCTTCATTTCATGGAAACACTCGTTAATTGGTAACACGTTATCATGATTATCATTATTCTCGCAATAATTATTTTGTTTTTTGAAGTAGAAAACCTTGAGTTACATGATGCTGTCTTTCACTTTAGCAGAGCAAAAACAAATGGCTCCAAAGTCATCATTAAAATGTCTTTTCTTGAAAGACTTGAAAAAGTCTTCAACTTGTAAATACAAAATGTAATCAATGAAATTGAATTAATTTGATCACTTATTTAGATACCTTTTCGATGTTTAAACATGTATGAAGTCCTAAAGGAATTAGGAATGCTAGTTTTGTGAAACTAGCTTGTGTTAATGTTGCTGCAGTTGTAAAGTGAGCCATGGCTGCTGAGATCTGACAGCTGTTTGATGTGTGTGTTACAAGTGTTACACATGCTCTGACAGCTGTTTGATGTGTGTTGTACAAGTGTTACACATGCTCTGACAGCTGTTTGATGTGTGTTACAGGTGTTATATGTTCTGACAGCTGTTTGATGTGTGTTACACATGCTCTGACAGCTGTTTGATATGTGTTACAGGTGTTATATATGCTCTGACAGCTGTTTGATGTGTGTTGTACAGGTGTACACATGCTCTGACAGCTGTTTGATATGTGTTACAGGTGTTACATATGTACTGACAGCTGTTTGATGTGTGTTACAGGTGTTACACATGCTCTGACAGCTGTTTGATGTGTGTTACAGGTGTTATATATGCTCTGACAGCTGTTTGATGTGTGTTGTACAGGTGTTACACATGCTCTGACAGCTGTTTGATGTGTGTTGTACAGGTGTTACATATGTTCTGACAGCTGTTTGATGTGTGTTACAGGTGTTACATATGTTCTGACAGCTGTTTGATGTGTGTTGTACAGGTGTTACACATGTTCTGACAGCTGTTTGATGTGTGTTGTACAGGTGTTACACATGTTCTGACAGCTGTTTGATGTGTGTTACAGGTGTTACACATGCTCTGACAGCTGTTTGATGTGTGTTACAGGTGTTATATATGCTCTGACAGCTGTTTGATGTGTGTTGTACAGGTGTTACACATGCTCTGACAGCTGTTTGATGTGTGTTGTACAGGTGTTACATATGTTCTGACAGCTGTTTGATGTGTGTTACAGGTGTTACATATGTTCTGACAGCTGTTTGATGTGTGTTGTACAGGTGTTACACATGTTCTGACAGCTGTTTGATGTGTGTTGTACAGGTGTTACACATGCTCTGACAGCTGTTTGATGTGTGTTACAGGTGTTATATATGCTCTGACAGCTGTTTGATGTGTGTTGTACAGGTGTTACACGTTCTGACAGCTGTTTGATGTGTGTTACAGGTGTTGCATATGTTCTGACAGATGTTTGATGTGTTACATATGCTCTGACAGCTGTTTGATGTGTGTTGTACAGGTGTTACACATCCTCTGACAGCTGTTTGATGTGTGTTGTACAGGTGTTGCATATGTTCTGACAGCTGTTTGATATGTGTTACACATGCTCTGACAGCTGTTTGATGTGTGTGTGTTACAGGTGTTACATATGCTCTGACAGTTGTTTGATGTGTGTTGTACAGGTGTTACACATGCTCTGACAGCTGTTTGATGTGTGTGTTACAGGTGTTACATATGCTCTGACAGCTGTTTGATATGTGTTACACTTGCTCTGACAGCTGTTTGATGTGTGTGTTACAGGTGTTACATATGCTCTGACAGTTGTTTGATGTGTGTGTTACAGGTGTTACACATGCTCTGACAGCTGTTTGATGTGTGTGTTACAGGTGTTACATATGCTCTAACAGCTGTTTGATGTGTGTTGTACAGGTGTTACACATGCTCTGACAGCTGTTTGATGTGTGTTGTACAGGTGTTACACATGCTCTGACAGCTGTTTGATGTGTGTGTTACAGGTGTTATATGCTCTGACAGCTGTTTGATGTGTGTTGTACAGGTGTTACACATGCTCTGACAGTTGTTTGATGTGTGTGTTACAGGTAGGGGTGGGAATCTTTTACCATCTCACGATTCGGTTCGATTCCGATTCTTGAGGCCACGATTCGATTCAAAATCGATTTTCGATTCAAAAAGATTTTCGATTCAAAACATTTCGATTTTATTCATAATGATTTCTAATCAGGTTTCTGATCATGATCTACTCTCATCTGCTTTGCAATACAGAATGACAAACGGAGACATTAAAGTGTCTTTTTCACATTTATTAAGTTCAATTCTCAGGGAAGTGCCTTTTATAAAAAACATTGAAAAAATATTTTTACTTGGTACTTTTAAAGCAAAGTATTTATGATGACCCATAACGAACTTACTTCCAATACTTCCTATATTAATTGTATTAATAAAACAAATGGAAGTGATTTGGCAAGTCAACTGTAAGGTTACATTTGCCAGCATATGTCCCAACATTGCTGAGAACCAACAGGAAAATAAATGTGTGCCTGTACTAGCAGCATACTTGTAGTAAATTAATACAAACTTCAGCATATTCTGAATCTCTAGCATTTAATAATAGACTTCTAACCAACATCCTCTTGTTATTTCCAATGAGCAATATAATCCTTCAGACTAAAAAAAACATTTTGCTGTAGCAAATTCACAAACAGTTTTCGTTCAAAAATATAGAATTATGTACCAGAAGCTATCATAACGTATAATGCTTGTGGACTTATGCATATTCTGAATAATTAGTAACATACAAAGTCGCTCTTGACTTATACACAACTAAATAATAAAGAGTTATGACTTGAAATGTTTGCTGTATACCACAATCAAAAATAGCAAAGAAAGTGAATGAACATCTGCAGAGAGTAACTTACAGTCAAAATGTAACTTTTTGTGACTGGCATTGCACATATTGCATACAGATCAGATCGGTTTACGGCATATTGATGTGAAAACTAAACAATACAGAAATTAGCTCTCATACAAAAAAATACTAAATAGATCACAATGAAATTGCCAATGTTCCATACGTTAGCTTTTAACGAAGACATTCTCTGGTGCCGTTCGGATTTGGCGCTCAGCCATCATGCGTCTGTTATGTGCGCGTCTCTGTTATGTGCGCGCCACAGACTGTCCGCGCACTGCACGTCCGCTTCAGAGTTCCGCCTTTTGCGTTCCTTCAATGTTACGTTATTAGATTTTTTTTTTTTTTTTTTTTTAGAAAATCGATTTTTGACATTTGTGAATCGATTCAGAATCGTCCACGTCCCGAATCGCGATTCATCTAAGAATCGATTTTTTTCCCCACCCCTAGTTACAGGTGTTACACATGCTCTGACAGCTGTTTGATGTGTGTTGTACAGGTGTACACATGCTCTGACAGCTGTTTGATATGTGTTACAGGTGTACACATGCTCTGACAGCTGTTTGATATGTGTTACAGGTGTTATATATGCTCTGACAGCTGTTTGATGTGTGTTGTACAGGTGTTACACATGCTCTGACAGGTGTTTGATGTGTGTTACAGGTGTTACACATGCTCTGACAGCTGTTTGATGTGTGTTGTACAGGTGTTACACATGCTCTGACAGCTGTTTGATATGTGTTACAGGTGTTACACATGCTCTGACAGGTGTTTGATGTGTGTTACAGGTGTTACACATGCTCTGACAGCTGTTTGATGTGTGTTACAGGTGTTACACATGCTCTGACAGCTGTTTGATGTGTGTTGTACAGGTGTTACATATGTTCTGACAGCTGTTTGATGTGTGTTACAGGTGTTACATATGCTCTGACAGCTGTTTGATGTGTGTTACAGGTGTTAAATATGCTCTGACAGCTGTTTGATGTGTGTTACTGGTGTTACATATGTTCTCACAGCTGTTTGATGTGTCTTACAGGTGTTACATATGTTCTGACAGCTGTTTGATGTGTGTTACAGGTGTTACATATGTTCTGACAGCTGTTTGATGTGTGTTACAGATGTTATATATGCTCTGACAGCTGTTTGATGTGTCTTACAGGTGTTACATATGTTCTGACAGCTGTTTGATGTGTGTTACAGGTGTTACATATGTTCTGACAGCTGTTTGATGTGTTTTACAGGTGTTACATATGTTCGGACAGCTGTTTGATGTGTCTTACAGGTGTTACATATGTTCTGACAGCTGTTTGATGTGTGTTACACATGCTCTGACAGCTGTTTTGTGTGTTACAGATGCTCTGACAGCTGTCTGATGTGTGTTACACATGCTCTGACAGCTGTTTGATGTGTGTGTTACAGGTGTTACAGATGCGCTAAAGCTGGCCGGACGTGGGATCATATTCCTGGGCATCTGCACATGGCTGATTTACATGTTACCGAGGCTGAAATCTTTCTTCTTTCCAGTATGTCAAGAGCTCCCAGACAGTACGACCATTTTTATTATTGTTCAATTGTGTAATTGTGTATTTGGTGTAACTGTAATGGCTTGTTTTTATGATTGAAGTTACAGTTTGTTATCTTGCAGGCCCACTGCATGAATCCGACAGACTGAGACAAGAGGAAGCTAGAAGAATTCAACAACATCAACACAATGACAAGGTTCAACACAACATCTCTGCCTTTAAAAGCTAAGAAATGTTCCACTGTAAGTCAGTAAATATGTTATGAATATATTCTAACCAGAAATATGCTGTTTCTCATATCATGAAGATGTCTGACTACTCTGAAAGAGTGTTAAAGCCGAGACAGAGCTCGTTGCTCCAGCAGAGAACGGAGCGTCACTATAGCATGGCAGGAGAGACCTGGAGACTGACCCAGGGGTTTCCAGTCGGGGTGAGCAAGCTCAAACTCATCATCACTACTGCCACATGCAGCAGGACGGGAAATGTCTTATTCTGTTTGGTTTTTTTACAATTAAAAATAAGTCAAGTCACCTTTATTTCTGAAGCGCATTATACAATACAGACTATACAATCAGCTTTACAGTGAGAAACAGGGAAATAATGATCATTGATGCAAACAGAGTTCAGTTCTGCAGTAAAGAGCTCTAAAAGACAATAGAGTCATTGTTCAGTTCAGTGTTGATTCAGTTCAGTTCTATAACTGTAAAGATCATCAATTATAAAAATGAGTTCAATTCAGCCATAAAGCAGCTCTGCTGAAAACAGTGTCGTCATTCAGTTGAGAAGTTATTCGTCAGACAAATCTAGAATCTAGACATGGTGCAGCGGTTCTGGCCCTCGTCCCGAGTCACTGACTTCTTCACTCAGTCACTGTTCCCTATATAGCCAATGACATTTGAGTCCTCTATATGAGTCTTAAGTCTTAAAGGGATACTCCACCGCTGGAAAGATGAATGTGTATTTAAAATAGGTAATTTATGTAGAAGAAATGTGAAATTATTTTTGAATTTGGCGCTTTCTAGACTGAGAAAAGCAAGAAAATGTATTTTTGGCTTATGTGGATGAAAGACAACAACTCCCAGAATGCACTTGCTTCGCTGCCCTATGAGGCCACTCCCAAGCCACGCCTACCGGTAAGAGAGCGCAGTTAAACAACAAGACTAGGCTACGAGTGAGTCTCCGTGACGAGTCTGCTCAGGATTTCGAGATCACCCAAAATGTCCGGGATTCGGCTTTTGCGTTCTACAGTCGCCATTCATCATGTTTACTGTGGCGAGCAGGACGAGGCTGAGGGCCGCGGGAGAACGACGCGAGGCCGGTGGCGTGATTACTGATGAGCGACACCTGTGAGGCGCGCCGGTCTTGTATCTCTCACGGAGGAGCGGGAATCTTCTTAGCAATTGTAAAACGCACATCAACCGATCACTTGTTTAGCGTTCATGTAAACACTACATTCAGATTCACCAATCGGAATGAATTCAGTTAGATTGAAACAAAAGGTGTGCATGTAAACAATGAATGGCGACCGCAGAAAGCAAAAGCTGAATCCCGGACATTTTTGTTGATCTCGACGGCCGGACATGTCCGGGAAAAAGTGTATGGTAACCCCTACTACTCAGCTTTCTTCGTCCATGTTTTCTGCAGGTTTCTGCTGGTGAAATCAAACGCACTGGCACTGATCTGTGATAGGTCTGTTAGTGCATTAGGTCCAACCCCCTATGGGCGGGTTTGAAAGGGTGGGAACTAGTGCTTGTAGTCTTAACAGAAATCCCCCCCTCTTACACTTCCTCCTACAATGACGCAAAATGACGATTTTTGCGTCATTGTAGGAGGAAGTGTAAAGAGGTAAATACAGATTTCTCTCGTCTCAGGGGAAAATGAGAAAATGTTGCACGACCATTCAATAGTATGACTGGGTTTCTAACATTGCAAAGCTTAATGCAAATGGGTGGAGTGTTCCTTTAAGAGACATGTGAAGACTAAGAAGAATGGTAACTCATACTCAGAATATGTCCTCTGCATTAAACCCATCCAAGTTAGTGCACACACATTAGGAGCAGGACAGTGGATCTCGAGGGCCAGAGCTGATATAATCAGTACAATTGATGATTTTGATGTGTGTTTTGATGTGTGTTTTGATGATGTGTGATGTGTGAAGGCAAGATGCCTTCAAAGCAGCTGCCAAAGATTAGCATAACCGCATATGCAGATTGATATCTAAAAGTTTCACTAACATTTAGATTGAATTAAATAGCAACAATAAAAATAACTAGCTAGTTTAGCAGATAACCTTAAAAGTCCATAGATCTCGCCATCAGGTCACACTGCTGATAACACTTTCCCAGACGAGCGGATGTGATGAGATCTGCTTTCCTGTTTGTTCATGTGGTGTTCAGCATAAAGCCTATTAATAGTAATCAGGGCTGACTACAAATAGAGCATTTCTATCATGGCATTGGTGACAGAAACACTGCACTGGTTCCAGTAGGAGTCAGTCTGAGTCAATCCTGCTCCTGTCCCAGTCCAGCACACCTCAACCCGCTAGTCAAGCTCTTACTAAGCACACTGGTTGATTGGACACCCCTGATGTAAGATGACTGACCGCGCAACATACAATATTACAATGTTGCTTAGTTGGGGACATTTAATTTAATATTCAACAGTATTATTGATCTCCTGCATTGACACCATTATATGAGAACTGAACTGAGCTGGATGATGACATCACGGTTTTCTCCAGAGCGGCTATATATATATATATATGACTAAATTAATAACTTTTTTACAACAAAAATGAACCATCACTGAACTTACTTAGGCTGGACTATGGACTATCGCTATTTTCTTCTAGACACAAACTTTGTTGCATTATTTTCCTGTTATCTCTGTAAAGCTGCTTTGATGCACTCTGTATTGTAAAAGCGCTGTATAAATGAAGCTGACTTGACTTGACTGAGAGAGCACTTATAATAGCATGCTGTGGTTCAGGGGGAAGAGGATCAGGTGCGTCTGGATGCCGGTGTAGACGAGAGCCCTAACCAGGGAGCCCGGAGGAGACGGACGCTGCTGCAGACTGTGACTCCGGATCCGGCTCGAACACAGGCGCCCAGGCAGAAGAAGGTGGGAAACACTGCACTCGTGTGTGTGTGTGTGTGTGTGTGTGTGTGTGTGTGTGTGTGTGTGTGATGCTCTAAAGGAGCCCTTAAGCACAGGCCTAGATGTAGGAAGGACTTTCAGAAACTTACATGGGCCTGTGTGGAAGAAATGTGTTTTTGGTAACACTTTACAATAAGGTTAATTAATTATCATAGTTAAAGCTACAATATGTTTTTCGCCGCTAGGGGTCGCTAACCTCTTACAATAACAAAGGCGAATGTTGATGACGCATGAGCGGAATTATGGATCTTGTCGTCATTCTGAAGGATCTAATAATGTTTATGGATGAGTGAATACAGTGATGTGTTTAACATGACTGTGGTGAAGCAGGGCGCGAGTGCTAATGAGAGACAGACATCAGCGCCACAGACGAGTCCGCGGATATAAAGCAATGAGGACATTTCATTCTACAGAACTAACTTAACTTACACACAAGTGCTGAATTACTACACACACACACACACACACACACAGGGCAGTTTATGAGACTAATTACACTTGTGAGGAAACGCACTGCTGTTTCACTTGCTCTACACTATCACACTAAACTGACACATTTAGGATAATGTAAGTACACAATTGACAGAAATATATAACACTCTGCAAGTGGTTTTTGGATATTTTGATACAAAATTCTTACATATTGTACATTTAACTACATTAGTTAGCATGAACTATTAATGAACTGCACTTATACAGAATTTATTAATCTTTGTTAATGTTAATTTCAACATTTACTAATACTTTATTAAAATCTTGTTATCATTAGTTAATGCACTGTGAACTAACATGAACAGCTTTATTTGTATTACAGTTTTTCTCGATTGCTTAAACACTATAACCAGGCTTTTGAACTAAAATTTCAAAACCATAACACCATTTATCAAAAAGCACACCCATTTCACTAAACTATAAACACTATTCCCTGTTTTGACACATGAGTCAGATTTGTTGAACTGTCACTGCAAAACTCTACACACAAATCCCTTCATTTCTCATTGCCTAGACCATGTTGTCATTTAGAAAGCACTAGCATTCAAAATTGTTCACTCAAGTCAGCAAAGCTTCAGCTCAGTTAGCACACAACTACCCAGGTGGAAACACTAAGAGTCAAAATTTAACACACATCAATCAGATCCTTCAATAGATATATAAAAGGGCCCAAATCAGTTTATTGCGTTTTGGAACAATGGATCCGGAAAGACATGAAGGAAGAGGGATAAGAATGAGGAGGAGGAAGGGCAAGGGCAAGAAGACAAGCAGTCTCAGATGAAATTCAAGCCACTCTAGTTGCCCATGTCTTTATCAATGGTATGACTATGAGGGAGGCTGGACTACGAGTAAGGCCAAATTTGAGTTGCTTTACCGTCGCCTCGAGAACCTTCAGGGAGGAGTGGTGGCAAACAAAATTCTATCACTGAATAAGAGACAAACATTTCCAGTAGTCTTTGATGAGGTGTATTTTCTTGCAAGAAAAGGCCAGCAGTCGTACAGTCACACAGAGCGGCTGCAGTGACAGTGAAGGGAGGGCATCCTTCATCCTTTATAGTCTTGACTCCAGAATGTTATCTTTCTAGGCCAATGATGGTATTTCAACCATATGTGGAACATTCTTAGACGTGTCCATCATATTGTCTCCTTGAGTGGAGACCCTCCTGTCACGTCCCAACACTCTTTACCACTCCAATACAATTCCAATTCCATATTAGAATAAGGGTTGTGTGTGCTCTTTTACTGTCATATGTTGGTCACACACATCTTACTGTCAGTAAATATTAAAAAAAAATTAGAGGAGAGAGTAAAAAAAAAAGAAAGAAAGAAAAAAAAAGAGTAAAACAGGAAAAAAATAATATTTTTGTGTGTGTGTTTTCTGTGTATGAATAAAAATGTGCCAGTGTATCCACTGGTTGTGTCTTTTGCGTTCATCATGTGAAAAGGTTTGTGATGGGGAACCACAAGAAACGTCTCGGTTACGGATGTAACCCTCGTTCCCTGAGTAGGGAACGGAGACGTTACGTCGGATGACGACGATTGGGGTTTCGCCTAGAAGCCTATCACCTTCGAGTATATAAAACGAGCCAATGGCAATGAAATGCCATGGGTCTGCGGAATTTGCATAGCGTATCTCCGCCCACCGCAGGGGGTATATAAGGAAGTACGCTGCAATATTGCAGATATGTCTTCGCTGAGGAGTCGAGACTGGCCCCAGGTGTTTTTCAGCGATACAGCGGAAGTGGCAGGAAGACGTAACGTCTCCGTTCCCTACTCAGGGAACGAGGGTTACATCCGTAACCGAGACGTTCCCTTTCGTGGTCACTCCGAGTTACGTCGGATGACGACGATTGGGGTTCCAGTCTAATCACGCCACCTCGGCTGTCATCCAGTGCCCTGCGTAAGTCTGAGCTCCCTGTTGTGAGACTAGCACGAACGAAGGAGTCTTACCTAGCACAGGAATACCAAGGTACACTGGGAAGCATATCCCGGAGGAAATATGCAATTATGCCCAACCGTACGGGGGGGACTTGGGAGACACATATGACCCAGAGGGATGCATATGGAGTATCACTGAGGTGTCCAGCCGCAGGTGGAATATTTCAACCCCAGGGGTGGCAAGGTGGCTTGCCAAGGGAAAGACACACGCTCAAAGAGACTTACAGTGGAATACACATGTGGGGGTCGCTAGAGGAGGGACCATGCACATGGAGGCACCTAGTCAAGCGCAAAAGCTGCGTTATGGCATATAGGCATAACTCAGGCGTTGACGTAACCAGTGCTGGAGGAAACTCAGAGCTTATCAGACTCACCTGAGAAGATGATCGCACGTATCCCGTCCGCGGAGAGGAATGGCGAGCAAGCGAAGACACCTGAGCAGAATCTAGTACCGGCTGGTTGAAGCGAGTACATGAGAAGAAACTGGCTCTACTCGGAGATTATAGAATCTCGCGAATGTGTTTGGTGTCGCCCAGCCTGCAGCTCTACAGATGTCTGTTAGCGAGGCGCCATGCGCTAAAGCCCAAGAGGAAGCCACACTACGAGTGGAGTGGGCTCTCACATCAAGGGGGCATTGACGACCTTGCTGCTGGTATGCCAAAGCAATGGTATCCACTATCCAGTGAGATAACCTTTGCTTTGAGAGAGCCTTTCCCTTCAGCTTCCCACCATAACAGACAAAGAGCTGGTCTGAGGTCCTGAAACACTGCGTCCTGTCTACGTAAGCACGAAGGGCGCGTACTGGACAGAGCAGTGCCAAGGCTGGGTCTGCCTCCTCCAAGGGCAGCGCTTGCAGGTTCACTACCTGGTCTCGAAAGGGTGTGGTAGGAACCTTGGGCACGTATCCAAGCCGGGGTCTCAGGATCACGTGAGAGTTAGCCGGCCCGAATTCCAGGCACGCTTCGTCAACCGAAAATGCCTGCAGGTCCCCTACCCTCTTGATGGAGGCCAATGCAACCAGGAGCGCTGTCTTCATGGACAGGAACTTAAGCTCTACTGATTGCAAAGGCTCAAATGGAGCACTCTGCAGGGCAGTTAGAACCACTGAGAGGTCCCAAGAGGGTACGAGGGGAGGACGAGGAGGATTCAGTCTTCTCGCTCCCCTCAGGAACCTGACGATCAGGTCGTGCTTTCCCAGAGACTTACCATCGACTGCGTCGTGATGTGCGGCAATGGCGGCAACATACACTTTCAGGGTGGAGGGAGACAGCCTTCGCTCCAACCCTTCTTGCAGGAAGGAAAGCACGACACTGATGGGGCATTTCGTGGGTTCTTGATGTTTAGAAGAACACCAGTTGACGAAGAGGTTCCACTTCAACGCATAGGCATGTCTCGTGGACGATGCTCTAGCGGAAGTGATGGTAGCCACCACCGCTGGTGGTAGGGTACTCAAACCTGCCTCGTCCCGTCCAGGAGCCACACGTGGAGGTTCCAAAGATCGGGACGAGGGTGCCAAAGGGTGCCCCGTCCCTGAGAAAGAAGGTCCTTCCTCAGAGGAATTGGCCAGGGAGGTGCTGTCGCAAGGAGTACCAGTTCGGAGAACCAGGTCCGGTTGTGCCAATACGGGGCAACCAAAATGACCTGCTCCTCGTCCTCCCTGATCTTGCGCAAGGTCTGCGCAAGGAGGCTCACTGGGGGAAACGCGTACTTGCGTAGGCCCCGCGGCCAGCTGTGCGCCAGTGCATCCGTGCCGAGCGTGCCCTCGGTCAGGGAATAATACAGGTCGCAGTGGGACGAGTCGTGGGAGGCAAACAGGTCTACCTGTGCGTCGCCAAACTGATCCCAAATCAGCTGGACCGTCTGGGGATGGAGTCGCCATTCTCCAGCGAGAGGCCGAACTCGAGACAGCTCGTCGGCCGCCTGGTTCAGGTGTCCCGGGATATAAATGGCTCGAAGCGACCTCAGATGCTTCTGACTCCATATGAGGAGGTGGCGAGCGAGTTGCGACATACGGCGGGAGCGTAGACCACCCTGATGGTTGATGTACGCTACTGTCGCGGTATTGTCTGATCGGACTAGTACGTGCTGACCCCTGAGCAGCGCATGGAAGCGGTGCAGGGCGAGACGTACAGCCAGCAACTCGAGGCAATTGACATGCCAGAGGCGCTGGGGTCCTGTCCAGGAGCCCGCGGCAGCATGACCATTGCACATGCCGCCCCAGCCCGTGGTGGAGGCATCTGTTGATACAACAACATGCCGGGAAACTCGTTCTAGGGGCACTCCGGCCCGTAGAAACTTGAGGTTCGTCCACGGGGTGAAGGTCTGACGGCAGGCTGAAGTCACTGGGACTTGGAGCGTGCCGTGTTGCCATGCCCACCTCGGGACTCGATCGCGAAGCCAAAGCTGAAGCGGTCTCATATGAAGCAATCCCAGCGGCGTTACTGCGGCTGCGGATGCCATATGCCCCAGGAGCCTCTGAAATAATTTCAGTGGAACCGCACTCTTGCCCTCGAATTGGCGAAGACAAGTCAGCAGTGACTGCGCGCGCTCGCTCGTAAGCTGCGCGCACATGGCGACCGAGTCGATCTCCATACCGAGAAAAGAGATCCTCTGCACGGGGCAGAGTTTGCTCTTCTCCCAGTTGACCCGAAGGCCCAGACGAACTAGGTGCCGGAGCACTAGGTCCCTGTGTTCGCAAACCTGATCTCGAGAGTGAGCTAGGATCAGCCAGTCGTCGAGATAGTTCAGGATGCGAACCCCGTGTTCCCGGAGGGGAACAAGGGCTGCCTCGACGACCTTCGTAAAGACGCGAGGAGACAGGGCTAGCCCGAAAGGGAGAACCGCGTACTGGTATGCCTGCCCCTCGAAAGCAAACCGTAGAAACGGTCTGTGTCGAGGTAAAATGGAGACATGGAAGTAGGCGTCCTTCAGGTCGATCGCTGCAAACCAATCCTGCGGCCGCACACACTGGAGGATGTGTTTGGCCGTTAGCATCTTGAACGGCAGCCTGTGAAGGGAGCGGTTCAAGACGCGCAGGTCGAGGATTGGCCGTAACCCACCGGACTTCTTGGGTACAATGAAGTAAGGGCTGTAGAAGCCGGACTTCATCTCGGCTGGAGGGACAATCTCGATCGCACCCTTCGCCAGTAGGGTGTCGACCTCCGCTCTCATGACAGGGGCATTGCCACCGACCATAGTGAAGCGGACTCCCCTGAAGCGGGGAGGAGATCTCGCGAACTGAATCGCGTAGCCGAATCTGATGGTTCTCGCGACCCAGCGGGACAGACTGGGAAGCTCTAGCCAGGCCTCCAGAAAGTGCACCAGCGGGGTCATACGAACCACAGACGTACCGTCGGTGGGGCAGCGAGGCGGAATGACCGGCACCGGCGAGGACGGCATAGCGGCCCTGTGCGGGGGCACGGTCATTAACCGCGTCCTGCCAGGGGAGGGCGCGCGTCCCACGGGGGCGTGCTCTGGCAGGGGTCTGGCGACAGAGGGGGATGAGAGGAGCGTGGCCCGTGGGCGGCGCGTGCTGTCATCCCGCACCTCTGGAACAGAGGAGGGCGGCAGTGGCGGGACCCGAGGGTGGCGCGCACTGCGGCCCTGGGGCTCTGTGGGCTCAGGATTGGGGAATTTGATTCTGTCTTTAACCACATTAGGGTGCTGCCCGTCATTGGACGAGCAGCGGGGAGTGGAGAACAAAAGATTCTCCCCCGGCCCTCCACCGGGGGAAGGAGTGGCCCTGCTACCAGCTCCTGAACAGAAGGGAATGCCAATCCTGAGCGGCCCGTCTCAGGAGCGCCGCTTAGCCTGGCGTTTAGCGGGCTGCGGGGCTGGAGAGGGCTGTGGCGCTTTCCTACGGCTTCCTCCACGACGCGGCCCAGATGAAGGCTGCTGCTGGGGCCGTGCGGGAGGGGCGGGAGCCGCGGGAGGGCGCCCTCGGCGGCGAGCAGGCTGAGGATTCTGTACCGACGGCTGAGCAGCAGAGCGTCGGGGCAGAATGTGCTTAATCACCTCAGTCTGCTTCTGGGCGGTCGAGAACTGTTGGGCAAAATCCTCGACCGCACCGCCGAAAAGGCCGGCCTGGGATATGGGAGCGTCGAGCAGACGAGTCCGCTCGGGCTCACGCATATCAGCCAGGTTCAGCCAAAGATGTCGCTCCTGGACCACAGCTGTGGACATCACCAGACCCAGGGAGCGCGCGGTCACCTTCGTCGCCCGGAGAGCGAGGTCGGTGGCGGCGCGCAGCTCATCGAAGAGCCCTGGGTCTGTCCTACCCTCGTGCATGTCACGGAGCACCTTGGCCTGATAGACCTGTAAGATGGCCATGGCATGCAAAGAGGCAGCTGCCTGTCCCGCCGCTCTGTAAGACTTCGCCACCATGGTGGACGAGAATCTACAGGCTTTGGACGGGTGCTTAGGATCACCGCGTGATGAAGCGCTTGTCGGACACAGCTGCATCGCGACAGAACGTTCAACCGTGGGAATCCCAGTGTACCCACAAGCATCAGCCTTATCGAGGGGAGGAAAGGCGGAGAAAGCCGACGAACGATCACGGGAAGACATGGGAGCCTTCCAGGACCGCGTGACTTCCTCATGCACTTCCGGGAAGAATGGTATTGGGGTTGGGCGGCGACGAGTGTCAGCGGCCGCTCCCAAAAACCAATCATCCAGCCGCGAGCGCACTGGATCGGGTGGCGGGGACCACTCGAGCCCAATGGCCGCGGCTGCCCGGGAAAGCATGGCAGTCAGCTCGGGATCAGACTCGGACAATGCTGGCGCGCCCGAGGGCGGCAACACAGCCGAATCCTCACTTCCCGAGGACTCACGCCCACCTTGTGATGCAGCGATCGACATCGTATCTTCCTCTGGAGCGCCAAACGAAACCCGCGGGGCCTCCGTAGAGGGACCAGCGGCCTCAGCTTGGACACTCGCGGGTCCTGCTGCTGAAGAGGGGTGTGTGGACCGTGGACGTGTCGGCGGTATGTCCCACACAGTTACCCTCAGGTCACCCTGGCCACCAGCCGAAGTACAGCCTCGCGGGGAGACCGTAGATCGGGGTGTGGATGAGGGGACTCTCACTCTAACGAGCTCATTGAGTCTCGACCGCAGCATGGAGATGGTCATGTTCCCGCAGTGAGAACATGAGTCATCCACAAACGCTGCTCTAGCGTGATCAACACCCAAACACGCTAAGCAGAGATCGTGCCCATCAGAGAAAAATATGTCGCGACCGCAACCAGAAGTGCACGGGCGAGGCATCTTTAAAAAGACGTGCCACGTGCAATGCTCTTTTTGTGAGAGGAAAACTCTGCGGATGCTGAAGCGAACAGGGAGAAATCACACTATCTGTCAGATCACTGAACAGATCAGCAGGGTAGTGAGCACTCGCTGAAATCGCCGTCACACCAACACCGGAGAGTTCGCTCGTCTCGAAGGGATTGAGAAGACTAACTCAGAATGGCTTGCAGGAGTGGAGAAGTTCTCGGCTCCGAAGCGAAAACATATCTGCAATATTGCAGCGTACTTCCTTATATACCCCCTGCGGTGGGCGGAGATACGCTATGCAAATTCCGCAGACCCATGGCATTTCATTGCCATTGGCTCGTTTTATATACTCGAAGGTGATAGGCTTCTAGGCGAAACCCCAATCGTCGTCATCCGACGTAACTCGGAGTGACCACGAAAGGGAACATAACTTACCAGTTTTGGAAATGTTGTTTTGAATTATTGCACCAGTGTGTTAGACTATGTTGTAGTGTGTGTGATTTTGAGGGCTTGTGTGTCCTGTCTGAGGGCAAAGTTTGTTTTTTCAGCAAGAGTGAATGGTTTTGAGTGTAGAGCTTCATTTTGACCTGAAAATAGGATGTTTGGGGAACTGGGTGAGACGTTATGGATTTGTGTTTATAGTTTTGAGAATACGAGGCATAGTTTCAAGAAATGTGTTTAAGCAATCGAGAAAAACTGTAACAAAGATTAACAAATGTATTGCGCATGGTTAGTTTATGTTAATACATTAACTAATGAACCTTATTGTAAAGTGTTACCATGTTTTTTCTTTCCATCAAAGGTCATAGTTTTGCCCGACGAGCCGCCCGAGGACGCTGAGGGGGTGAGTGGACCATGTGATCCAGAGGAGTAGAAACAACATGATAACTGGCACTTTCTCCTGTGAACTCGTGCTTTCAGTGACAGCTCTGCTCTGCTCTGACAGGTTGTGAGAATCGCTCTAAAATGTCCCAGCAGAAGAACCATCCACCGGCGGTTCCTCAAGAGCTGGAGCTCCACGGTGAGTCCTCCCTCATTCCTGTCTCCGCTCTGACTAGATGACTAGGTGATATTGACTTCTCCTGATCACTAGCTCCTCCTGGACTGGATGATGAAGTCCGGCTATCCTCCTGCTCTCTACACGCTGTGCTCGTCCTTCCCGAGGGAACGCCTGCGCACGGCTGAGGGCCTGAGCCTGGAGGAGGCTGGGGTTCTCACACACACACTGCTGCACGTGGAGGAGAACAGTACCTGACAGCACTTCTGCTGCTCACACACTTACGGGACTGGAACATCGCGCACCAACAGGACTTGAGATGCATTTCACTGTAACTCTTGTATAGTTAATGTTCAAGAGGTCAAAGAGGGACTAATGTACGGCTGGTTTTGCGCTTCCAATGGTGTACGGATGAATCTTAGTTAGCCTGATCTTAGTTTTTCTATAATACATGAGTAATCCTGTCCAGATACCATGTTTTTTAAATCAGCAAACAAAAAGGGCAGTGAAACAAATGTTACCTTGCCGTATAAATACATTATTTTCTTTGATATTATGACTTTTATGAGTAGTTTTCATACTAAGCTGCAGATTGTTACGCTTGTCTTGTTTTATCTAGTATCTGAATGTTCATATACTAAAACGTTTGAGGTTCATTCAATTTTGACTGTATCTTTGATCAAATAAATGCAGGTGTGTGCGTAAGAGACTTCTTTTTCAAAAACATGAAATGTTTTTCTTTGTAATCTTTCTCCAAAATGTATTAACTTGGCCAACTCTGAGACAACTTTTGCTTTTGTTTTTAGCTAACGTCACAAGACTATCGACAGTCGTCTGTGTTTAGTCGTGGGCTGCTGTTGTAGATGCTGCAGCCTTTCTAAAAACACACAAATGTGGTTATATATTTACATAATGGTAATGGCAAGGCTAGAACTGAAGCGTCGCCTGTGAAGATCTGGACAGTGACTTTGACCTTCAACCCCCAGTGGAACCAAAGAATCAGACCAAAGCACTACAAAGTGATGAAATGTTTGTTTGCGAAAGTCTATTTTCTCAGAATACATGTATATTCCAGACCATCTGTGAATGGGGAAAGAGTGTGTAGTTTCAAAGCTTGAACAATGACCTGCATCATTCCAGTATAGACAACAAGAACACTTCATGATCCAGTCAAACCTTGATGGAAACTACAATTTTTTTTTTACAAAAATGGTTTTACTGTCAATAAAGACAACAATCTCAATTCTCAAATGTCAATAAAAGCACTACTAGTGTGTGGTTTTGGAGTAGCTTGCGATTAAAAGTACTTTATTAGTTCAAATACACCAAAGAAGAGGCTATCACTTATTAACAAATACACAGAAGACAGGAAACACAAAAGAAAAGAAAATGGTAAGATTAGACAAAGAGAGACAGTCAGATAAAGTCCATGTACACTTGTGTGTGTTCACTCCCAGAACGGAAGAGGCACGTCCTTCGGTTTCGACATTCCTTCCCGATAGGATGTATTTTTGTGTGTGTGTGTGTGTGTGTGTGTTGTTTTGGGTGAATACAGGAGGAAAGAATGTCAGCTTGTGCACTTGTATAAAATGTTACCGTTTTTCACATGCCTGGCATTGCCATGTTTTTCCAGTGATACTGTAAGAGAGAAAGCTAGTCACTTGCTTGTTTTTTTACGATTCAAGAACGAAGGGAACATCTCTATTCATTGTATACAGCAGGCAATTTGCACTATATGCTAAAACTAGACACTTTGTAGCAGTACTGAGACAGAGCGATCAGATTTGGGCATTAAATGCTTGTATGGCACATTTTGGTCCGTGTTAGTGTTGTGTCAGAACATCTCCCCATGATATATACACACTGTGTGAATAGATGTATGCGTGTCTGGAATTGTCCTCATGTTTGGTGTTGCGTCCGGCCTCTGGCTTATAGGAAGTAGTCGGGGGTGCGGCGGGTGACGTGGGGCTCTCCGCGTCGAGGAGCGGGGTCGAACTGAAGACTGAGGGGGACAGAGGAAAATACAGATCAGTCTCATCAAATCAAGCTCATGAAAACCTGGCCTGTCACATTTCACATTTCAAAACCTCAAGAAAGAAATGACATGCTGCAGAAGAATGAAGCATGTATGAAAATGAAGCATCATTTTAGGACTACTAAGATTTGTTTTTGGCATTGTGACATTTTAATAGCAATTAAACACATTGCTGTAATATAGTATTTTTAATTCCCGCTATTCTCAATTATGGAGATTGTTATTAATGAGTCATTATTGCAAGTCATTCTTTCCTACTTTCTCCTACCCCGGTTTAATATTCAGTGAGACGTTTGTAGGCTGATTTCCCTGAAGTGTCCAACACTGGTGCTATGAAAACATTGCTCCGTATATTTGAACTTCTCAACACAGCAACACTAGCTCAACCAATAACAGGGCTTCGGGGCGGTTCTGCTCAACCAATGACAGGGCTTCGGGGCGGTTCTGCTCAACCAATGACAGGGCTTCGGGGCGGTTCTGCTCAACCAATGACAGGGCTTCGGGGCGGCTCTGCTCAACCAATGGACAGGGCTTCGGGGTGGTTCTGCTCAACCAATGACAGGGCTTCGGGGCGGCTCTGCTCAACCAATGACAGGGCTTCGGGGCGGCTCTGCTCAACCAATGGACAGGGCTTCGGGGCGGTTCTGCTCAACCAATGACAGGGCTTCGGGGCGGTTCTGCTCAACCAATGACAGGGCTTCGGGGCGGTTCTGCTCAACCAATGACAGGGCTTCGGGGCGGCTCTGCTCAACCAATGGACAGGGCTTCGGGGCGGTTCTGCTCAACCAATGACAGGGCTTCGGGGCGGCTCTGCTCAACCAATGGACAGGGCTTCGGGGGGGTTCTGCTGAACCAATGGCAGATGGGGAAGTGTTCAGAGAACCAACTTCAATCATTATACTTGCAGTTTGTCAGTTACATAATAAGACTGTTTGCATTGCAGCAATGAGAATTTTGCAGCAATATGGTTTAAGTGTCCCTATTATGCTATTTTAAAGGCTCCTAATTTTGTTTCCTACAATATGTTGACATGCAAAACACACTTTAATTTTCTCATAATATACATTGCAGCATCAGCTCGTCGATCAGCGGTTGGATCAAGGACTCGGTATCTTTAAACCCTTCCTGAAAGCCTCCTCTGCTCGGGCAGACGGCCTGGTCTGCTGTGATTGGTCGATCGCTTCCAGCACGTGTCAGAAACTCATTAGTATATCTGAATTTCAGCTCTGGATCTTGCGAACCGTAACGATGGCGTCAGTTTTACCATCTGAATTTCAGCAGAAGCGTCTTCTCAACACGTTGCTTTCAGACACAACTATAGTGTTTGTTCATGGACAGCCAATGAAGACCATAGGTGGGATTATGCAAGTGTTAAACGCACACAGATGAGCAACGGATGCGAGACTGTAATTACTGATGACCAGTTTCAGCCGTTCACAATCACTTCTTGTAGGAGACAATAACTTTATGCGTAACACACTTTGATCTTCAAAACGTTGCCGACATTACATTCACAGATAACTATATTACACGCAACATGAACATTAATATCTGAAAAGGCGTAATAGTGCACTTCAATAGTCACAATATGAAGACAATGCCACAAAGGTGGAACATCTTTATATTCCCAGAAACAGGCTTAATTTTCATTAAGTAAAACAATTGAAATATGGAGATTGAAATATCACACTTTATATGAGAGAACATATTTGAAAGATTATCATAATAAGTGTAACTTACAACGAGTATTTAAGAGTATCATCCAGCTCCATAATGGCGGCCTGGTTCCCACAGCGATAGCAGTAGTTCGGCGCGCTGAAGATCGTGACAACGTTCCTATCATGACACCAGTTGTACCCCTGGGGGAAAACAAGTTGTTTTATCAGATCTGTTATTGCACTGAAGGGTTGTGAGGAGTTGAAGTGTGTATCTCACCTCCATGACCAGCTGATGGGCGCGGGACACCAGCGTCAGGCCGTTAGCGTGGTTGAAGGTCTCAGAAATGTCCTGTCCAAAGGTGTAACCCGCTCCTCGAGGAGAGATCCCCCAGCCACCACGATCATCAGGGTCCGACCACAGCAGGTCACACATGGGGCCCTGGAACACACACACACACACACTGACTTACAGCCAATCCCCTCAAACCAGCGAGAGCCTTCATGAGAACCTGTGTTGTACACATGCCATATATCTTAAACACTTTAATTACTCTCGACATTCACAAGTACAGCTGGTGTCTTGGTTACTTCATCTGAAGAGATGCTTCTACAGGTCTGGGCAGTCACAGGAGTTCAGCTCAACATGACTCTGGTCTTGATGAGGGCAGACGAAAGCCCATAATGCACTGCAGGTGAGGCTGAATGAGCGTCTGCAGCTGAACACAATGGCCTGAGACACATTTGACCTGAGCATTTCAGCTATGACGACACGTGTGCCGCATTTCTGTCGGCTATTTAAAATCAGAACTAGCGAAGTGAATGATTTGGAGCATTATGCAGAGTTCTTGTTTCTGATGAACTGGCCATACGGGTTGGTAAAATAGTCTGATCTTCAGATTCAACTGCAGCAAATGATACTTTCTGAACTAATCCAGTTTTCCAGGAAAACAGTATCAGGACACAGAGAGGAAATCTAGGCTGGTGTCTATACATGCAACTGACAATACACAAGATTGTTCACCTAGTGCTGTGTCGTGTGTTCAGTGTGAGCTGCCCTTTATTCACGTTCTTCTTTCAGCCGGAGCTGTTTTTCAGTTGTTTGCCCATGTAAACGCGCTCTAGATGGGCGTCTATGAGCACTGCGGCATCTCTCTGAATCAAACACTGAGGGACCCTGCCATAAACAACAGATGCTAGTTCACCAGTTGCACATAGTATTTATCATACTTTAATTTAAATAACATTAAAAATAAAATAATAAATATATCAGTTCTGCTGTTGTTCATAAATACCAGTAATAATGTTGTACAATGAGGACGTTATGTCACTAGAAATACAGTAGTGTCTTAATGTGCAGTGAGCCAGCGTCCTTCCAGTGCCTGATTCATGAACACGATACACTGATCCACGAGCTCGGGATCTGATGGAGACGCAGCACAAGCACTCGTATCGCTCGGGATCTGATGGAGACGCAGCACAAGCACTCGTATCGCTCGGGATCTGATGGAGACGCAGCACAAGCACTCGCATCGCTCGGGATCTGATGGAGACGCAGCACAAGCGCTCATATCGCTCGGGATCTGATGGAGCTCGGGATCTGATGGAGACGCAGCACAAGCGCTCGTATCGCCCGGGATCTGATGGAGACGCAGCACAAGCGCTCGTATCGCCCGGGATCTGATGGAGACGCAGCACAAGCGCTCGTATCGCTCGGGATCTGATGGAGACGCAGCACAAGCGCTCGTATCGCTCGGGATCTGATGGAGACGCAGCACAAGTGCTCGTTTCGCTCGGGATCTGATGGAGACGCAGCACAAGCGCTCGTTTCGCTCGGGATCTGATGGAGACGCAGCACAAGCGCTCGTATCGCTCGGGATCTGATGGAGACGCAGCACAAGCGCTCGTATCGCCCGGGATCTGATGGAGACGCAGCACAAGCGCTCGTATCGCTCGGGATCTGATGGAGACGCAGCACAAGCGCTCGTATCGCCCGGGATCTGATGGAGACGCAGCACAAGCGCTCGTATCGCTCGGGATCTGATGGAGACGCAGCACAAGCGCTCGTATCGCTCGGGATCTGATGGAGACGCAGCACAAGCGCTCGTTTCGCTCGGGATCTGATGGAGACGCAGCACAAGCGCTCGTTTCGCTCGGGATCTGATGGAGACGCAGCACAAGCGCTCGTTTCGCTCGGGATCTGATGGAGACGCAGCACAAGCGCTCATATCGCTCGGGATCTGATGGAGACGCAGCACAAGCGCTCATATCGCTCGGGATCTGATGGAGACGCAGCACAAGCGCTCATATCGTTCGGGATCTGATGGAGACGCAGCACAAGCGCTCATATCGCTCGGGATCTGATGGAGACGCAGCACAAGTGCTCATATCGCTCGGGATCTGATGGAGACGCAGCACAAGCGCTCATATCGCTCGGGATCTGATGGAGACGCAGCACAAGTGCTCATATCGCTCGGGATCTGATGGAGACGCAGCACAAGCGCTCATATCGCTCGGGATCTGATGGAGACGCAGCACAAGCGCTCATATCGTTCGGGATCTGATGGAGACGCAGCACAAGCGCTCATATCGCTCGGGATCTGATGGAGACGCAGCACAAGTGCTCATATCGCTCGGGATCTGATGGAGACGCAGCACAAGTGCTCATATCGCTCGGGATCTGATGGAGACGCAGCACAAGTGCTCATATCGCTCGGGATCTGATGGAGACGCAGCACAAGCGCTCATATCGCTCGGGATCTGATGGAGACGCAGCACAAGCGCTCATATCGCTCGGGATCTGATGGAGACGCAGCACAAGCGCTCATATCGTTCGGGATCTGATGGAGACGCAGCACAAGCGCTCATATCGCTCGGGATCTGATGGAGACGCAGCACAAGCGCTCATATCGTTCGGGATCTGATGGAGACGCAGCACAAGCGCTCATATCGCTCGGGATCTGATGGAGACGCAGCACAAGCGCTCATATCGCTCAGGATCTGATGGAGCTCGGGATCTGATGGAGACGCAGCACAAGCGCTCGTTTCGCTCGGGATCTGATGGAGACGCAGCACAAGCGCTCGTATCGCCCGGGATCTGATGGAGACGCAGCACAAGCGCTCGTATCGCTCGGGATCTGATGGAGACGCAGCACAAGCGCTCGTATCGCTCGGGATCTGATGGAGACGCAGCACAAGCGCTCATATCGCTCGGGATCTGATGGAGACGCAGCACAAGCGCTCGTTTCGCTCGGGATCTGATGGAGACGCAGCACAAGCGCTCGTTTCGCTCGGGATCTGATGGAGACGCAGCACAAGCGCTCATATCGCTCGGGATCTGATGGAGACGCAGCACAAGCGCTCATATCGCTCGGGATCTGATGGAGACGCAGCACAAGCGCTCATATCGCTCGGGATCTAATGGAGCTCGGGATCTGATGGAGACGCAGCACAAGCGCTCGTTTCGCTCGGGATCTGATGGAGACGCAGCACAAGCGCTCGTTTCGCTCGGGATCTGATGGAGACGCAGCACAAGCGCTCGTTTCGCTCGGGATCTGATGGAGACGCAGCACAAGCGCTCGTTTCGCTCGGGATCTGATGGAGACGCAGCACAAGCGCTCGTATCGCCCGGGATCTGATGGAGACGCAGCACAAGCGCTCGTTTCGCTCGGGATCTGATGGAGACGCAGCACAAGCGCTCGTTTCGCTCGGGATCTGATGGAGACGCAGCACAAGCGCTCGTATCGCCCGGGATCTGATGGAGCTCGGGATCTGATGGAGACGCAGCACAAGCGCTCGTTTCGCTCGGGATCTGATGGAGACGCAGCACAAGCGCTCGTATCGCCCGGGATCTGATGGAGACGCAGCACAAGCGCTCGTTTCGCTCGGGATCTGATGGAGACGCAGCACAAGCGCTCGTTTCGCTCGGGATCTGATGGAGACGCAGCACAAGCGCTCATATCGCTCGGGATCTGATGGAGACGCAGCACAAGCGCTCGTTTCGCTCGGGATCTGATGGAGACGCAGCACAAGCGCTCGTATCGCCCGGGATCTGATGGAGCTCGGGATCTGATGGAGACGCAGCACAAGCGCTCGTTTCGCTCGGGATCTGATGGAGACGCAGCACAAGCGCTCGTATCGCCCGGGATCTGATGGAGACGCAGCACAAGCGCTCGTTTCGCTCTGGATCTGATGGAGACGCAGCACAAGCGCTCGTTTCGCTCGGGATCTGATGGAGACGCAGCACAAGCGCTCGTATCGCCCGGGATCTGATGGAGCTCGGGATCTGATGGAGCTCGGGATCTGATGGAGACGCAGCACAAGCGCTCGTATCGCCCGGGATCTGATGGAGCTCGGGATCTGATGGAGACGCAGCACAAGCGCTCGTATCGCTCGGGATCTGATGGAGACGCAGCACAAGCGCTCGTATCGCCCGGGATCTGATGGAGACGCAGCACAAGCGCTCGTTTCCTGTCTTCTACTTCCTTCTCTGCGTATCTTCAGATGTGATCCTGAACAAGCTCACGGCTACACCATATTTATTCAAATAGAATTTTTATTTTATTTTATTTATATTACTCTTGTAATATTTCACTGTAAAACAATAAGTATTTAAAAATAATTTATTATAATAATAATAATAATAATAATAATAATAATAACAACAACAACAACAATACAAGAATATTAGAAGGCAATTGTAAAATTTCACTAATAATATTTATGGTCGTCTTAATTTTCAAACGTTGAACCACAGAACATTTACTTTCACAGAAAACCACAGGAAGCCCACAGATATGTGAAGATGGTTGTGTTCCCAGATGCAACAGAGTCAGAAAGCTGCCAGTGTTTCTACGGCACAGACAGACAGGTTTGATTAAAGCCCAGTTTGCCAGCAGTGAATTAAAGCCCTTTAAACATGTTTTTCTTTCTTCTCCCACTGTTAACTCAACTAGAGGATATGTGCCAAATCATCATGGCAACGGCAGAGCAGTTGAGATACATTTCACTCAGACTAAAACCTGAAACTTTTACACTAATGCTGCAAACACTTAAAGTCAGTGTAAAGGCAATTCAGAGATTTGTTTCTAAACACATTATAAATGTTAGAAAGTATTGGAGAAAAAACATTACAAAGACTTTGAACTAGTTCTGAATTGTGGAGTTAGACCGTTAAACGGTTTCTTCGTGGCCTGAAATCATGTCTCGATGACACACTGTGGTTCGCCCACTCAATCGTAAGTTACTGTCATTACCGTTAGTTACTACAGCCTACAGTTTGCTAGCCTTCGTCACGTAAATGCATATTACCTGGTTGCAATCATTTACAAAACAGCTCAGTCTCCTTATTTAAATCTCCTAAAAACAATGATATCAAGAAGAGGTGGATTAATGTAGTGAACAGTCCCCTTCAGTCACCAGTCGCCTCTGCAGTGAACATTTTACACCGGATGGATTTACAAACTTTAATCAGAGACAAATGGGATTCACTGAGAGAATACTGCTCATTTTTTCAAGATTTTGATCATTTATTTTAATTTACTTGGCAGTTTTTTTATCATTCAAATTTGGCTGGGTGGTTAATAGCACATATTTCTGTGGTGTGACACTGTTTAACACAGACTTTAAGGAAACATCGATTGCTTTCAGTGAGTGATATTTCTTCAAGCGGTTATTAGCTCATGTTTTTCTCCTCTCTCGCTGATAAACCTCAGAGATTGCTGCAACTCTCTTTACTCTGGCACGTTCACATCCTCCATCGCTTATCTCCAATTACTGCAAAATGCCGCTGCAAAATTCCTCAAAGGCAAACGCAAATTCGATCACGTTACTCCAATTTTAAAATCTCTACATTGGTTACATGTGTTTAAAATTCTTCTTTATGTTTTTAAAACCTTAAATAGTCTGGCACCGAGCTATCTGTCTGAGCTACTCTATGCAATCCCACACAAAATCTGAGGTCTGGTGATACAGACTCCTCTGTCATCTCCTCTATGCTCTAATGGTGATCTGGAGGTCGAGCCAGTGCTGCTGCCGGCTCTAGACTGTGTAGAGCTTCCGGCGTACAGCAGATCGCCACAGTCCTTGACGCTTCTTAAATCGTCTCTTAAAACACATTTTTTCCCTTGGCATTCAATTGAGTGTGAGCTTCTGTCATGAATGTGTGGTTTGCCCTGTGTTTCTCAGTTGTTTGTGTTGTTCAGCACTGTTGGGTCCCAGTGAGTGCTGGGTCACAGGTGTTGGTTCCACCTGAGGCTCATCTGCGGGGCTTTAAGAGCTGAACGCTGATGATTGCGAGAGAGAGCTACGATGACTGCGCGGCTGATATTTTGTTGCTTTTCATTATATTTATTTGTTTGCATCCATTCTAGACCTTAGGCTTACACTCCTCTTTCATGCACGCCTTCACTACTGGCTTCCATTAATGCTGATTATTGTATCTTTTGTAATTATGTTTATTTCGTTGAATAAATGTATTCTTTCACTACTTGCACGTCCGTGTTGCCTCTCGTTCACGTTACAATCTTGAGCCGGTTGTAACAAGCACTAGATGTGCTATATAAATAAAACAAATTTGAAACTTGAAGCCACTGGATGCAGCCAGTAGTGTGTGTTTGTACTGACCTCATGCGGCACCTCCTGCAGACGATCCAGCGCACGAATGTGATCCAGCGTGTCTATGGATGGAGAGAGACCACCGTGCAGGCAGAAGATCTGACAGAGAGAGAGTTACACGAGAGTCAGAGACGTGATGTCGGTTCTGCTGTTATGGTTATAATGTGTGTTTGTCAGAAGCGGAGGATCGCTCACCTGCCCATCCACCAGGGCTGTGAGCGGGAGGTAGTCGAAGAGGTCTGTGAAGTACTTCCAGACGTTTGCGTTGCCGTATTTCCTCAAGCACTCGTCATAGAAACCGTACACTTGTGTGATCTGCCTGCTCTCGTGGTTTCCTCGCAATATCGTGATGCGTTCTGGGTAGCGAACCTACAAACGCAGTGAACATCAAGTGTCAAGAAGTCTGAAATGTTTGCAAGACCATCATATCAAATGTAGTAAATGTACCTTTAGTGCAACAAGCAGTGAGACTGTTTCCACCGAGTAATATCCTCTGTCCACATAGTCGCCCATGAACAGGTAGTTGGTGTCAGGTGACTTCCCCCCGATTCTGAAGAGCTCCATGAGGTCGTGAAACTGGCCGTGCACATCTCCACACACGGTGACGGGGCAGCGCACCTCCTGCACATTCGACTCCTTCGTGAGGATCTCTTTAGCCTGTGGGTGTGAGAACAGGACCGCGCATCAGCACAGCGAGAGTCCAGGGCCTCGAGTGTGAAACTTCCCGTAGAAGCGTGCATACGCACAAGACTTTTCAGCTGTATAAAACCATGCATAAGCCAGAACCAGTGCAATATCCCCCTTATAAAACCCAGTCAGCGGAGGACTGTGCGCACATGCGTCTCCTCCCCGAGATAACCATATATGGACCTCACAGCCTCACTACACATAACGTCATCTGCACATCATTTCCATATGCATATCCCCATCTACAGGATACCAAGTTTAACGGTCCAAGACATTAGGAAAATATGAGATACGGACTATAAACGCCATTTTGCAATAACATTACATTAATAAAACTAATTTGGTATACTATATCAAAATATCAATTAAAAGGCATATAAAATACTTCTCAGAGAAAACTTCCTTGAGTTATTCTCATTCTTTACCACTGACCAAATAATATTTTTTATTGTTTAAATCGAATCAAATATATTACTTTGCAGTGAAAATACAATTGTCTGACTCAAAAACATTCTAAAAAAACATGCAAATCTTACCGTTTCTTTCAAATTCTATCCTTCAAATACACTGGTATCTTTGCTAACGTAGTGAAGATCACAGGAGGAGTTATCATTAGGCTACAGTCTGTCTGCGAACGACATCATCAGCAGCGGGTGTAACTGCGCCATCGGACCCGTGCAAACCGGCCAACGGACCCAACCAATCCAGCAGCGTCTGCCGTCAGAGTCGAGCGCGCATCATTTACTGTTCTCGCGGGAAATATTCTCAGAACACGAGCTCTGCCATTCAGAGGAAGTATAATGCGCCTACTAGCACTCTCGCTGCCAGTGAAGCGTAGCGGCCACAGTGTTCAAACCAGTGCATCCACTACAGATGTTTCTAAACTCATCAGATTTTTGTTTAACTTCTGGATAATGACTTCATTAATGGAGTTAAGCACTCAAATTACATAAAGCGCCTTTATCAGTATATTAGATCTGTGCATTCAGTCTTAAAGTGACAGCAGCCTAATAAACCTGCTGCAGTCTGTGTCATTAATGTGAAGCAAACAAAAGAGAAAACCACTCACTGCTCTAAAATAAGTATAGTGATATAGATATAGATATATATATATATATATATATATATATATATAAATAATTGTGAAACAAAATCTCTCATATCGTGAAACAACGTTTGCCCTAGCTGACGCATTAACTGTTGTAGTTCGTCCACATGTGTGCATGAAACAGACGCTCAACCAGCCAAACTGCACCATAGCAGCAGTGCTAATTAAACATCACGGTTTCAGTCAATGATTTCGACCCTTCAAAACCATTTCAGCCTGAACATGTTTGGCAGCCTGAAATAGGTGAAGTGAAAGCATTCGGTGCGTGCCGACACCTGACCAGAACATGTACAAAGCCACAAACATCCAGCCTTATTCCACACAACGCCAGCACCGAGCCTGCTTTAGACGATGTTAAGCGTTTATTAACGGCGTCTGATAACGCGAGAGGCTCTACTGCCCTCATTTAGTGCGCTGAACCAACAGTACACCCGTTATCAGGACATGAACTTGCTCGTGCTTTTGTTAAGAGACCAGGAAAGCGCCACTCAAATCACCATCAGGAAATGTAAACAAAGCTAGTTTGATATTATAAATGCATGTTCCCAAATCTCTCCGACACGTCCACTATCTAAAGTTGACCACGCTGAAAATCCTCAAGACCAACAGCAGCTCTTTAACGTGCAAAGATATGAAATATTAAAACCACCACAGTGCTCATCTGATGGACATGCATGTGTACCGCTGTGAAACCAAAATCAATATCTGTGAGAACAACCCCCATCACCATGGAGACCAATGAGTGTGAGAGAGAGAGAGAGAGAGAGAGAGAGAGAGAGAGAGAGAGAGAGAGAGAGAGA
This sequence comes from Abramis brama, assembly GCF_963993115.1. Classification (NCBI taxonomy): domain Eukaryota; kingdom Metazoa; phylum Chordata; class Actinopteri; order Cypriniformes; family Leuciscidae; genus Abramis; species Abramis brama. The sequence continues at coordinate 1,314,864 of NC_139987.1, forward strand.
GAGAGACCGACCTTTGGTCCTATTTCTACTCAGTACAGCAGGGAACAGTGTTTCCTCTACTTCTAGCCCTGGTTCACCACAGCACATGATTACACGGGCAGATTTGGACATGCTCGAGGGCTCAACACTATTGCTATTTCTGCATACGTTCTTAAAAACTACAAACAACACAAAAGGCATCATGTTTTGAAGACACATTGACTCAAACTCAAAGAAAAAAGCTTTTCTCTGCTCTTCCTGAAGAGCATTATGGGTAACACGTCATCTCCTGACAGTTATGAAAACACCTCTTTGTGTTTCCAGATTAAGCAATACCTCAATATTGCTTCATCATGTCATAATGTGGAAGGTTATTTACGTTGAATGTTCTGTCAGGATCAGATCTTCTACTAGAATAATGGCACCTAACAAATGCTCTTTATATATAACATTAATGACCTCAATATTTTTAATAAGCAGTAACAGTTTTATAAAAGCAACAAGGCTTTCTATGCCACACTACAGGACACAGTTACTCGCTGTGTGTAACAATGCTCTTCAGCCACAACTAAACTCACAATATAGCACTAAATCTCACTCTTTATTGCCTAAATGAAAACGCTCCTCACGTTAGACACCGTAAAGGACTCCTGACAGAGCCTTGCTACGTTTGACCCAGAAACACATGGAAACACATGGATGTTTTTGTTACTTCTTGTATTGTTAATTAACTTGTATTATTAACACCTTCAGTGATATCAAACAGAAACTGCACACATTTTCTCTGGATCATCTCAGGAGAGTCCAGATCCACAGAGTGATCATGCTGACGTCAGCCAGATGTGAGGTAACATCTGTGTCACATGTACACAACAGTGGTGAGTGTAAACACACGCAGCTCGAGTGTGTGTGCTGGAGGTCACTGTTCAACCACACACACTCCAGTTCACACTGTAGAGACCGCACATGATGACAAACGCATATCAAAAACACTGGCATGAATAAACTCCCGTTTAACTAAACGACACGCATAAATGAGAATATTGTATATATATATATCCATATTGACGTGTGTCGGCTGTGGCGTTACATCAGTCAAATGATGCATAACAACTGTATCACATCACAATCTTTTGGATGTAGACGGTGACAAAAAAAACCATGCAAATCAGTAGCATCATATCGAGAGGTCCTCGACACGGTTTGGTGAGCAATATGACATTTTACACCGCCCAAATCATTCTGTCATTATGGAAATCAGCAGACATCATTTTTCCTGCAGCCTTTCAATGCGGGTTACAAGAGTACTCTCGCAGATTTACTGTACGCAACACTGTACGTGTGTTGAAGGACTTACTGCGAACTTAAAAAACAATCAAAACAATTCATACTTCGCCACTATTCAGAATATAGACTAATGCACAAAAAGTAGCCTAATTTTCATCAGCTAAAAATGTATATCATCCTCAGAACCAGGGAAAAAAAGATTTTTGAATTTAGTATTTCATGTTTGAAATATTTGAGATATGCATTACATTGTTCATTGTTTTAGAGCATAAGGAACAAATGAAAAAGGAAAAAAAACTTTTTGAAAATATATGGTATTCATATGTTATGGAATTCCTCTGTGGTGACACCAGGAGTTGTTTAAAAACTAAAAAGACATGAAATGACAAAAACAACGGGATTTTTTCCCATTCACCAATGCATTTTTAGGTTTCAGGGTTTTCTTTTAACCAAACTTTGTATAAAGATTATTCTCAACTTTGTTATGAAATATGTTACGGATTTAATTGATTTACAACTTTATGCAATATGTGGGTAAAATGGCCATAAATGGGTTTTCCCCATTCAATACAATGCATCTATGACATGTATCTAATCTGCATATTAATGTGTTCTTGGGGTATAATAATGGGGAGTTATAATTGGCAACACTTCCATAATAGTTAATATTTCATAGGAATATTGATCTATAATTTCACTTGTTGTGTCTCTGATAAACCCGCTGTAAGTCCTGGTGTCTCTACAGTGGACATTTACAGTATGAAATCAAGTCATATTTGATTAGAAACACCATAACACTTTCCTGAGATGTTGATTTATGACAAAGCAATTTGAAAATTAGTCAGATTTAAATGATAAAATATAATCATATTTCCATAAGAGTGCTACATTTGATCACTAAAGACCAAGCAGAAGTTGTCCTGGTGAAACCTCTGAACATTTGGTGTCTCTGAAAAGCCCTGAATCTGCTCTTTACAGGACATGCAGACTCAGACCTGTGGCATGTGTGCTGTCAGAGAAATACACTACAATATAGAGTCCACTACAGAGGACACAAGTCTAGTCCTGGGTCCCAAGAGGAGAAATCAGTGTGTGTAAATCACATTCATTGTATCAAAAATTGTGTAAAGAACCTTGATGCTTGCTTGATATAATAATGATGTATACATTTTATTTTTATTTTACTAGATATTTTTTATCTAGTAATGCTAGACGTTACGTTTAATATTAAGTTATGGTTTATGTTTATTAAAAGCTAATGATGTATGAAACTCGAGCTTTTCTTTACCTTCTCGCAGAGTGTTCGCACTTGGTTCTCGCTCAGCTGTTTGCACTCGTTCAGCTGCTCGACCCATTGGTCTAACTCTTTCGTGAAGGTTTTATCATCCATTCTGCGGTGTTTCTCACGGATTCTGCGGTGACCGAATCAGCAGTGAGTGCGCGCGCACTGAACACTGCCACACTCACGCGCGGGCCGACGCACGAGCACCAAACACTGCTGTTCGACTCGGCTATCAGCTCATTAAACACCTAATGCGTGTCACCGGTGGTTTTATATCTAGGGTTGACGGTAACGGATTTCTGTCTTTGGACGGTATCCGAGATCTGTCGGTAATTATTTTCCGTTGACTCGTCGCGCTTCCGACCTTCCTCCTAAACGCGCTGTGTAATGGCCGCCGCCCGTGACGTCATCAGAAAGGCATGCAGTGCCCGGGCCGCTCTGCTGCCCCCAGTGGCCAGGAGGACGCGGGGAAATAGATTCGTGCTCGCATGTTCAATGAAGGTTTTATAGTATACTATAGGCTGTACATTTTTAAACAGTTATTCAATGCATGCATTTTACAACGGGTAAGTGGGAAACCTATTAGACATCACAAGCATCTCTGCGCCTAATAATGCATAATGCAGGCTTCTTATATGTTCTGCAATAAAACAAAAGTAGTTACCCCTCAAGTGACATTTCTAAACTGCAAAGTACAACTCAGCAGAGTAATACTGTTAGTTATGTAAAGTACCTGGCAACATTGCGTGGCTGTGCCAGAATCATGAATAGTACAGTGTAGTGTAGCTATGTAAGTATTATGTTTCTGATGTGTAAGAGATCAGTACTGTAGTTCTGTGAGTGTATGAGTTTCTGATTATGCAGTCAGCTAACTGGTCAGTATATTGCAGAACAGTTTGGCCACGAAGTGTGTAGAATTATCAAATCATTTCTTTATTTACGTTATATTGTTGTAGAATTTTTGTTTTTTTGAAATGCAATAAATAAAGTAACTGAACTCTTTGTACAAAACACTGTTATATACAGTAGCCGAAAAGGATGGTTTACCTGAACATGTATGTTATATTATATAAAGTCACATTAAAGTACATTTGCTTAAAAGTACCTAGTGCATGTATGCATCAATAGGATTTTTAGTTGTAAGATGTAGCTAAACCAGTTCTTTTTCATGTAATTTCCCTGTAAATAAAATTGTAAATACAACAAATATGCATGTGATTCTCTGGTATCTTGTAGTTCATCAGCCCATGGTGTTGGGATAATATCTAGTCTCAGGGTGAACGGCTGCAGTGGAGCCTGTGGTGTATGTTTGTCCGTTCAGAAGGAAGTATGGGTAATGAATGGCTGTAATCCTGCTGGGCACAGGCACATGTGTCAAAGAGTGAGGAGCAGGAGGAGGAACCACATTAACATTCAGAGGACAGTTGGCTACATTATAAGGTTGCGTCATGGCTAAACTGTACCGGTTCACTTGTTCTTGTGTGAGCACAGGACGATGTGCTGCAGTGTTATTTTGTCGATATTTAACACTATCAAATGCTGGATGTGTGACACGAGAATCTCCTCGTAAAGTTGCTGGGGGAGCCGAGACTATAGGCCATTGTGCTCTTTGTACGTCTGCTAAAGATCTCCTCTTATCAGAGTGTGATAAAGTCACTCGTCTTTTAGACAGAAGATGACGATTTATGTCTGAGTGTGCATGAGACGTGGAAGGTGCAGACATAGTCCAGTCCGCAGCCGTGCTTCCAACCTTTCCCCAATGGCCCGGGTCCACTCTGTGAGGAAGAGGGTAGTAAGGCCTCGGGATCCCAACGTGGGTTGCAGGGGTTGTTTGGAAATGGGGGTTCACACCTTTATTATGCATGTTACATTGTGTGACGGGTGGATGAGTTGCCCTGAGGACGTTGGAAACATTTATCAGCCACACATTTGTTAAAAAGCCAATGCAATGTGCATTCAAAATAAACATTTGATCTTTATATTAAAAATTAAAAATGTCTCCTACCTCCTTTTGGCCATGTTGTCAGCCCCCTCTTTGTCAACATTTATACTCTAGATTATTAAAAAAAAAATGGAAGCATTTAAAAAGATACACAATGTTTTTCTTTCAAATAGAATTCAATTTATCATCCAAAAAGCAACATCCTTACACTCTTAACCACAAATGCCAATAAAGAACTTTTATTTTGAAGAGTGTAAAGTCAAAGTAAACTGCCATTTGCAACTCATATCTATCTTATAAAGAAGATATTCAACAAGAGAAAAGGACTTTATTCACTGGGAACTGAATGGAGAAAAATGGATGTTATGTCAGGAGCCAGATCAATGCATTATATGAGGAAAGGGGAAAGTAGTTTCTGACAAAGTTATTACATTTGAATTAAAGACAACCAACCTAAACAATTATTTTTCTTTGGAATAACATGAGCCTTGAATCATCCACACTACAAGTTTCATGTTGTCTTTATATTTGAGTGAAATCTTACCTGTGCATCACTGGGTTGAGAGGACATCCATAACTGTAAACCTTTGCGTTTCCGTGCAGGATCACTCTTATGTCTCCTCTCTGCTCCATCCATGGACGGAGGA